>NC_041384.1:361459171-361517258 GCF_002162155.2 Triticum dicoccoides | reverse complement strand
CCCCCGGGGCCAGTGCTCCTCTGAGTGTTGGTCCAAAACAGAGCCACTTGCAGCGCCACCTCGGGGAAACTTGAGAGTTGGTTTTAGTTGTATGTAGTGTTCATCCGGTGTGCCCTGAGAACGAGATATGTGCAGCTCCTATCGGGATTTGTCGGCACAGCGGGTGGTCTTGGTGGACTTGTTTTACCATTGTCAAGATGTCTTGTAACCGAGATTCCGAGTCTGATCAGGCCATCCTGGGAGAAGAAATATCCTTCGTTGATCGTGAGAGCTTGTGATGGGCTAAGTTGGGACACCCCTGCAGGGTTTTGAACTTTCAAAAGTCGTGCCCGCGGTTATGGGCAGATGGGAATTTGTTAATGTCCGGTTGTAGAAAACCTGAAACTTAATTTAATTAAAATGGATCAACAGCGTGTGTAGTCGTGATGGTCTCTTTTCGGCAGAGTCCGGGAAGAGAACACGGTCTCGAGTTATGCTTGAACGTAAGTAGTCTTGGATCACTTCTTGATCATAGTTTCTCAACCGTGCATTGCCTTCTCTTCTCGCTCTCATTTGCGTATGTTAGCCACCATATATGCTAGTGCTTGTTGCAGCTCCACCTCATACTTTTTCCCTACCTATAAGCTTAAATAGTGTTGATCGCAATGGTGTGAGATTGCTGAGTCCCCGTGACTCACAGATTACTTCGAAAACCAGATGCAGGGACCGATGATACCATTCCAGGAGATATGGCTGAACTCAAGTGGGAGTTTGATGAGGACTCAGGGCGATACTATGTTTCCTTTCCAGATGACCAGTGGTGGAGCCCAGTTGGGGCGATCGGGGACATTATGCATTTGGGGTTGTCTTTATTTTGGTTCTGTAGTCAGACCTTGATTGTATCTGGATGATTGTAATGATATATTTATGCTATTGTGTGACATGGCGATTGTAAGCCAACTACGTACCTTTTCTTATTCAGTACATGGGATGTGTAAAGATTACCCCTCTTGCGACATTGCCTACAATGCGGTTATGCCTCTAAGTCGTGCTCCGACACGTGGGAGATATAGCCGCATCGTGGGTGTTACAAGTTGGTAATCAGAGCCTTCCCCGACTTAGGAGCCCCCTGCTTGATCGAATCGCTGGCGTTGTTGAGTCTAGGAAAATGTTTTGAGTCTTTTAGGATTGTATATATCGGAGAGTAGGATTCTTTTTACTCCTCAGTCCCTTCGTCGCTCCGGTGAGGCATCCTGACGTAGAGTTTTGACTCTTCTCTTCTCAAATTTCGCAAAAAAAATTAGGATCACGCGGGTATCTTGGAATCGTTTCAATGGTTTTGTGACTAGAACATTGTTCTTGGTGCCTCCTGACATTTAGGGGTTGTAGCAGTGTCCCGGGGAGTTGAGCTCTGAGGTGTTGTCGTCACAATTTTATCGTTGGAATTCTGGAAGACCTGAGTTTCGCCGACATCAAAAATCTCTTTTATGCAGTTGTTAGTGAGATAACCTCGACGCCACCCAGTACTGGGGAAGGAGTTCGGGAGTATTGCCATAACTCATATGACGAATGATTTTCGAAGGTTGAGGTAAATGATTTCCGAAGGTTTCTTGGTTATGTGTTGAAGGATGGATACACCTGGATGTAGGATTTGCTAGCTTTGGGTGAGATATTATGCTTCCCCTGTATCCCCAACACCTGATTGCATACCGGGATAATTTCGGGAGTTTCATAGGTGGGAATTCATGTAGCTCTAGTATTTCTTCCGCAGATATTTGGTTTGTGATTGGGTAATCCTTACCAAGTATTTGTTCATGTCTATACCTTATTGTTTTTATTCTTCTACCTCTATCTAAGTGGCTTCTCGATTTATGGAAGTGTGACCATTTAATTTGGAATGCATTCATTCATTCTTGTTCGAATGTTAAGACTATATGTTGCAATTTCAATCCATTGATTCGACTTGAATATATATCTGTCAAGATGCTAACGGATGTCACCCTCTTCAGGATGGCTCCTCCAACGTGTCAGAATCCGGAACCACCCTCGCCACCACCTCCATCTCCGGAGGCATGGCAAGCTGTGATGGGCGCTACCAATGCCAACACACAGCTGATCATGCAACTCTTGCAAGAGTGCAACCAAGGAAATCAAGGCCATGGCAACAATCAGAATCAGTTTGCTACACTCAACCAGTTCCTCGCAATCCAGCCAAAGACCTTCAGTAACTGTGTCGAGGCAACAGACACTGATGATTGGCTCATGGATATCTGCAAGCATTTCGAGTGCAGCAACGTCAGGCCTGAGGACTTTGTCAAGTTTGCCTCGTTCCAACTTTATTCTCCTCATATCGTCATCTCACCCGAAACTTGAAAACTTCAATCACACAAAACTTAATGGAACCTTGTGAGATAGGTTAGTATGATAAAGAGCAAACCATTTCACTTTGGTACTGTTAAAGACAAGATTCATAATTGTTTCCACACAATACATACTGTAGCATATCATTTCCACAATTTATATTGAGCAATATAAGCCATAGAAACTAGAAAACAAGCAAACTATGCATTGAAAACAGAATCTGTCAAAAATACAACAGTTTGTAGTAATCTGTACTCAAACCATATTAATTTTACTCCAAAAATTCTGAAAATTTAGGACCACATGTGAAATTTGTATATTAATATTCTGCAAAATGTATCAACGCAATATCACTCTTCTGTTAAAAATAAGAATTATTTTCATGAGCGCGTAAGTTTCTGTTTTTCAGCAAGATCAAAACAACTATCACTCAACAAGACACTAAAGGTTTTACTTGGCACTTTATTGAAACTAAATCAATAAAACATGATTAACATAGTAGCATAATCATGCGAACACACAAAAATAGTAGGTAAAAGTGTTGGGTTGTCTCCCAACAAGAGCTTTTGTTTTATGCCTTTTCAGCTAGGCATGATGATTTCGATGATGCTCGCATAAAACATAAGAATTGAAACATAAAGAGAGCATCATGAAGCATATGACTAGCACATTTAGGTCTAACCCACTTCTTATGCATAGGGATTTTGTGAGCAAACAACTTATGGGAGCAAGAATCAACTAGCATAGGAAGGCAAAACAAGTGCAACTTCAAAACAACCAACACATAGAGAAGAAACTTGATATTATTGAGATATGTGAGAGCATAAGTTCCTTTCTCATAATAATTTTCAAGGGCATCATGAATGAATTTTCAACAATATAACCATCACATACAACACTCTTTTCATCATGCACAAGCATATAAGTTTTATCACTCTTTATAGCATAGGTGTCATCATAATAATCATCATAGATAGCAACTTCATTGTCAAAATAAATTGATACCTCTTCCAAAATAGTGGATGTATCACTAAATAAAGTCATGACCTCTCCGAATCCACTTTCTATTGGGGAACGCAGTATTTCAAAAAAAATCCTATGATCACGCAAGATCTATCTAGGAGATGCACAGCAACGAGAGGGGAGAGTGTGTCTACGTACCCTCGTTGACCGAAAGCGGAAGCGTTTTAGTAGCGCGGTTGATGTAGTGTCGGGACCCCGATTCCAAGTCACATCGATCTAGCTAGTAACACCTCATATCAAGTGCGGCCTCACGCACGGTATTCCCACGGGTGTCGCCTTACCCTGGCCCGGGACCGTTTGCGCCTTTTGGATCACGTATATGATTATGTCGCTAGCATCCATATGACAGAGAACCCGGGCCGACATGGCTAGTCGTGAACCCAAAGCGGCACTAACCTATGGGGACAGGCATACATGATTCACATCGAGCATGTCGGTTAGCAGCGTGTGAATCCGGGCTGTAGCACTGGGCTAACAGGACTCCGAGGAACCCGGGCTATAGCAGGCTAGGCAGGACTCCGGATGTCACCGCGTGACATTTCCCCGAAGGGACAGACACAGGAATGAAGTGAAACACATGCCGGCTAGTCAATTGTCCTGAGCAGTAGTGCTGGGCTAGCAGGACTCTGGTGAACTAGGCTGTAGCGGACTACTATGGCTCAAGGAAGCACTAGACTACATTTCCCCATAAGAGAGGCTGCCAAGGATAAACAACTAGATTGTCGGATCCCACACATAGCAATACACATCACACGTACGCATAACATGCAAGTATGTGCTGTACAACATGGCATCACAACATAACACAACTCATATAGATAAAGGCCCAGAAGAGCCACATAGTATTAAATAAAAATAGGGGTCACATGACCCATCATTCAGAGCATACAAGCAACAGGCAGAAGCATTACATGTCTGGTGAGGGAGTCCTGGATTAGGGGGTGTCCGGACAGCCGGACTATATCCTTTGGCCGGACTGTTGGACTATGAAGATACAAGATTGAAGACTCCGTCCCGTGTCCGGAAGGGACTTTCCTTGGCATGGAAGGCAAGCTTGGCGATACGGATATGTAGATCCCCTACCATTGTAACAGACTCTATGTAACCCTAACCCCATCCGGTGTCTATATAAACCGGAGGGTTTTAGTCCGTAGGACAACATACACATCAACAATCATACCATAGGCTAGCTTCTAGGGTTTAGCCTCCTCGATCTCGCGGTAGATCTACTCTTGTACTACCCATATCATCAATATTAATCAAGCAGGACGTAGGGTTTTACCTCCATCGGGAGGGCCCAAACCTAGGTAAAACTTCGTTTCCCTTGTCTCCTGTTACCATCCGGCCTAGACGCATAGTTCCGGACCCCCTACACGAGATCCGCCGGTTTTGACACCGACATTGGTGCTTTCATTGAAAGTTCCTCTGTGTCGTCGCCATCAGGAAGGATGCCTCGCCCCGTCTTTAAAGATGGCACCGTTGCTAAGGGAGCTTTGGCTGTCGGCCAAACCCTCCGGCTAGGTGGTTTTCTTATGACCGCCTATTCGGCTTCTGCGCCGACGATGACCTCTCGAGCCATCGAAAACAATCTTCATGTCAGCTCGGAACTCGCCGAGCAGTTAGATCCAATGGAGCTCTCCTCCATAAATGAGCTCTTGGATCGCTTCGCCGCCCTGGGAGTCGCCACGGATTACGACCAGATTGGGTCTAAACCCGATCTGAGAGAGATTAACTCTCCCCAAGTCACCCATCACGTTGCCGTGGTAGAGGGACAATGCGGCGATCCTTCATCTATCTTAAAGACTCGCTACGTCCGGATTCCCGATCCCTCCAAGCCAGATACCCATGGAGGGGAGGATATCACTCAAGACCTAAATTTAGAGTCACGCGACGGGCTGGATTCATTGGACAACATCCAGGAATCCAAATTTTCGAGTTCGGAAATTCCTCGGCCTCTGAGCCTTAGATGGGGTGAGGCTTCGGATTTAATTCCACCCACCCACCCCAACATAAGCGATCTATCTAAAATCAGGCAAGAACCCGATGAAACAGTACATCATTACTGGGCCAGATTTCTCCTGGTTAAGAACAGGCTAAGGGATTGCCGCGAGGAAGACGCAATCTCAACCTTCTGCAATAATTGCACGGACAAGGGAATACTCAACGCCATAAGTCGCCGTGATATTACACGCTTCGCTGACTTGGCATCCATTGTACGAAAATACTGTGCGATGGAAAGTGCCCGGAAAACCGAAATAAAATTTTGGGACAATCCGGCCCTGAATACAAACCGAGTCCAAAATAAAAGGGTGCATCATCACGAGTCACCCGGATCAAGCACTAAAAAGCAAAAACCCTCTACAAGGCATGGATCCGTACTGGAAGGATGGCTTTAATGGGCCCTGTAAAATTCACAGTATAGAGGACGCCACACCAACTCACAGCCTTAGAGCATGTTGGATACTCCGCAAGTGGCCAAAATTGGCGAAAATCTCCTAATTCCGAAGGCCACAGAAAGCCACCCCAGAGACACCAATATGGTATTTACAGTCTTCGAGTCTCTCGCATCAAATAATATACGAAAAAGAACACTCCGCAGCCTTGACGAAGTCTACCAAGTAGCAACAATAAATCCATGGAGTGACATGGCTATTATCTTTAACGCCAGTGATGAACCTAAATTCCGAACAGCCCGAGCACCAGCCGCATTGGTCCTCAGTCCAATAGTGGACGGCTTTCGTCTTACCAAGGTACTCATGGACAGCGGTAGCAGATTGAACCTCATTTATGAGGAGACCCTTCAAAAAATGGAAATAGACTGGAACCGCATTGAGCGAAGTAGCACAACCTTTAGAGGAATAATCCCCAGTCGAGAAGCGCGCTGTACAGGAAAAATCACACTAGATGTGGTGTTCGGCACGCCGGATAATTATAGGTCCGAAGAGGTCACGTTCTAGGTGGCTCCGTTCAGCAGCGGTTATCACGCTCTGCTAGGGCGGGAAGCGTTTACAATCTTCCAAGCAATACCCCATTACAGGTACATGAAGCTCAAGATGCCCGGGCCTATCGGGATCATCACTCTCGCTAGCGATCTGGACATAGCACTCCGCGCCGAAAACAAGACAGCCACACTGGCCCTCGAGGCACTATCCGAAGCCGTAGCGGCTGAGGAACTGACTGTGCTGCGCTCTACGGTGAATAGGGATGATGTGGTACTCGACAAAAGATCCAAGTCCACCTCCTTTAAACCGACGGACGAAATAGTCAAATTCCAAGTCCATCCAACGGACCCCAATAAAACAGCTTCCATCGGGGCACAGTTAAACCCTGATGTCGACGCCGCACTGCGAGAGTTCCTACGAGAGAACTGGGACATTTTCTTCTGGCACCCTTCAGACATGCCAGGAATCCCACGCAGGCTGGCCGAGCACAGCTTAAATATCCAAACAGGATTCAAACCTGTCAAACAGGCTCTTCGGCGTTTTTCCGAACCTAAGAGACATGCCATGGGAGAGGAGCTAGCAAAGCTATTGGAGACCAGATTCATCAGAGATATAAAACATCTGGACTGGCTAGCAAACTTGGTGATGGTACCAAAGAAGGACAAATCCTGGCGCCTGTGTGTTGATTTTAAAGACCTTAACAAGGCTTGCCCAAAGGATCCCTTCCCCCTCCCCCACATCGATCAAATTATCGACGCTACCGCAGGACACGATTCGTTGTGTTTCCTCGACGCATATTCCGGCTACCATCAAATCAAGATGGCAGAACCAGACCAAGCAGCAACGGCATTTATCACACCATACGGCCCATTCTGCTTCAACACGATGCCCTTCGGGCTCAAAAACACCGGCGCAACATATCAGCGCATGATTCAGACATGTCTGGCAAGCCAAATCGGCAAAACAGTGGAGGCATATGTAGATGATGTGGTCATCAAAACAAGACATGTTGAATCTCTAGTAGACAACTTGAGGCTCACATTTGATAACCTCCAAACATACGACATCAAGCTCAACCCGGAAAAATGCGTTTTTGGCGTTCCAGCCGGAAAGCTCTTGGGCTTCATTGTATCGGGTAGAGGAATTGAAGCAAATCCAGCCAAGATCCGAGCTCTGTTGCAACTGGATATCCCAAAGGACCTCAAACAAATACAAAAATTAACCGGATGCGTGGCGGCTCTAAGCCGCTTTATCTCCCGCTTGGAAGAAAAGACCCTACCCCTTTACCGCCTCCTTCGGTGCACCGAACACTTCAAATGGACGAATGCAGCCACGGCCGGACTCGATGAAATAAAAGCCATACTGGCAGCAAACCCAGTCTTGGCCGCGCCAAACATTGGCGAACCAATGCTATTATACATTGCAGCAACACATCAGGTTGTAAGCGCAGTGCTTGTCGTCGAACGAGAAGCGGACGGACACAAATTCCCCCTTCAAAAGCCGGTCTATTATGTGTCCACTGTCCTCACTCCCTGCAAATCACTGTACCCGCATTATCAAAAGATTGCGTACGCGGTATTCATGGCATCCCGGAAGCTACAACACTACTTTCAAGAGTGTTCAATAACAGTAGCCTCAGAAGTACCACTTAATGATATTATAAACAACCATGACGCAACGGGCCGGATTGCAAAATGGGCCATTGAGCTCCTCCCGTTCGACATAACTTATAAGCCACGGAGAGCCATCAAGTCGCAAGTCTTGGCTGACTTCATCGCAGAATGGACAGAGGCCGAACTCCCTAAAGAGTACGACACATATTCAAATTGGATCATGCATTTCGACGGCTCCAAGATGTTGGCCGGACTGGGGGCTGGCGTCGTTTTGACGTCCCCCACAGGAGACACAGTTCAATACGTACTATAGATTATGTACACGGACTCCAACAATGCAGCCAAATATGAGGCCCTTTTACATGGTGTCCAGATGGCAGTATCCATGGGCATCCAACGCCTAGAGGTGCGCGGGGACTCGAACCTCGCAATATCCCAAATAAATGGAGACTTCGATGCCAAGGATCCAAAAATGGCAGCTTACTGCAACGCTGTCCTAAAAATGTCAGCTCCGTTCGAGGGGCTTGAATTTAACCATATAGCCCGGGAAAATAATCAGGCGGCAGATGTCCTGGCACTCATCGGCGCAAAACGCGATGTAGTCCCCCCCAACATCTTCTTGGAAAGGCTGTTCAAGCCATCCGTAGTATGGGACGGGGAGCCGAACAATAACAGCCCGGACCCAACCGCACTGCCCGACACCGAACATTCTGACATAATCGGAGGCTCTGCCAATGAAATAACACCTTCAGCCCACGTAATAATGGCCGTCATCGCCCCGTGGACAGAACCATTCCTCGCCTACCTTACTAGGCAGGAACTCCTCGAGGACCAAAATGAGGCACGCTGCATAGTGCGGCGATCCAAAGCCTACAGAGTCCACGAGGGAGAGCTTTATAAGAAAAGCACCACCGGAGTCCTTCAAAGGTGCATCTCTGAAGAGGAGGGGCGGAACCTCCTGGCTGAAATTCATGCCGGACTCGGCGGTCATCACACCGCAGCCCGGTCCCTTGTAAGCAAGGCCTTCCGTACAGGCTTTTATTGGCCGACGGCCCGGGCAGACGCTCGGGACTTAGTCCAACGATGCACCGGTTGCCAGCTCTTTGCAAACCAAAGCCATATGCCACCCACCGCCCTCCAAACTATCCCCATTACTTGGCCCTTCGCGGTCTGGGGGATTGACATGGTTGGACCCCTTAAAGGCGGAACCCACAAGCAAAAATACTTACTGGTCATGGTGGATAAGTTCACCAAATGGATAGAAGCCAAGCCTGTTAAGATGGCCGAATCCGGACCGGTGATAGACTTTATATCTGGGGTTGTACACCATTACGGCGTCCCCCATAGCATCATCACTGATAACGGCACAAATTTCACGGCCAACGAGGTAAAACTCTGGTGCAAAAACATGGGCATCAAGCTCAATTACACTTCCGTCTATCACCCACAAACCAACGGCCAAGTCGAACGTGCAAATGGTCTTATCATGAGCGGCATCAAACCCAGATTAGTGCGGTCCCTCAAGGAATCTAACACGCACTGATTAGAGGAGCTCGACTCCGTACTCTAGGGGCTGCAGACCATGCCGAATCGCACCACCGGATACACACCATTCTTTATGGTGTACGGTGCAGAGGCAGTTTTGCCTTGCGACATAATTCATGACTCACCTCGAGTGCGCATGTACGAAGAAAGAGAAGCCGAGCTCAATCGGCAGGACAGCTTGGACACATTGGAGGGGGAGCGTGATGTGGCAAAAGTCTGTTCCGCATTCTATCAACAGCAGGCTTGAAGATACCAAAGCAGAGAAGTACGGGCCAAAAATTACAACGTTGGCGAATTAGTTCTACGACTACCGGGCAAGAAAAAGGACAAACTCAAGCCCAAGTGGGAAGGTCCCTTCATAATTGACCAAGTCCTGACTGGTGGAGCGAACCGCCTGCGGGATGCATCGGATAACCGACTCAAGCCAAACCCATGGAACGCAGCCCGTCTCCGAAGATTCTATGCCTAGCGCCGGACTCTGTGTTCGTCTCCTTCCTTTGTCTATTTTTTATATATTTTTTGTCTTACATTTCTCTTCGTCTCTCTCTCTCTCTCTCTCTCTCTCTCTCTCTCTCTCTCTCTCTCTCTCTCTCTCTTATAGCCTTTAAAGGCTCATAAAGGGACACGCTATCCGCACTCATTAAACTTGGGGGCTTCTTTAAACAGAAGCTTATTCATACGGGCTTCATGCCCAACACATGTGTCACACTTCTGCATGTACCTTTTATTCACCATTATATGCATCGATATGACTTAAGTTTTGGCCAAGCTGGGTTGCCTGGCTCCTGTGCTTACCCCTACGTTCCCGATTGTTCAGCTAGGTGGTAAAGGGAGCACCTCTGCGATTGTTACTGCCGGGTCAGCTGGACGTGTACCTCAGACTGGGTGAAGCCGAAAGCTAGCGTTCTTAAGGGAATATTCGGTCGGTGAACTAAAGATGATCTTTTTTTATTCATACGCCCCCAGATGTTTTTTCTGTGTTTCTTTTCGCAGCATGGACATGCACCTTAGGGCATGCCTCCCAGGGAAAGGAACTCCTAACGGAACTATTCTCCCTGGAAGATGTTTCTTACTAACCATGTAATATAACATAACTAGTCGGGCACTTGTCTGTTCAAGCCCTAATGACCCCTACGCCTAGTCTCCATGCATTCCCCGGTTCCTATATAACCACATGGGAATTCGGACACACTCCGGACCGTCAGGTCCCGAGGCTGAAGCAAAAAGGTCGGCCATGACAAATGATCTACAATCCGGCTAGAAGGCATTATAAATGTCAATTAAATTACATAGTCATTTTGACTGATTGTATTCCTCTTCAATACCATCTAACGGGCTATCTAATTTACAGTCCTGCTGGGAATACTTTGCGGCCAACTCTACTTGGCCGTATACTAAGCTTACAGGGATCTCCTTCCCATCGGGCCCTACAGGACTGACCTCGGCCATGTGGTTGGGGTCAGCCTTTGTGTACCGCGTCTTCACCATGGCCCAGGCCTCCCTCGCGCCTTGACGGCAGGCTGATATCTTCCACAAGCGTGAGCGCCACCGTGATCCCTTTAGCTTCTCCGCAAGCTCTCCAAGACCTTCGGGCATGGAGACGGATGGCCACAGGGCCTGGTCGACGCCTTGCATCGCCTGCCGAACTGGATCGAGCAGTTGCGAGAGCTCGGGAAGAAGGTCACCCGTAGAACCGGGCATCTCCTCTGCAGGACGACCTGTTAGCACACCTACAGACATTGCTCTGTTAGTCGACTTCCTCGCCGAACTTTCTTTCAAAGGTTCGTTCAAGCACTTACTAAATATGCCGCGCCGAAGCCGCTGATTCTCCTTCACGGAGTCTGACAGCTGGGCACGAACATCTTTCAGCTCGACGCCCAGCTTGGTATTGGCATCTTGGAGATCGTTCTTCTCCTGCCTCACCTTTGTCAGCACCTTCTCACCAGCCTTTAGCTGGCGTAGGAGGTGTTGTCTTTCCGGATTCAATCCGGCGCCATCTGCAATTTCATTTGTCAGATTCGCACCTATGTCGTGCTTCGCAAAATCCTTATCTTTCGAAGTGTATATTACCAAAGGGGGTCTCCTTGGCCTCCCCTGCCGCGGCTGTGCGGCCTCAAGTTGGGCTTTGCACTCTTCCAGCTCCTTGGACAGTAGGGAATTCTTTTCTGTAAGAACCTGCATAACAAATGATCCTTAAATCAGTTATTCTAACTGTTTCAAGTCTCGGGGGCTATTGGTATATACATATAATTACCAGAATTTTCTTACCCGTATGTCTTTTACACACTGCTCCGTGGCTCTGGCTAGACCATTTTGAGCGGCACGGAGATACGCATCTCCCGAGTTGAAGGCATCTAACGCCCCTTGGGAGAAACAAGCGTCGCAAAGAATTGTCCGGCGATGCCTGTGGTTCATGGCACTCTCCACCTTAGAGTTGGTGGCAGACAACCCGCCCACATCCTCCGTCGGAGGAGCGTCTGGCGCACGCCTTGTGTTCTCCTCCGCCTCCTGACCAGGCTTTGGAGCCTGGCTGGTGGAGGCGCGATTGGCAGCCTCTCCGGATGTAGTCCGGCGAGGTCTCTTTGTCCTAAAAAGAGCGCGAGTGTCAATATGCCTCGAAGGTATAACACCTGGGATATGGGGGCGCGCCATACTTTGCGCTGACGCATCGGTACGGACTGCACTTCTTTTCTGCCCGCGGGGCCCTACGGCCCCTCGTTGGCTTGTCGCCGCATGTTCGGCCTTCCGCCTTAAACACCTCCCCTACAAAGTTTGGTTGCAATCAGGAAACTGAACACGAGTGGGCGGATACCTATTCGGGGTACTGGGACTTCAATCTCAGGTACCTGGGGGGTCAGGATTAGCCCTGGGTAATCGGCCGTAATGGCCACCAAGGCGTTGTCCTCGCTCAATTGATGGAACACTCCATCAAGTAGCTCCACAGATATGTCCAGATCCTCTCGGGAGGCCGGGTCGAGGGACTGTCCTGGGTCCTCGGGTTGTGGAGGAGGGCTGCTTATTTCCTTAACAGCCCGGCGCAGTTCCTGCGTTGAAGTCATCAGACTGAATATTTAACAATGGGAATACAAAACGGATGGACAAGTAAATACGGCCGCTTACCCAGCTTGGGGGATTGTGCATGGAGAATCCATCCTGAGGGTTGACACGGAGAAATTCCTCCTCTTCTCCCTTATACAAAGTGGACAAGATCTTCAGTAGAGCGGCAGCTGAATCTGGCCCCTTACGGCCGTAGCGGGTGGCGTCGTCCTCCCCGTTGAAGTCCCACATGGGGTGGCTTCTATACTGAAGCGGCTGCACCCCCCGCATAATGCATTCGGCCATAACCCCGGTCATGGTTAGTCCGGAATGGGCTAACAATCTTATTCGGCCCATCAGGTAAATGATGTCCCTGTCACCTCCCCTCTGAGGGCTTCGTGGGCGCCAGCTTAGGCGCTTCTTTAAGGGAGCACTGTTGAATTCAGGAAGGCCGATCCGGACAGGATCTGGCAGCGGGACGTCTTCTATATAAAACCACTCCGAGGGCCAGTCTTCGGACGCCTTCTTTGGGGTTCCGGGCAGATATCCGGTCCCGACGATGCGCCACACTTTGGCTCCGCCCAGTTGATACATTGACCCCTTCTTGGAATGGGGCACAAGGCAAAATAGCTCCTTCCACAGTCCGAAATGAGCTTCTACACCCAAGAACAGCTCGCAGAGGGCTACAAAGCCCGCGATATGCAGTACTGAGGCAGGCGTGAGATTATGTAGCTGGAGGCCGTAGAACTCCAGCAACCCCCGGAGAAATGGATGGATTGGAAATCCGAGCCCCCTTATTAAGTAAGGGACGAGGCACACACGCTCTCCTTTGGAGGGATTAGGGGCATTCTCTGCTTGCTCTCCGTCATTGTAGACGGCAAGACCGGCTCGAACCGGGACCATATAGGTCGGGGAAGAAATCCCTTGGTCTAGAGTGTCACTAGCTCGCTATGCGGGATGGAACATCTCTCCCAATACCCAGGCTTAGGGCTGGAAGGGCGAGAGGAGGAGTTGCAACGGCTGGCCATGGTGGAATGGACCTTTGTCGAATGCGCTCTGATGAACACTCGCGGAGGGGAGAAAGTGTGGATTGGATCTAAATCCTCGTCCCCTTAAATAGGGCAGCTCATTTACGCGGCTAGGGGTGTGAATGTAAAAACACTCAGACTTTACATATTCGTTTGACACGTGGGAAGCGGCCATTATTGGGCGTAGAAGCCAAGGAGCGCAACATCTACAAGAAACCGGACTTTATTCAAACAGGTATACGGAATTTGGAGGAGAACCCGCCTTGCAATGCCGAAGACAATCTGCACGCCGGACTCATCGTCATTGAAGCCTGGTTCGGGGGCTACTAAGGGAGTCCTGGATTAGGGGGTGTCCGACAGCCGGACTATATCCTTTGGCCAGACTGTTGAACTATGAAGATACAAGATTGAAGACTCCGTCCCGTGTCCGAAAGGGACTTTCCTTGGCGTGGAAGGAAAGCTTGGTGATACGGATATGTAGATCTCCTACCATTGTAACCGACTCTATGTAACCCTAACCCCATCCGGTGTCTATATAAATCGGAGGGTTTTAGTCTGTAGGACAACATACACATCAACAATCATACCATAGGCTAGCTTCTAGGGTTTAGCCTCCTCGATCTCGCGGTAGATCTACTCTTGTACTACCCATATCATCAATATTAATCAAGCAGGACGTAGGGTTTTACCTCCATCGAGAGGGCCCGAACCTGGGTAAAACTTCGTGTCCCCTGTCTCCTGTTACCATCCGGCCTAGACGCACAGTTCGGGACCCCCTACCCGAGATCCGCCGGTTTTGACACCGACATCTGGGTACAGACAACTACAAAAGAAGAGGCTAAGAGGCCTGACTATCTACAAGTCCCTCCCAAGGGCACAAGATCATAGCTGAGGTGCAAGCTACTCATCGAAGTCCAAGCGGTACTACTAGTGAGACAGATGTCTCACCTGCAAAACATAAATAAAGCAAACGTGAGTACAAAGGTACTCAGCAAGACTTACATCAGATCCTATCATACATGATTTTGTATCAAGAAGGTAATGTGGGGTTTAGTTGCAGCAAGCCAGCTTTGACTCAGTGGCTATCCTGTTCTACGGCAACGAGAAACTTCTTTGAGGTGAGGCAGCGCACACGAGTCCACTAATCACCACATCAATACACCACTATGGATTCATCCTCGTCTTCTCACGAGAAGGCCATCCATAGCACTCACACTTGTCTTGAGCATTTTAGAGTATCCACCTTAAGTTGTCTATGTACCACGTAAGCATCCAAGAAGTCCATAACCGAGGACACAGCTATTCGAATAGATCATGATAACCCTGCAGGGGTGTACTTCTTCACACACGCTCTCACCACTTATCACCATGTACACGTCATGTACCTCGGCAACCTTCAAGCGGAAGCTTGGCGAGGGTGTCGGCCATGACCTGACTAACCACACAAGACTCTAGTCCAGGTTTATCGCCTATTTGGGTTTCATCCGCAAGGAGATCCGGCCGGGGTGTCGCTCACGGCCCCAAACGATATGTGCAGGGTTCCCAAGCCCACCTCACCGTATGGATCTACGCTTGGTACACCGTGCCACTTGTGCCTAGTCTGTCCCAAGCCCACCTGGCCGGGTGCCACTTGGTAGACTACTAACACTACCTACAAACACCAGAAACTATTTGCGACTCCTGGACAGAGATCAAGTTGGCTAATAAGTCGAGAGGGGCACTTAAGCATTCCAATGTGTGGTAGTAGCTAGTCATTGGACAACATACACGGAACTCAGTGCTTAAGTACGGTCCCAGTGAGACAACCCACCATGTACTCCTACATGGCCTCTCACTGCTACCTTTACCAAATCATGTTCACACGCTTAACTCTCAGCACTAGAACATATCGTACCACTCCAATTCATTCCCGATGAATCAGACCTGACACAACTCTAAGCAATAGCAGGCATGGCATGGCAAGAACACAACATGGCTCAATCAACTCCTACACATGCTAGTGGGTTTTAACTATTTACTGTGGCAATGACAGGTCATGTAGAGGAATGGGTTCAACTACCGCAGCATAAAGTAGCAGTTGAATCGTTGTTGTCCTAATGCAATAAAAGAGAGCAGGAGCGAGAGAATAGGATTGTATCGGAATGAACAAGGGGGTTTGCTTGCCTGGTAGATCAACAGGGGGCACTGCTCCTCAGACAGGTACTCTGGAGCACTCTCCGGAGCAGGACCTATCGAGAAGGAACGGTGTCGGCAATCAAAACACAATCATATGCAACATTATGATGCATGAACATGGCATGGGTATGTGATGTGCTTTGAGCTAATGCATTTAGCATTCTATTTGGAAGAGGTCCATTTGAACCCAAGGTTCAAATGCAACTCTAAATTAACTCTTTATAAATGCCATTTATATGTTTCCTCATATACAGCATTGAAAGGACATGCGGTGCCCCCATGTGTGGTTTTGGTAATTGATGACAATCTCTATGGACTAACGGTTGCCTTGAGTTATATTTGAAGGATTTGTCCATAGGATTGTCTTGAAGTCCATGTGTTGGTTTCAAGGAGTTTATGAGATGGCCAAAGTGCTTTTCAACGAATTATCCAAAGATTGGTCATGTGTGAGTTGAGATGGCCAAAGTGCTTTTCAAGGAATTATCCAAAGATTGGCCATGTGTGAGTTGAGCTTATTGCAAGCATGTCTTGGAGAAGAATATTGTGTGATCATTCATGGTTACCTTCAAGACATCATCCAAATGAGAGTTGGAAAGATTCCATGTTGATCAAGACTAAGTCAAGAGTGAATCAAGTTGATCAACTCACAAAGCATAGAAGAAGTACCGAGAGGGATCAAGTGATCCCATGGTACGGTAAGCATTGTCCATTACGCTTTGTGTACTAAACCATGGTCTACGTGAGAGTTCTTTGTGGGGTTAGGTATGTTTCCATGGTCTTGCATCAAGAGGAAGATCTCATACAACCCATGGAGGATGACATCAAGTGGTGATCGTCATCAAGTTTGCAGTGTGCAAGTTCAAGTGGAGCAACTCGAAGAGTGGCTCACCCATAATGGATTATGGGGGAGCAATCAAGCTTGAAGCTTGCTGTCCATTGTGGTGTCAATGGAATTGTGAAGATGTGCCAAAGAGTGGCTCACCCAGAGTGGAGTATGGGGGAGCAATCAACTAGTCTTCATCGAGCCAACACAATCAAGAAAGGTGGTCCAACTTGAGGAAGTCAAGATCGTCATCATCTAGCTCAAGTGGACTATGTGCAAGGCAAAGGTTTGCCCTTGATAGGTTTTCTATTTTACCGGTCTCATAGTGGTAGTTGGGAGACCGGGTTGTAGGATCGATTGCCGTACTATCAAGGGGGGCTCTCTAGGGAGTAGCTTGATCGTATTATTAGTCGAGAGCTCAAACCATTGAATCCTTGCATCATCTTTCTTGGTTCTTGTTTGGTTTCATTTGTGAGTCTTAGAGCTTATGGTCATCTTGATGACAAGCTTGAGTTCATCAAAAACGGAGTTCGCATGCATCTTTTATGATGTTTTCGGTGTTGGAGGTTTTACTGGTCTTATCCGAGGAAGGGTTCTCACCATTTTATTATGGTCCTTTTCTCATTTTCTTCTTATTTATATTTCTCTCAAGATTGTATTAGCCCTTGTCATTAGCTTTCCAACAAACTTGGTTTCGTTGAATTCGGAGCTCGTATGCGGAAGTTGTGGCTGTTTTGATATTGCCTGTTTTACACAGAGAGGTTGTACCGCCCCATGGAGAGGTTGTACCGCTTGACCGGTACAACCGGTGTTTGGAGCGGTTGTACCGCTCCAGAATTGGTCTGTAGGTTGTACCGGTCATGTACCGCTCTACCACCGGACTGGCCTCTGTTGTGGTGCGGTTGTTGGGCGGTTGTGAGCCGGTTGTACCACTTATTGCCTGTTACCGGTTGTACCGGTGCTCATAGAGGTTGTACCCCTCCTATGTTGTTCTGTACATAACGGGCAGATTCGTGGGGACCTATTTAAGGGGGTCTTCTTCCCCAATGGTCCCCTATCTCTTGAGCTCGTTTTGCCCCCATTGTTGACCTTCTTTGAGCTTGCTAACTCTCAATCCCTCCATGGATTCTTGCTAGTTTTTGAGGGGAAAGAGAGAGGAGATCTAGATCCACATTTCCACCAATCAATTTCTCCTCTATGTGAGGGGAACCCCTTGGATCTAGATCTTGGAGTTCTTGGTGTTCTCCTTCTTGTTCTTCCTCTCATTTTCCTCCCTAGCATTAGTTGCTCCAGTGGGATTTGAGAGAGAAGGACTTGGGCACTCCGTGTGCCCTTGCCATTGCATTTGGTGCATCGGTTTAAGTTCTCCATGGTCATACGTGGAAGTGATGTTTGAGAAGCTTATTACTCTTGGGTGTTTGGGCACCCTAGAGTTTGTTCCTCTTGGGTGCCTTGGCGCCCTAGACGGTTGGTGTTGTTCAGAGCTCAATCATTGTGGTGTAAAGCTCCGGGCAAGCGTCGGGGTCTCCAATTAGGTTGTGGAGATCGCCCCGAGCAATTTGACGGGTACCGGCGACCGCCCCCAAGGGTTGCCAAAGTGTACGGGTTCGGTGACCGCCCCCAAGGGTTGCCAAAGTGTACGGGTTCGGTGACCGCCCCCAAGGGTTGCCATTTGTACGGGTTCGGTGACTGCCCTCAAGGGTCCCTTAGTGGAATCACGGCATCTTGCATTGTGCGAGGGCGTGAGGAGATTTCGGTGGCCCTAGTGGCTTCTTGGGAGCATTGTGCCTCCACACCGCTCCAAACGGAGATTAGCATCCGCAAGGGTGTGAACTTCGGGATACATCGTCGTCTCCGCGTGCCTCGGTTATCTCTTACCCAAGCTCTTTACTTATGCACTTTACTTTGTGATAGCCATATTGTTTCTTGTCATATATCTTGCTATCACATAGTTGCTTATCTTGCTTAGCATAAGTTGTTGGTGCACATAGGTGAGCCTAGTTGTTTTAGGTTTTGTGCTTGACAAATTAACCGCTAGGTTTATTCCGCATTTGTTCAAGCCTAAATCGTAATTATTTTAAAACGCCTATTCACCCCCCCTCTAGGCGACATCCACGATCTTTCAATTGGTATCAGAGCCTCGTCTCTCTTTATTAGGCTTTACCGCCTAGAGAGTAAAGATGTCGACTAGGGGATTAGGATTCTCTGACACTCTTAGTTTCGGTGGCACAAATTTTGATGTTTGGGTAATTCGCATGCTTAATCTCTTTAGGGTCATGGACCCAAATTTAGAGCGAATTGTAGATATGGGTTTTTCTCCTCCAAAGGATCCCCAAAGATTATCTTTAGAGGATGAGAAAAACTCTTATCTCAATGCTCAAGCTTCTAATGTGCTTTTCGATGCTTTGAGCAATGTAGTTATATTTCAACTCATGCCGTTCTGGGATGCTCATGAGTTGTGGACGAAGCTTCAAGAAAAATATGGTGTGTCCAATATTTGTGGGGATGATTGTTCTCCCTCCACCTCCGGTCGTATAGTCTTCTCAACTTCTTCTACTTCACCTACATGTTGTTTGCCACAAGGTAATGATATGGTGAGTAGTGTTGGTCATTGCAATGATGATAGTATGCTTATTGTGGATGATCCTTCATCACTATCTTATTGCAATGCTCCTTCTTTGGGCTTTAACACTTCGAGCACTCGAAATGTTTCATATGCTTGTGTTGATAGTCCTTGCATATCATGTAGAAATTGCTTGACTAAATCTCATGATGATATGTTTACTATGTCTTGTTGCCATGATAAAAATGCATATATTTCCTCGAACTATTGTGCTAACAATGTAGAGGAAACCCAACACCCCATGGAACAAGATGTGGTCTTGAATGGTGCTTCAACGGATCCTACATCATCATCTATTGCATTTTGCCTTATGGCCAAGGCTTCAAAGGTATCTCCCACTTTGAATCCCAATATATCTTGTGATGATATTGATGATGGCAAGAGTGATGATGATGTTGATTATGATGAAGAGAATGATGATGTTGCCTCCTTAAAAATTAAGGGGGAAATGATTTTTAAATCTCTTCTTAAGAATAAAATTGCTCGTTCCAACTTCATGGAAATCATGTCTATTGCTATTGAGGGCAAGAAATATATTGATGAGTTGGAATCTCGCCTTGAGGAGCATGAGGTCACCATTTATCAAATGAAAGTTCATGAGCGTGATTACGCTAATGATATTGCGGACCTCTCTCAAGCTCTTGAACTTGAACAAACCACCAAGGAATCTCTTGAGGAGACTTTTGCTCTAGAATTATCTAGAGTGAGGGAATCTCGTGATAGAGCTCTTGAGGTGGCCGATGATTTTGAAACTAAAAATGAGGAGCTTGAAGTTGCGCATGCTAAACTCCTTGAGGACTTTGAGCACCTCAAAAATGGCTCAAGGGTCATTAAGGGTGAGCTCATCAAACTCACCGAGTCTCATGCTCAACTTAAAGCTTCTTATTCAAAAGAGCTTGCCAAGTTGTCTTCTCCTCTTGTTGCTAATGATGATGCTTGTGCTACTAACTCTATCTCTTGTGAAGCATCCATATTGAAGGAGAATGTTGAGCTTCGGGCTCAACTTGAGTTGCTATCTAGCAATTATGGGAAATTGGAAGAAAACCATGAAAAGCTCTCAAGATCTCATGATGATCTTCTAGTATCCCATAATGAGCTAAAGATATCTCATGAGGCCATGATTTCTAAGGTAACATCTAGTGAGCCTCATGTATGCACTAGCACTAATTCTAGTCAAAATGCTATATTGCCATGTGTTAGTCCTTGTAATTCATCTACTCACAATGTTGGTACATCTTGTGATGAATTGCTTTCCTTGCCTTGTTGCTCTAACGATGAAGCTTATACTTCCTCTAGTACTTGTGTTGAGACTAACCATGTAGAGGAAATCAAAGAGCTCAAGGCCCAAGTCACTTCTTTGAAGAAAGACTTGGAAAAGAGTCATGAAGGGAAATCCACACTCAACAATATTTTGAGTGTGCAAAAATCCCCCAATGACAAAGGTGGACTTGGATTCAACTCCAACAAGAAGAAGAAGTCCAAGGTAAACAAAAGGAAGGGCCAAGAACAAGTCAAGAATTCGGCCAAGATTGTTTGCTTCAAGTGCAAAGTAGAAGGGAATCATGTTAGATCTTGCCCATTGAAGAATAAGCCCATTAGTGACAAGCAACGAGGGAAGCGGCCACAAGTACACTCTCATTCTCAACCTCAAGTTGAAGAAAAGCCTCTTCCCAAGAAGACTCAAGCTTATGCTTCTCAAGTTGAGAAATCAAGTGAGAAGAAAGTGAAGAGTAGACGTTGCTACCTATGTCGCGAGAAAGGTCACCTCGCCTCTTCATGCACTAGTGGTAACTTATCCAATCCAATTATTATTGATGATGTCTATTCTCTTGGGAAAGATAAGGTTGGCAATGTGGTTGCCAAGTTTGTTGGTACTCAAAGTGGTTTGAAGCAAAGAACCATTTGGGTAGCCAAGCCTATTGTGACAAACCTCTTAGGACCTAACTTGGTTTGGGACCAACAAGCTCAAACTTGATCAATAGGTGATGTTGGAGGTCATTGGAGACTTGGCTACATTATGAAGAATTAAGGGGACTTCATCATTCTTATTGTCTCAAGCCAAGTCATTCGGATTATCAAGTTTCTATCTTATATCCAATGTTCCTCCTTGCGGTAACTCGTGCTTAAAGTGTCTACATTGATAGTTACTTGCCCCTTTGCATGTTCGGTTTCGTTCCTTGCATGTGTTTGTATATGTTGTGCTTCCAACTTGATTATCTTGAGCAATCAAGTATGTGTGTGTTGGTCTGCACATCATGTACATGTGTGTTGTTCGTTGAGCCTTTGTGCATCTTGGTCATATCTTAGTTGGCTCTTGTGAGAGATTAATGGAATATCCCTTTATGGGGGAGTGATGTGCTTTGTGCACTTCACAATCCTACAAAGGTGGGTACATGGGGAATACCACTTAGTATTGATATTGCAAGCTTATCTAGTCGCTATGTGGTATGCCTTCTCATGAGAAATTCAAATTCTAAATAGTCCATTAATTATCTCTTGTTGGATCCTTTTATTTGCCTCTTATTTATCTTTAATTGGTATCACATTATGGGGGAGTAATATGCTATGTGTATATTACTAGCCTAGAAAATGTGTACATTTGAGATATTGTCATCTAGAGTTGATATTGTAAATTATCTTGTTCCTAGGTGGCATGTTAGCTCTACAAGTTGCAATTTGCTTGTTGTTTGGTGTGAAGATGATGTCGAATATCCTTGATATCTACCACCGGGAACTATTTCCATTTACTTCTTGTCTCTTGACAATTGGTACTCACTTTTGTGGTAGAATTTATTGATCATCTTTACATTGACTTTTGCTTTTTATTTACCTTTACTCTTGCCAACGATTGTATAGTGTTTTCTAGATATAGTGAAAGTGGTGATCCCACCTTGTGCATTTTGTATTCAAATGCAATTTCTCTATAATGCACTAGTCGTGGGGGAGCTATCCTATTTTCTATAAAACACTCATCTTGCGATCCTTATCAAGCGTGTGTTGGTGGAAGGTAAGCCATTTTCGTTTTGGTACTTTGTGCTATCATGAAACTTTGTAGAGAGCTTGGTTTGTTTGGAACCATCCTCTCTTTTGGGGGTTTGATATCCTTTATTTAGTGGGTATCAATGGATATCTCATTCCTTGATGTATATTTTATTGATATCCTCCAAGTGATGATTTATTCATTTGGTATCTTTTCTTCACTTGGTATTTCTTTGTCATTTGGTATCGGTTCTTGAAAGTCTTGAGCATGCATATTTACTTCTTGTAGTTTCTTTGGCATGTTTTCTTTCTTTGACCCAATATATAGGGGAAGCTCCACCAAGTCTCAAATTGGATGAGATGTGCATGCAATTTATTTTCGTATCTATATGCACATTTTTATGTGGAGTTTGTCCTATGTATTGTCGGTTCTCTAACTCTTTGGTTCCAATGAGTTTGGGTACCATTTTTTTGTGTTATTGTTCTAGGAACAATTGGAGATACATTGGAAGCTCGGCTCACTCACAAGGAAGGTGTTGTCATCATGTGCTTATTGGAGTCAAGCTAGGATGATCAATGAACTACTATCTACCTTCAATTGGTATCTACTACATCCTTCCAATGTTAACTCGGTAACAAGTATCTTCATATTATTCATGCACACATTTCTTGTTTCAACCTTGTGTAGGTTGTATCATGGCATGTTATTCATTCATTCTTGTGATACTTGTTTTCTTTCTCAAAGCATCCCAACAATGATCTCTTGTTGCTAGTTGTGATGTCTTTGTTGTTCATGTGTGGACTTCATTTATATACAATAAGACCATATCTAGCCATGAGCTATGCTTCCAAGCAAATATCTTATTGGTATATGTATGACCTCCCTTTGGATATCGTGTTCCTCGTGTTGTAACTATTTTGGGTGTACATCCTTCTTTGTAGATATATATCATCATGATTTCGTCTACCTAGAATCTTATACACTTGAGAGAAGTTGCATATCTAGTTGATATCCTTTCTTTCACGACCACCTTGTCTTTCTTATGTTATTTCTTTGGTGGCTCCGTGAAAGCTTTTGCCTTGAGTGCGTGTCTTCTATCGTTGCATCTTGATGCACTCTTGTGTGTGGTGAAGATTATTTTCCTCATGCTTATCTTTACGAGGTTTTTGCCATCTTAATTGGCATCCCTCGTCTTGATGCGCCTTTCATCTTCTATCTTCACCGCGGGTTGTCACAAGCATAGGTTCTCTATATGCGTATTAGTAAGCTTGTGAACCCAATGCACCGTGTGCCCCATTCTTTCAAGACTTTATTGATGCTTAATGCTCATCCGTACTTTAGTCTTCTCAAGTGTTTTGCCTTGACTCACACACATCATTTTGGTTGAGCCCTTTCTTAAGTTGCCTCTTTTACTTGTTTCTCAACCATGTGTTTGTTGCAAGTACTAGGTTTTATTTCCTATATGCTCACTTACACTTGTTGTAAGTTTCTGTTGATTTTGGGGGAGCTATAATCCTATTTTGTGCACTTTGTAACCAAATACAAAATTATTGATGTGCACAAATCATGGGGAGCTTCTCTAGTTTCTTTAGCACAATCCTCTGCTGATATCACAATATCGTTGTTCTTGTGGCACGTAGGATGTTTGGTCTAGTTGGTTCAATTGATATCCGTTGATTACTTGCTTCAATTGGTATCTTCTGATTGCTAGTGTCTCTCTTTGTTATGTCTTTGTGGCATATCTTCCTTTAGCAATCTTGGTGCCTCAATATAGTTGGTCTTCCTCCAAGTATTACCTTTGGATATGTGTATGGCATTCCACTCTTGTTGAGAAATACACAACTTATGGAGGAACACAATTTATATTGGCCTTCTAAGCTTTTTGCCCATTTTGGCAATCGATGCCAATGGGGGAGAAGTTTTAGAGAGTTTTGTGGATTAGTTTAGAGAGTTTTTTCTTCTTGCTTTGGTTTTGTACCTAAGCATTTGCATCTCATACAAATGCATTATTGGTTGTTGCATTGCATGGTGATAAATAATTCCTTATATAAACTCTCTTGAAAGTGATTGTCATCAATTACCAAAATGGGGGAGATTGAAAGGACATGCGGTGCCCCCACGTAACACCCCGGATGTAACTTTCCCTATTTGTACTCCAACTCTTGCTGTTTCCGGAGTTAAGTTATTTTATTTTCTTGGGTTCGGGTTTTTTTTGTCTCCGTGTGTTGTTGTCGTCGTCATGCATTTCTTATCATGTCATCATGTGCATTGCATTTGCATACGTGTTCGTCTTAGGCATTCGAACATTTTCCCCGTTGTCCGTTTTGCATTCCGGTGCTTCGTTCTCCTCCGGTGGTCATTTCTAGCTTTCTTTCGTGTGTGGGGATTAAATATTTCCGGATTGGACCGAGACTTGCCAAGCGGCCTTGGTTTACTACCGGTACACCACCTGTCAAGTTTCGTATCAGTTGGACTTCGTTTGATACTCCAATGGTTAACCGAGGGACCGAAAAGGCCTCGTGTGTGTTGCAGCCCAACACCCCTCCAATTTGGCCCAAAACCCATCTAACTCTGCTCCATCATCTAGAGCGTTCGATCACAATCGCGTGGCCGAAAACCGCACCTCATTTGGACTCTCCTAGCTCCTCCTATGCCTATAAATAGGCCCCCCTCGAAATATCCCGGGTCTCCCTCCCCGAAACCCTAGTCTCTTCGTCTCGCGTGCCGCCGGACAAAAATTGCACCGACGGACACGTCCGATTCCTCCCTGCCGCCAACCGATGACCGCCACATGGCGCGTCGCCTGCCCGCCGCCGCCGAAGCCCGCCGCGGCCCGCAGGAGGCCCTCCCCGGCCCGCGCCTCCGCCGCGCCTCCCTCCTCCTTCCGCCGCCCGAGCCGCCCCGCTCTTCCTCTGCTCTGGCGACCCGCGCCGCCACGCGCCACCTCAGGCGAGCTCGCCACGCCGCCCGGGTCCGGCCTCGTCCGTGCCGCCCGAGGCCACCAACCCCCGCCGGAGCCGCCGCGCCCGCTTCCTCGACGTCCGGTGCCCGGCCCTGCCGCCCTCCTCCTCTCCCTCGCGCCGGCGAGCTCCACCAGCCTCGCCCCGCCGCCTACTCCGGTGAACCTCGGCGCCCGTGCCCCGGCGAGATCGGATCCAGATCCGGTTGCTACAGTAAACCCTAGAGGTTGATTTTTTTGTCCAAGTGCTCGGAATTTTTAGTCCAATTGCTCATATTCGTGACCCCGTAACTTTGCATCCGTAGCTCCGATTCATGCATATAGCATATCAAAATGTTCATCTCAGAGAGTAAATCATTTCATTCTATTGCATCATTTTCATTTGAGCTCATATTGATGCCCGAAATGCTGTTAGAAGAGGTCTACTTGAGTTAATTGTTAGATCTGCTACTCTGTTTAGCACTTTTTTCATTTTTGCCATGATTATTGTGTGCATGATATGCCCATGAGTTCTACATGTGTTTTGTTAAAGGTTTTGTCATCTCTCCAGAGGTGCAACCCATGTATTTTTAGGATGTGTGTGGTGACTAGTGCAAGCATGCAAAGTGGTGCACTTGCTAATTCTGTTTTCAGGGACGTAGTGATTTCACTAAATCCTGGAGCTGTTTATCTCATGATGCCATATGTTCGTGTTGTTTCCTAGTGATCCGTGCCTCTTTTGAGTATGATCAGTAAGTGAGTTTTGTCAATATTGTAGTTCTATATCCATCCATGTCTTTGTTTGCAATTATGGAGCACCCTAGCTTGAGTCAATCGAGCTCTACTTTTGCTACTTTGTGAATCTGGGCAGATTGTCAACTTGTTTGCAATTTTGCCGGCGATGTTGTAGTTGATCCGTGCATGCTATGCCATTGTTATTGCCATGTCTAGCTTGCAATTTGTGCCTTCTTGATGAAGGTATGCTTGTATTGCCATGACTTGCACCGTAGTGAGTGCATCGAGCTCGTAAACATGCCTACTTGAGTTATATTTCAGCATGTGGCAGTTTTTCACTAAGTCTGAAAACTGATTATGTTTTTGCTATGTTCACGTGCTTGCAATTGTATTTTCTGATCCCTTTTGGCTCAAGGTCACTAAGGGACTTTTGTTAAGATCTTTGAGTAGCTCCATACCATGCTTTACTTTTCCATGTTCAGGTCCCGTAGCATGTAGTTTTGTTGCTCCGAAGAGGGCTACCTGATCTGAAATTCCAGACAAGTGTTAATTTCACTAAGTCTGAGATCTGTTTGCCATTTGCATTTTTGCCATGCTTGTTTGAACATGTTAATGGATGAATTGGCCGTAGCTCAGTGCTAGACTTTTGTTAAGCATCTTGTGTGCATCCCTGCCATGTATTTTGTTGTCATGTTTGGATGTTGTAGCATGTTCATCTCATTGCATTTAGATGCCTACTTGTTGTAAACCGCAGACCAGTGTCATTTTTGAATCGCTTGCCATTTCCAAACCGTAACTCCGATTCCGGCGTTCTTTATATCGTTTTCAAGCGATTTCATCTCATCTTTCCAGTGGCACACTTGGTTTTCCAAGTTGAGGCCAGGTTCATGCATTTCATGTCATATCTTGCATTTTGCATCCCGCATCGCATCCCGCATAGCATATCATCTTTGCATTGTGTTGTTTGAGTTTGCACGTGGTTGATTGTATCCTTGTTGCTTGTTTGTCTTGTTTGGGTAGAGCCGGGAGACGAGTTCGCTAACGAGGAGCCCGTTGAGTTTGCTTTTGAGGATCCAGTCAACTCTGACAACTGTGCAGGCAAGATGATCATACCCTCGAAATCACTACTATCTTTGCTATGCTAGTTTGCTCGCTCTTTTGCTATGCCATTGCTACGATGCCTACCATTTGCTTGCAAGCCTCCCAAATTGCCATGTCAAACCTCTAATCCACCATTGTCCTAGCAAACCGTTGATTGGCTATGTTACCGCTTTGCTCAGCCCCTCTTATAACGTTGCTAGTTGCAGGTGAAGATTGAAGGTCGTTCCTTGTTGGAACATTTATTTACTTGTTGGGATATCATTACATTATCTTGTTATCTTAATGCATCTATATACTTGGTAAAGGGTGGAAGGCTCGGCCTCTCGCCTAGTGTTTTGTTCCACTCTTGCCGCCCTAGTTTCCGTCATATCGGCGTTATGTTCCCGGATTTTGCGTTCCTTACGCGGTTGGGTTATAATGGGAACCCCTTGATGGTTCGCCTTGATTAAAGCTTTTCCAGCAATGCCCAACCTTGGTTTTACCATTCGCCACCTAGCCTCTTTTTCCCTTGGGTTACCGGAGCCCAAGGGTCATCTTATTTTAACCCCCCCGGGCTAGTGCTCCCTCTGAGTGTTGGTCCGAACCGGGCAGCCTGCGGGGCCACCTTGGGGAAACTTGAGGGTTGGTTTTACTCGTAGCTTGACCTATCTGAGTGTGCCCTGAGAACGAGATATGTGCAGCTCCTATCGGGATTTGTCGGCACATTCGGGCGGTGCTGCTGGTCTTGTTTTAACCTGTCGAATTGTCTTGAGTTACCGAGATACCGAGTCTGATCGGAACGTCTTGGGAGGAGGTCTATTCCTTCGTTGACCGTGAGAGCTTGTCATGGGCTAAGTTGGGACTCCCCTGCAGGGATTGAACTTTTGAAAGTCGTGCCCGCGGTTATGGGCAGATGGGAATTTGTTAATGTCCGGTTGTAGATAACTTGAACCTTAACTTAATTAAAATGAATCATCTGAGTGTGTTACCGTGATGGCCTCTTCTCGGTGGAGTCCGGGAAGTGGACACGGTGTTGGAGTAATGTTTGCGCAGGTTGCTCTCTAGTTTCTCGCTCGCGCTTTGCCTCCTCTTCTCGCTCTCTTTTGCGAATAAGTTAGCCACCATACTTGCTAGTCGCTTGCTGCAGCTCCATATATTTACCTTGCCTTACCTATAAGCTTAAATAGTCTTGATCGCGAGGGTGCGAGATTGCTGAGTCCCTGTGGCTCACAGATTACTATTACACCAGATGCAGGGCCTGATGATTCTGCTCCAGGAGACGCGTATGAGCTTAAGTGGGAGTTCGACGAAGACTCTCAACGTTACTATGTTTCCTTTCCCGATGATCAGTTGTGGTGCCCAGTTGGGGGTGAACGGGACCGTGTCGCATGTTGGGTTCTCTTTTATTTTGTCGCCGTAGTCGGGCAATGAGTGTTTGGATGATGTAATGTTATTTATGTACTTGATTGACATGGCGAGTGTAAGCCAACTATTGCTATCTCCCCTTTATTATTTATATTACATGGGATGTTGTGAAGATTGCCTAACTTGCGACATATGCCTTCAATGCGATTATGTCTCTAAGTCGTGCCTCGACATGTGGGAGCTATAGTCGCATCGAGGGTGTAGCTTGATCGTATCATTAGTCGAGAGCTCAAACCATTGCATCCTTGCATCATCTTTCTTGGTTCTTGTTTGGTTTCATTTGTGAGTCTTAGAGCTTATGGTCATCTTGATGACAAGCTTGAGTTCATCGAAAACGGAGTTCGCATGCATCTTCTATGATGTTTTCGGTGTTGGAGGTTTTACCGGTCTTATCCGAGGAAGGGTTCTCACCATTTTATTATGGTCCTTTTCTCATTTGCTTCTTACTTATATTTCTCTCAAGATTGTGTTATCCCTTGTCATTAGCTTTCCAACAAACTTGGTTTTGTTGAATTCGGAGCTCGTATGCGAAAGTTGTGGCTGTTTTGATATTGCCTGTTTTACACAGAGAGGTTGTACCGCCCCATGGAGAGGTTGTACCGCCCCATGGAGAGGTTGTACCGCTTGACCGGTACAACCGGTGTTTGGATCGGTTGTACCACTCCAGAATTGGTCCGGAGGTTGTACCGGTCATGTACCGCTCTACCACCGGACTAGCCTCGTTTGTGGTGCGGTTGTTGGGTGGTTGTGGGCCGGTTGTACCACTTATTGCCTGTTACCGGTTGTACCGGTGCTCATAGAGGTTGTACCGCTCCTATGTTGTTCTGTACATAACGGGCAGATTCGTGGGGACCTATTTAAGGGGGTCTTCTTCCCCAATGGTTCCCTATCTCTTGAGCTCGTTTTTGCCCCCATTGTTGACCTTCTTTGAGCTTGCTAACTCTCAATCCCTCCATGGATTCTTGCTAGTTTTTGAGGGGAAAGAGAGAGGAGATCTAGATCCACATTTCCACCAATCAATTTCTCCTCTATGTGAGGGGAACCCCTTGGATCTAGATCTTGGAGTTCTTGGTGTTCTCCTTCTTGTTCTTCCTCTCATTTTCCTCCCTAGCATTAGTTGCTCCGGTGGGATTTGAGAGAGAAGGACTTGGGCACTCCGTGTGCCCTTGCCATTGCATTTGGTGCATCGGTTTGAGTTCTCCATGGTGATACGTGGAAGTGAAGTTTGAGAAGCTTATTACTCTTGGGTGTTTGGGCACCCTAGAGCTTGTTCCTCTTGGGTGCCTTGGCGCCCTAGATGGTTGGTGTTGTTCGGAGCTCAATCATTGTGGTGTAAAGCTTCGGGCAAGCGTCGGGGTCTCCAATTAGGTTGTGGAGATCACCCCGAGCAATTTGACGGGTACCAGTGGCCACCCCCAGGGGTTGCCAAAGTGTACGGGTTCGGTGACTGCCCCCAAGGGTTGCCATTTGTACGGGTTCGGTGACCGCCCTCAAGGGTCCCTTAGTGGAATCACGGCATCTTGCATTGTGCGAGGGCGTGAGGAGATTATGGTGGCCCTAGTGGCTTCTTGGGGAGCATTGTGCCTCCACACCGCTCCAAACGGAGATTAGCATCCGCAAGGGTGTGAACTTAGGGATACATCGTCGTTCCGCGTGCCTCAGTTATCTCTTACCCGAGCTCTTTACTTATGCACTTTACTTTGTGATAGCCATATTGTTTCTTGTCATATATCTTGCTATCACATAGTTGCTTATCTTGCTTAGCATAAGTTGTTGGTGCACATAGGTGAGCCTAGTTGTTTTAGGTTTTGTTCTTGACAAATTAACCGCTAGGTTTATTCCGCATTTGTTCAAGCCTAAATCATAATTATTTTAAAACGCCTATTCACCCCCCCCCCTCTAGGCGACATCCACGATCTTTCAAGCATGTATAAGTTGGTTTGTCATGCATGAAAATGGTACAGATGGATAGATTGAATTTTTCTGATCATTTTTCATATATAAATTATTTCAATCTGAGCTACGGTTGAATTTCTATGAATTTTTTAAGTTTATATCATTTTCTGGAATTTCCTAATTTATTTTAATACCAGAAAATGATATATTGCGTCAGCATGATAGCAGCATTGCGTCAGCAGGTCAAAGGCGCTGACCAAGCCAAACTTGACGTGTGTGGTCCACACGTCAGTGACTTAGTTAGTTAACACGGGCTTTATTTAGTCTAATTAGGATTAGTGGGTGCTGGGCCCACTAGTCAGTGACTAACTAGGTAACTAACCTAGGTTAATTAGTGTTAATCTAATACTAACTAAAGATGTCAGGGGGTGGCCCACGCGTCAGTGACACAAGGGGGAGGGTCAACCCCGGTCAGCGGGTCAAACCCGCCGGCGACTCGACGCCGGCGAGCCCCAAGACGGTGGTGCGGCTCCCAAAATGCCCACAGGGCACGGGCGAGGCTGTTCTTGGGCTCGTTGGAGAGCTCTTGCAGGCGCGCGTCTAGTGGTGGTGGAGGTCGGGCCTATGGTGGCCAGAGCCAACGATGGCGAGCAAGTCCGCGGCGGCCGGAGTTCGGTCGAGCTCGGGTTTGAAGCTACAGTGGGCGTGGCGATGCGGGCGTAGCACCTACGGCCTCTACATGGTGCGGGGAGAGGTTTGGACTTGCCGGAGCGACCATTTGGTCACCAGAGTTGCGTCGGCGACGAGCTCAGGCGGCGACAGTCACGGTCATCGGTGAGGCAGCGGCTACGGCATGCAAGCGAGCAAACGGAGAGGGGGAGGAGGAGCAGCAGCTCATAGAGGTCTCGGTGGGCTTGACGGCGAGCTCGGGGATGCACTAGAGACGGTGGGGCAGCGATGGGGATCCACGGCGGCCGGAGTTGAAGACGGCGGCGATGGAGGCGCTCCAGGGCCTCCCGAGGCGCGTGGCTCGACGGAGAGCTTCAGGGTGAGGTGGCGGAGCTCGCAGACACAGAGATAGGGAGAGGGGGAGGCGATGGCTGCGGCAACGGTGACCGGTGGCAACGGTAGCGCTCGGCTGTGAGCGAGAAAGCGAGGGAGAGTAGAGAGAGAGGGCTGGGGAGAGTGAGCGGTGTTCAGGGGGGGGTGTGGCGTCGTCGGGTGCCTTCAGCGGCGAGCGGGGAAGCAGGAGGTGGCCGGCGTGTGCTCGCGCACGGCGAGCACGCACTCGGCATCCTTCTAGCGCGGTGGAGACGACGACTGGTAGAGCCAATCAGCTGGGCCGGCCTGTTGGGCCACTGGGCTGCCAGGCTGCAGGTAAGGTCCAGGTAGGTATTTCCCTTTTGTTTTCCTTTTATTTTTCTGACATTTGTTTGCTTTTAAATAAAATACTAAACCATTTTATTTTCTTATGCCAATTTTTGCAGGGGCTAGTGGTATTATTCCAGAGCTCCTCAACTACTAGCATAATTTTTGGACAATATTTTATATATATACATATTAATATATATCCAAAGCAAATAATTATTGCATTAATTCCAAAAGGCCAAAATAAATATTTATGAGCTCCTGAAAATATTTGTTAGAATTTTACCTCTGACCAATATTTTCAAAGAGCAACATGAACATTTTCTTGGACCTTTTTGGAGCAATTTTTGTCTGGGTCATTTCCAGAAATAAATTCTGAGGGTTTCACAATCCCCATTTCAAATTTAGATGGGAATTGAACATGATGCACAACTGACTAGCTGGTCTAGGTCATACCAGAACTAGGGATGTGACATGTAGTCAAACGTCTTCGCGGTCGAATCGATCAAGTACCGAATATATGGCACCTCCGCAATCTGGACACATTCAGCTCGGTGATGTCCCTCGTACTCTTGATCCAGCTGAGGCCGAGGGTGAGTTCCATCAGCACAACGGCGTGTTGACGGTGATGATGAAGTTACCAACGCAGGGCTTCGCCTAAGCACTACGACAATATGACCGAGGTGTAAAATTGTGGAGGGGGCACCGCACACGGATAAATATCAACTTGTGTGTCTATGGGGTGCCCCCTGCCCATATATAAAGGAGGGGAGGAGGAGGCCGGCCGGCCCCAAGGGACGTGCCCAAGGGGAGGGGGGAATCCTACTCCAAGTAGGAATCGATCCCCCCTTTCCTAGTCCAAGTAGGAGAAGAAGGAAGGAGAGGGAGAGGGAAAGATCGGCCGCGCCCCCTCCGCTAGTCCTATTCAGACTCCCCTTGGGGGGGCCACCTCCTCACTTCAGCCCTCTCTCTCTCCTAAGGCCCACTAAGTCCCATTACCTCCCCGGGGGGTTCCGGTAACCCCTCCGGCACTCCGGTTTTATCCGAAACTATCCAGAACACTTTCGGTGTCCGAATAACATGGTCAAATATATCAATATTTATGTCTCGACCATTTTGAGACTCCTCGTCATGTCCGTGATCTCATCCGGGAATCCGAACAATCTTCGGTACACCAAAACACATAACTCATAATACAAATTGTCATCGAACGTTAAGCGTGCGGACCCTACAGGTTCGAGAACTATGTAGATATGACCGAGACTCATCTCCGGTCAATAACCAATAGCATAACCTGGATGCTCATATTGGTTCCTACATACTCTACGAAGATCTTTATCGGTCAAACCGCATAACAACATACGTTGTTCCCTTTGTCATTGGTATGTTACTTGCCCGAGATTAGATCGTCGGTATCATCATACCTAGTTTAGTCTCATCACTGGCAAGTCTCTTTACCCTTTGCGTAATGCATCATCCCTCAACTAACTCATTAGTCACATTGCTTGCAACGCTTATAGTGATGTGCATTACCGAGAGGGCCCAGAGATACCTCTCCGACAATCGGAGTGACAAATCCTAATCTCGATCTGTGCCAACTCAACAAACACCATTAGAGACACCTGTAGAGCATCTTTATAATCACCCAGTTACATTGTGATGTTTGATATCACACTAAGTGTTCCTTCGGTATTAGGGAGTTGCATAATCTCATAGTCATAGGAACATGTATAAGTTATGAAGAAAGCAATAGCAATAAACTAAACGATTATAGTGCTAAGCTAACGAATGGGTCTAGTCCACCACATCATTCTCTAATGATGTGATCCCGTTCATCAAATGACAACACATGTCCATGGCTAGGAAACTTAACCATCTTTGATTGACGAGCTAGTCAAGTAGAGGCATACTAGGGACACTCTATTTGTCTATGTATTCACACATGTACTGAGTTTCCGGTTAATACAATTCTAGCATGAATAATAAACATTTATCAAGATATAAGGAAATATAAATAACAACTTTATTATTGCCTCTAGGGCATATTTCCTCCAGTCTCCCACTTGCAAGGGCTATTGGTATTATTCCAGAGCTCCTCAACTACTGGCATAATTTTTGGACAATATTATCTATATATATTAATATATATCAAAGGAAATAATTATTGCATTAATTGCAAAAGGCCAAAATAAATATTTATGAGCTCCTGAAAATATTTGTTAGAATTTTACCTCTGACCAATATTTTCAAAGAGCAACATGAACATTTTCTTGGACCTTTTTGGAGCAATTTTTATCTGGGTCATTTCCAGAAATAAATTCTGAGGGTTTCACATTCCCCATTTCAAATTTAGATGGAAATTGAACATGATGCACAACTGACTAGCTGGTCTAGGTCATACCAGAACTAGGGATGTGACAACTCGCCCCCACTTAAAAGAATCTCGCCCCGAGATTCAGGAGTCGGTGGAAAGAAAGTGGGGTACTCAAGTTGAAGACGATCTTCACGCTCCCAAGTAGCTTCTCTCTCGGAAAGATGAGACCACTGAACCTTCAGAAACTTGATGTTATGACGTCGAGTGACACGCTCTGCTTGATCCAGAATGCGGATGGGGTACTCTGGATAAGTGAGGTTATCTTGGAGATCAAGCGTTTCGTGGTCCACTCCGCGGATGGGATTCGAGAAGCAACGCTTGAGTTGGGAGACGTGGAAGACATCATGTACTCGAGAAAGATGTGGGGGTAGTTCCAACTGGTAGGCAACCTCTCCTTGTTTAGTGAGAATGCAAAAAGGACCAATGTAACGAGGAGCCAACTTGCCCTTGATACCGAAATGATGGGTACCCTTCAAGGGAGTAACCCGAAGATAAGCCTTGTCACCAACTTCATAAGCCACTTCCTTATGACGACGGTCATACTGGCTCTTTTGACAAGATTGGGCTATTTTCAAATTCTCACAAATTCTCACCGGTTTCTGACCAGTTCAAAGGTATTCGACATCTTCGTCCATACAGAACCTCAGAAGGAGCTTTCTTGAGGCTGGATTGGTAGCTATTGTTATAAGCAAACTCGACGAAGGGAAGACACTTCTCCCAATCCATACCGAATGAGATAACACAAGCTCTAAGCATGTCTTCGAGAATTTGGTTGACCCTTTCCACCTGACCACTTGATTGAGGGTGGAAAGCGGTACTAAAGGAAAGATGGGTGCCCATGGCAGTTTGGAAACTCTCCCAGAAATGAGAAGTGAAAAGACTACCACGGTCTGAATTGATCTCTAGTGGGACACCATGAAGTGAAACTATTCGAGAAATATATAAGTCAGCGAGCTGACTAGCAGTGATACTCTCTCGAACAGGTAGGAAGTGAGCCACTTTGGAAAGACGATCAATGACTATGAAGATAGCATTATTCCCTTTCTTGGTCCTGGGAAAGCCGGTGATGAAGTCCATACCAACTTTATCCCATTTCCATTCAGGAATAGCTAAAGGCTGGAGGGTGCCAGCAGGCCTTTGATGCTCTACCTTAACGCGACGACAAACATCACAGTTAGAAATGAACGGAGCAATTTATCTCTTCATCCTAGTCCACCAGAACCTCTGGCGTAGGTCCTGATACATCTTAGTGCTACCGGGATGAATTGTGAGAGGAGATTCATGAGCCTCCTTAAGAATCAGTTGTCGCAGATGTTGATTCTTGGGAACCACCAAGCGATTCTCAAAGAAAACAACACCTCGATCATCCATAGAGAAACATCCACCAACTCCCTTCCTAATGTTTCTCTTGATGCGGATAACACCCCTATCAAACTTCTGATCAGTAATGATCTGATCCTCAAGGGTAGGTTTCGCCACCAAGGTAGAAAGGAATCCGCGTGGAGCAATGTGAAGGTTAAGCTTACATAATTCCTCATGGAGAAGTGGCTGGCCCTGTTGTAACATGAGATTGTTGCAATAGTACTTACGACTTAGGGCATCAGCCATGACATTCCCCTTGCCTGGGGTGTAGGTAATTCCTAAGTCGTAATCTGAGATCAACTCCAACCAACGTCTTTGCCTAAGGTTCAAATCTGGTTGGGTGAAGATATACTTGAGACTTTGGTGGTCGGTGTATATCTCGCAACGTTTACCGAGAAGGTAATGTCGCCAGGTCTTAAGTGCATAGACTACGGCTGCAAGCTCTAGATCATGTGTAGGATAATTCTCCTCATGTGGATGCAACTGTCGAGATGCATAGGAAATCACATGGTGATCTTGCATAAGGATGCAACCTAGTCGCTGTCGTGAGGCGTCGCAGTAGATAACAAAGTCTTTAGTGAAATCCAGTGGCACAAGTACGGGAGCAGAAGTCAGGCGTCTTTTCAGTTCCTGAAAACTGTACTCACACTATGGGGACCACTCAAACTTTTTATCTTTCTTGAGAAGGTCCGTGAGAGGTTTGGTCACTTTGGAGAAGTTCTCAACGAAGCGGCGACAATAACTGGCTAGGCCAAGGAAACTCCTAACTTGCTTAACCATTTCAGGTGGAATCCAATCAAGAACGGCTTGAACTCTTTCAGTATTGACAGCAATGCCCTTACCAAAGATTATGTGGCCGAGATAGGTTACTTCTGGCAACCAAAATTCGCACTTGGAGAACTTGGCATAAAGGCGGTGCTCTCTGAGTTTTTCTAACACAAGTCTAAGATGTTCGGCATGCTCTTCCTCATTCTTCGAGTAAATAAGGATATCATCGAGGTAAACCACGATGAACTTATCTAGGTACTCCATGAAGATCGAGTTCATCAAGCGGGAGAATGTAGCTGGAGCATTGGTTAGACCGAAGGACATGACGGTGTACTCGTACTGGCCATAATGAGTGACAAAAGTCGTCTTAGGAATGTCCTCGTTTCTGATCTTGATTTGGTGGTAGCCTAACCTCAAATCCATCTTGGAGAATACTGAGGATCCAGCGAGCTGATCATACAGATCGTTGATCCTGGGGAGCTGATACTTGTTCTTTATCGTGACCAAATTAACGGGGCGATAATCTACAACCATCCGGTCCATACCATCCTTCTCTTGACAAAGAGGACGCGGCAAGCCCAAGGAGAAGAACTAGGACGGATGAAACCCTTTTGCATGGACTCATCAAGTTGTTTCTTAAGCTCGGCTAGCTCTAAGGGTGCCATATTGTAAGGTCTCCTAGAAATTGGGGCGGTTCCGGGGATAAGATCTATAACAAACTCTACATCTCTGTCAGGTGGAATACCTGGCAGTTCCTCTAGAAATACATCCGGAAAGTCGCGGACTACCGGGATATCTTCAAGGTCAGGAAGAGGGCTGGAATTTAGAGAATAGAGTTGACGCTTTGTAATTTTGGTGGAGACAGTGACTATCTTGCCAGAGGGGTGTGTGAGCTGAACAGACCTGGTGTAACAGTCAATCTTGGCATAATGAGCTTTCATCCAGTCCATACCCAAGATGATGTAAATATCTGAAGACTTAAGGGATATCGAGGAAGCTAGGAATACAAGTCTGTCAACATGTATTTCATTGCCATATCTTATCCTAGAAGTTTGCCACTTGGATCCAGGAGTTTGAATGAGTAGTGAGGAGGGCATATCACAAAATGACATGTCGTGCAAGCGGGCATAACTATCGGAAATGAAGGAGTGAGATGCTCCAGTATCGAATAGAACCGAAGCTGGACGACAGTTGACAAGGAGTGTGCCAAGAACGACATCTGGATCATCATGAGCGTCTTTAGCTGAGACGTGATGCACACGTCCAAGTTCAGTGGGAGCTGACTTGGCACTGAACATCTGGTGTGAAGGCTTACTACCACGGCCAACAGACTTCTCGGGCTGGGGTGGAGCAACACGGGTCTGAGTGCAAATACGGGCAATGTGGCCTGGCTCTCCGCACTTGTAACAAATCTTGGAGGTATGACATGGACCCGCATTGACAAGTGGTCTACTAATAGGCATGGGTGTAGCATGTACTGAACTGGGTGAGGCGCCACACAAGATGGCCTCGGTGAATAACCGGGTGGAAGAGCGGAGTTCGGAACCCAAATCCGGCGCTTCTGCTAAGTAGAACCGGAAGGAGAACCCAAATCACGGGTGTGCTTACGAGACTCCTCGTAGGTGAGTTGAGTTGTCTCTGCATTAATGGCCTTGTTCACAAGAGCGTGGAATGTATCACAGTGATGCAGGTGGAGATCATGACACAACTTGGGGTTGAGACCCTTCCGGAACATAGCCTGCTTCTTGGCGTTTGTGGACACCTCTTCTGTAGCATAGCGGGCAAGGTTCTCAAATTCCCTACTGTAAGCATCAATAGCCATCTTACTCTGGGTGAAACTACAGAACTCTTCTCTCTTGCGGTCAATGAGAGCCTGAGGAATGTGATGCTCGTGAAAGGCCTTAGTGAAATCTCTCCAGGTGGTTATCTGGCCAGCTGGAAGCATAGCCTCATAGTTCTGCCACCAAAGACTAGCAGGACCTTCCAGGTGATATGTAGCATAGGTGACCTTGTCACTTTCAGCTACGTTCGCAGAACGCAGCTTGTGAGTGATACTACGAAGCCAGTCATCTGCATCGAGTGGTTTGATGGAATGATGGAAGGTAGGTGGTTTCAGACCAATGAAATCATAGATGGTCGCTGACTCTTTGCACTGGGGTGCAGTGTTCTCCTCGATACGTGCTAACAAGCAGTTGGTCTCACCCTTGTTCATCTCAACTTCTAACATGAACTTTGCCAACGAAGACTGATCGGGAGGAACCTCATCCCTACCATCTCCGTGGTTCCGGCTACGAGCAACAGAACTTCGATTAACCGGCAACATCCTGAAGGATGAAACCAAGGAAAACAAGGATGGATTCAGCATCATCATAAGGGTGTAGAATATAGTACAAGGAAAATACTATCTCTTGAACTCCTAGGACAATTCCGGCAGCATAACGGCAGTAAAATGCTCAAAATGAGACATCCTGCAAATGATGGGGTAGCACCATACTCAACATCACCACTTAAGGTTCTGAGATATTACTAAGCAGACTACACCGGAAGTACTTGAAAACTAGAATATGACTCTGATCAACCAATCCTATGGGACTACGGAGTAGTAACACATGATCCTAACATACGGGAGAGGAAGCCTAGTTCCTTAACCCTGTAGGAAAGATAGGATGACTCAGATCAGAAGGGCATGAGGTATAAGGAGTAAAAAGAGCCTTACGTTCCCTCCACAATCAATTCCCTTATATAACTAAAGAATTTCTAGACTCAACTTCGACCAGGTTGGCTTGGAAATCCTACAGGAAGTCAGGCTCTGGTACCAAAGCTGTCGGGACCCCGATTCCAAGTCACATCGATCTAGCCGGTAACACCTCATATCAAATGCGGCCTCACGCACGGTATTCCCACGGGTGTCGCCTTACCCTGGCCCGGGACTGTTTGCGCCTTTTGGCTCACGTATATGATTGTGTCGCTAGCATCCATGTGACAGAGAACCCGGGCCGACATGGCTAGTCGTGAACCCAAAGCGGCACTAACCTATGGGGACAGACATACATGATTCACATCGAGCATGTTGGTCAGCAGCGTGTGAATCCGGGCTGTAGCACTGGGCTAACAGGACTCCGGGGAACCCGGGCTGTAGCAGGCTAGGCAGGACTCTGGATGTCACCGCGTGACATTTCCCCGAAGGGACAGACATAGGAACAAAGTGAAACACATGCCGGCCAGTCAAGTGTCCTGAGCAGTAGTGCTGGGCTAGCAGGACTCCGGTGAACCGGGCTATAGAGGACTACTATGGCTCAAGGAAGCACTAGACTACATTTCCCCATAAGAGAGGCTGCCAAGGATAAACAACTAGATTGTCGAATCCCATACATAGCAATACACATCACACGTACGCATAACATGCAAGTATGTGTTGTACAACATGGCAGCACAACATAACGCAACTCATATAGATAAAGGCCCAGAAGAGCCACATAGTATTAAATACAAATAGGGGTCACATGACCCATCATTCAGAGCATACAAGCAACATGCAGAAGCATTACATGTCTGGGTACAAACAACTACAAAAGAAGAGGCTAAGAGGCCTGACTATCTACAAGTCCCTCCCAAGGGCACAAGATCGTAGCTGAGGTGCAAGCTACTCGTCGAAGTCCAAGCGGTACTACTAATGAGACAGATGTCTCACCTGCAAAACATAAATAAAGCAAACATGAGTACAAAGTTACTCAGCAAGACTTACATCAGATCCTATCATACATGCTTTTGTATCAAGAAGGTAATGTGGGGTTTAGTTGTAGCAAGCCAGCTTTGACTCAGTGGCTATCCTATTCTACGGCAACGAGAAACTTCTTTGAGGTGAGGCAGCACACACGAGTCCACTAATCACCACATCAATACACCACTATGGATTCATCCTCGTCTTCTCACGAGAAGGCCATCCATAGCACTCACACTTGTCTTGAGCATTTTAGAGTATCCACTTTAAGTTGTCTATGTACCACGTAAGCATCCAAGAAGTCCATAACTGAGGACACGGCTATTCGAATAGATCATGATAACCCTGCAGGGGTGTACTTCTTCACACACGCTCTCACCACTTATCACCATGTACACGTCATGTACCTTGGCAACCTTCAAGCGGAAGCCTGGCGAGGGTGTCGGCCATGACCTGACTAACCACACAAGACTCTAGTCCAGGTTTATCGCCTATTTGGGTTCCATCCGCAAGGAGATCCGGCCGGGGTGTCGCTCACGGCCCCAAACGATATGTGCAGGGTTCCCAAGCCCACCTCGCTGGATGGATCTACGCTTGGTACATCATGCCACTTGTGCCTAGTCTGTCCCAAGCCCACCTGGCCCGGTGCCACTTGGTAGACTACTAACACTACCTACAAACACCAGAAACTATTTGCGACTCCTGGACAGAGATCAAGTTGGCTAATAAGTCGAGAGGGGCACTTAAGCATTCCAATGTGTGGTAGTAGCTAGTCATTGGACAACATACACGGAACTCAGTGCTTAAGGACGGTTCCAGTGAGACAACCTACCATGTACTCCTACATGGCCTCTCACTGCTACCTTTACCAAATCGTGTTCACACGCTTAACTCTCAGCACCAGAACATATCGTACGACTCCAATTCATTCCCGATGAATCAGACCTGACACAAATCTAAGCAATAGCAGGCATGGTATGGCAAGAACACAACATGGCTCAATCAACTCCTACACATGCTAGTGGGTTTTAACTATTTACTGTGGCAATGACAGGTCATGCAGAGGAATGGGTTCAACTACCGCAGCATAAAGTAGCAGTTGAATCGTTGTTATCCTAATGCAATAAAAGAGAGCAGGAGCGAGAGAATAGGATTGTATCGGCAATCAAAACACAATCATATGCAACATTATGATGCATGAACATGGCATGGGTATGTGATGTGCTTTGAGCTAATGCATTTAGCATTCTATTTGGACGAGGTCCATTTGAACCCAAGGTTCAAATGCAACTCTAAATTAACTCTTTATAAATGCCATTTATATGTTTCCTTATATACAGAATGTATAAGTTGGTTTGTCATGCATGAAAATGGTATAGATGGATAGATTGAATTTTTCTGATCATTTTTCATATATAAATTATTTCAATCTGAGCTACGGTTGAATTTTTATGAATTTTTGAAGTTTATATCATTTTCTGGAATTTCCTAATTTATTTTAATACCAGAAAATGATATATTGCATCAGCATGACAGCAGCATTGCGTCAGCAGGTCAAAGGCGCTGACCAAGTCAAACCTGACGTGTGGGGTCCACACGTCAGTGACTCAGTTAGTTAACAGGGGGTTTATTTAGTCTAATTAGGATTAGTGGGCGCCGGGCCCACTGGTCAGTGACTAACTAGGTAACTAACCTAGGTTAATTAGTGTTAATCTAATACTAACTAAAGATGTCTGGGGGGTGGCCCACGCGTCAGTGACACAAGGGGGAGGGTCAACCCCGGTCAGCGGGTCAAACCCGTCGGCGACTCGACGCCGGCGAGGCCCGAGACGGCGGCGCGGCTCAGAAAACGCCCACAGGGCACGGGCGAGGCTGTTCTTAGGCTCGTTGGAGAGCTCTTGCAGGCGCGCGTCTAGTGGTGGTGGAGGCCGGGCCTATGGTGGCCAGAGCCAATGACGGCGAGCAAGTCCGCGACAGCCGGAGTTCGGTCGAGCTCGGGTTCGAAGCTGCAGTGGGCGTGGCGATGCGGGCGTAGAACCTACGGCCTCTACGTGGTGCGGGGAGAGGTTTGGACTTGCCGGAGCGACCATTTGGTCACCGGAGCTGCGTCGGCGACGAGCTCAGGCGGCGACGGTCACGGTCATCGGCGTGGCAGCGGCTACGGCATGCAAGCGAGCAAACGGAGAGGGGGAGGAGGAGCAGCAGCTCACAGCGGTCTCGGTGGGCTTGACGGCGAGCTCGGGGATGCACTGGAGATGGCGGGGTGGCGATGGGGATCCACGGCGGCCGGAGTTGAAGACAGTGGCGATGGAGGCGCTCCAGGGCCTCCCGAGGCGCGTGGCTCGATGGAGAGCTTTAGGGTCAGGTGGCGGAGCTCGCAGACACGGAGATAGGGCGAGGGGGAGGCGGTGGCTGCGGCAACAGTGGCCGGTGGCGACGGCAGCGCTTGGACGTGAGCAAGAAAGCGATGGAGAGTAGAGGAGGGGCTGGGGAGAGTGAGCGGTGTTCAGGGGGGGTGCGTGGCGTCGCTGGGTGCCTCCAGCGGCGAGAGGGGAAGCAGGAGGTGGCCGGCGTGTGCTCGCGCGCGGCGAGCACGCGCTCGGCGTCCTTCTGGCGCGGTGGAGACGATGACTGGCAGCGCCAGTCAGCTGGGCCGACCTGTTGGGCCACTGGGCTGCCAGGCTGCATGTAAGGTCCAGGTAGGTATTTCTCTTTTGTTTTCCTTTCTATTTTTCTGACATTTGTTTGGTTTTAAATAAAATACTAAACCATTTTATTTTCTTATGCCAATTTTTGCAAGGGCTATTGGTATTATTCCAGAGCTCCTCAACTACTGGCATAATTTTTGGACAATATTATCTATATATATTAATATATATCAAAGGAAATAATTATTGCATTAATTGCAAAAGGACAAAATAAATATTTATGAGCTCCTGAAAATATTTGTTAGAATTTTACCTCTGACCAATATTTTCAAAGAGCAACATGAACATTTTCTTGGACCTTTTTGGAGCAATTTTTATCTGGGTCATTTCCAGAAATAAATTCTGAGGGTTTCACAATCCCCATTTCAAATTTAGATGGGAATTGAACATGATGCACAACTGACTAGCTGGTCTAGGTCATACCAGAACTAGGGATGTGACATGTAGTCAAACGTCTTCGCGATCGAATCGATCAAGTACCGAATATATGGCACCTCCACAATCTGGACACATTCAGCTCGGTGATGTCCCTCGTACTCTTGATCCAGCTGAGGCCGAGGGTGAGTTCCATCAGCACAACGGCGTGTTGACGGTGATGATGAAGTTACCAACGCAGGGCTTCGCCTAAGCACTACGACAATATGACCGAGGTGTAAAATTGTGGAGGGGGCACCGCACACGGATAAATGTCAACTTGTGTGTCTATGGGGTGCCCCCCTGCCCATATATAAAGGAGGGGAGGAGGAGGCCGGCCGGCCCCAAGGGACGTGCCCAAGGGGAGGGGGGAATCCTACTCCAAGTAGGAATCGATCCCCCCTTTCCTAGTCCAAGTAGGAGAAGAAGGAAGGAGAGGGAGAGGGAAAGATCGGCCGCGCCCCCTCCGCTAGTCCTATTCGGACTCCCCTTGGGGGGGCACCTCCTCACTTCAGCCCTCTCTCTCTCCTAAGGCCCACTAAGTCCCGTTACCTCCCCGGGGGGTTCCGGTAACCCCTCCGGCACTCCGGTTTTATCCGAAACTATCCAGAACACTTCCGGTGTCCGAATAACATGGTCAAATATATCAATATTTATGTCTCGACCATTTTGAGACTCCTCGTCATGTCCGTGATCTCATCCGGGAATCCGAACAATCTTCGGTACACCAAAACACATAACTCATAATACAAATCGTCATCGAACGTTAAGCGTGCGGACCCTACAGGTTCGAGAACTATGTAGATATGACCGAGACTCATCTCCGGTCAATAACCAATAGCATAACCTGGATGCTCATATTGGTTCCTACATACTCTACGAAGATCTTTATCGGTCAAACCGCATAACAACATACGTTGTTCCCTTTGTCATTGGTATGTTACTTGCCCGAGATTAGATCGTCGGTATCATCATACCTAGTTTAGTCTCATCACTGGCAAGTCTCTTTACCCTTTGCGTAATGCATCATCCCTCAACTAACTCATTAGTCACATTGCTTGCAACGCTTATAGTGATGTGCATTACCGAGAGGGCCCAGAGATACCTCTCCGACAATCGGAGTGACAAATCCTAATCTCGATCTGTGCCAACTCAAGAAACACCATTAGAGACACCTGTAGAGCATCTTTATAATCACCCAGTTACATTGTGATGTTTGATATCACACTAAGTGTTCCTTCGGTATTAGGGAGTTGCATAATCTCATAGTCATAGGAACATGTATAAGTTATGAAGAAAGCAATAGCAATAAACTAAACGATTATAGTGCTAAGCTAACGGATGGGTCTAGTCCACCACATCATTCTCTAATGATGTGATCCCGTTCATCAAATGACAACACATGTCCATGGCTAGGAAACTTAACCATCTTTGATTGACGAGCTAGTCAAGTAGAGGCATACTAGGGACACTCTATTTGTCTATGTATTCACACATGTACTGAGTTTCCGGTTAATACAATTCTAGCATGAATAATAAACATTTATCAAGATATAAGGAAATATAAATAACAACTTTATTATTGCCTCTAGGGCATATTTCCTCCAGTCTCCCACTTGCACTAGAGTCAATAATCTAGATTATATAGTAATGATTCTAACACCCATGGAGTCTTGTGCTGATCATGTTTTGCTCGTGAGAGAGGCTTAATCAACGGGTCCGCAACATTCAGATCCGTATGTATCTTGCAAATTTCTATGTCTCCCTCCTTGACTTGATCACAGATGGAATTGAAGCGTCTCTTGATGTGCTTGGTTCTCTTGTGAATTCTGGATTCCTTTGCCAAGGCAATTGCACCAGTATTGTCCACAAAAGATTTTCACTGGACCTGATGCACTAGGTATTACACCTAGATCGGATATGTACTCCTTCATCCAGACTCCTTCATTTGCTGCTTCCGAAGCAACTATGTATTCCGCTTCACACGTAGATCCCGCCACGACGCTCTGCTTAGAACTGCACCAACTGATAGCTCCACCATTCAATAAAAATATGTATCCGGTTTGTGACTTAGAGTCATCCGAATCAGTGTCAAAGCTTGCATCGACGCAACCATTTACGATGAGTTCTATGTCACCTCCATAAACGAGAAACATATCCTTAGTCCTTTTCCGGTGTTTCAGGATGTTCTTGACCGTTGTCCAGTGATCCACTCCTTGATTACTTTGGGACCTCCCTGCTAAACTAATAGTAAGGCACACATCAGGTCTGGTACACAGCATTGCATACATGATAGAACCTATGGCTGAGGTACAGGGAATGACTTTCATTTTCTCTCTATCTTCTGCAGTGGTCGGACATTGAGTCTGACTCAACTTCACACGTTATAACACATGCAATAACCCTTTCTTTGCTTGATCCATTTTGAGTCTTTTCAAAACGTTATCAAGGTATGTGCTTTGTGAAAGTCCAATTCAGCATCTTGATCTATCTCTATAGATCTTGATGCCCAATATATAAGAAGCTTCACCGAGGTCTTTTATTAAAAAATTCTTATTCAAGTATCCTTTTATCCTATTCAGAAATTCAGTGTCATTTTCGATCAACAATATGTCATCCACATATAATATCAGAAATGCTACAGAGCTCCCAATCATTTTCTTGTAAATACAGGCTTCTCCAAAAGTCTGTATAAAACGATATGCTTTGATCACACTATCAAAGCGTACATTCCAACTCCGAGATGCTTGCACCAGTCCATAAATGGATCGCTAGAGCTTGCACACTTTGTTAGCACCTTTTGGATCGACAAAACCTTTCAGTTGCATCATATACAACTCTTCTTTAAGATATCCATTAAGGAATGCAGTTTTGACATCCATTTGCCAAATTTTATAATCATAAAATGCAGCAATTTCTAACATGATTCGGACGGACTTAAGCATCACTACGGGTGAGAAGGTCTCATCGTAGTCAACTCCTTGAACTTGTCGAAAACCTTTCGCAACAAGTCGAGCTTTGTAGACAGTAATATTACGGTCAGCGTCAGTCTTCTTCTTGAAGATCCATTTATTCTCTATGGCTTTCCGATCATCGGGCAAGTCAACCAAAGTCCATACTTTGTTCTCATACATGGATCCCATCTCAGATTTCATGGCCTCAAGCCATTTTGCAGAATCTGGGCTCATCATCGCTTCCTCATAGTTCGTAGGTTTGTCATGGTCAAGTAACATGACCTCCAGAATAGGATTACCTTACCAGTCTGGTGCGGATCTTGCTCTGGTTGACCTACGAGGTTCGGTAGTAACTTGATAAAAAGTTTCATGATCATCATCATTAACTTCCTCACTAATTGGTGTACGAATCACTGGAATTGATTTCTATGATGAACTACTTCCCAATAAGGGAGAAGGTACATTTACCTCATCAAGTTCTACTTTCCTCCCACTCACTTCTTTCGAGAGAAACTCCTTCTCTAGAAAGGATCCATTCTTAGCAAGGAATATCTTGCCTTCGGATCTGTGATAGAAGGTGTACCCAACAGTTTCCTTTGGGTATCCTATGAAGACACATTTCTCTGATTTGGGTTCGAGCTTATCAGGTTGAAGCTTTTTCACATAAGCATTGCAGCCCCAAACTTTAAGAAATGACAACTTGGGTTTCTTGCCAAACCACAGTTCATTTGGTGTCGTCTCAACAGATTTCGATGGTGTCCTATTTAATGTGAATGCAGCCGTCTCTAAAGCATAACCCCAAAACAATAGCGGTAAATCAGTAAGAGACATCAAAGATCGCACCATATCTAATAAAGTGTGTTTACGATGTTCGGACACACCATTATGCCGTGGTGTTCCAGGTGGCATGAGTTGCGAAACTATTCCGTATTGTTCCAAATGAAGACCAAACTCATAACTCAAATATTCACCTCCACGATCAGATCGTAGAAACTTAATTTTCTTGTTACGATCACTCTGAAAATCGTTGAACTTTTCAAATGTTTCAGACTTATGTTTCATCAAGTAGATATACCCATATCAGCTCAAATCATCTGTGAAGGTCAGAAAATAACGATGTCCGCCACGAGCATCAACACTCATCGAACCGCATACATCAGTATGTATTATTTCCAATAAGTCTGTTGCTTGTTCCATTGTTCCGGAGAATGGAGTCTTGGCCATCTTGCCCATGAGGCATGGTTCACAAGCATCAAGTGATTCATAATCAAGTAATTCTAAAAGCCCATCAACATGGAGTTTCTTCATGCGCTTTACACCAATATGACCTAAACGGCAGTGCCACAAATAAGTTGCACTATCATTATTAAATTTATATCTTTTGGCTTCAATACTATGAATATGTGTATCACTACTATCGAGATTCAATAAAAATAGACCAATCATCAAGGGTGCATGACCATAAAAGATATTACTCATATAAATAGAACAACCATTATTCTCTGATTTAAGTGAATAACCGTCTCGCATCAAACAAGATCCAGATATAATATTCATGTTTAATGCTAGCACCAAATAAAAATTATTCAGGTCTAATACTAATCCCGAAGGTAGATGTAGAGGTAGCGTGCCGACTGTGATCACATCGACTTTGGAACCATTTCCCACGCGCATCGTCACCTCGTCCTTAGCCAATATTTGCTTAATCCGTAGCCCCTGTTTCGAGTTGCAAATATGAGCAACAGAACCAGTATCAAATACCCAGGTGCTACTGCGAGCATTAGTAAGGTACACATCAATAACATGTATATCAAATATACCTTTCACTTTGCCATCCTTCTTATCTGCCAAATACTTGGGTTAGTTCCGCTTCAAGTGACCAGTCCCTTTGCAGTAGAAGCACTCAGTCTCAGGCTTAGATCCAGACTTGGGCTTCTTCACTTGTTTGCCATTCTTCTTGAAGTTCCCCTTTTTCCCTTTGCCCTTCTTCTTGAAACTAGTGGTCTTGTTGACCATCAACACTTGATGCTCCTTCTTGATTTCTACCTCCGCAACCTTTAGCATTGCAAAGAGCTCGGGAATTGTCTTATTGATCCCTTGCATATTATAGTTCATCACGAAGCTTTTGTAGCTTGGTGGCAGTGATTGAAGAACTCTATCAATGACACTATCATCAGGAAGATTAACTCCTAGTTGAGTCAAGTGGTTGTGGTACCCAGACATTCTGAGTATATGTTCACTGATAGAACTATTCTCCTCCATCTTGCAGCTATAGAACTTTTTGGAGACTTCGTATCTCTCAATTCGGGCATTTGCTTAAAATATTAACTTCAACTCCTGGAACATCTCATATGCTCCATGACGTTCAAAACATCGTTGAAGTCCCGATTCTAAGCCGTAAAGCATGGCACACTGAACTATCGAGTAGTCATCAGCTTTGCTTTTCCAGACGTTCATAACATCTGGTGTTGCTCCTGCAACGGGCTTTGCACCTAGCGGTGTTTCCAGGACGTAATTCTTCTATGCAGCAATGAGGATAATCCTGAAGTTACAGATCCAGTCCATGTCGTTGCTACCATCATCTTTCAACTTAGCTTTCTCTAGGAACTAATTAAAATTCAAAGGAACAGTAGCACGGGCCATTTATCTACAACAACATAGACATGCAAAGTACTATCATGTACTAAGTTGATGATAAATTAAAGTTCAATTAACCATATTACTTAAGAACTCCCACTTAGATAGACATACCTCTAGTCATCTAAATGATCACGTGTTCCATATGAACTAAACCATGTCCGAACATCACGTGAGATGGAGAAGTTTTCAATGGTGAACATCACTATGTTGATCATATCTACTATATGATTCACGCTCGACCTTTCGGTCTCAGTGTTCCGAGGCCATATCTTCATATGCTAGGCTCGTCAAGTTTAACCTGAGTATTCCTCTGGTGCAAAACTAGCTTGCACCCGTTGTATGTGAACGTAGAGCTTATCACACCCGATCATCACGTGGTGTCTCGGCATGACGAAATGTAGCAACGGTGCATCCTCAGGGAGAACACTTATACCTTGAAATTTAGTGAGAGATCATCTTATAATGCTACCACCGTACTAAGCAGAATAAGATGCATAAAAGATAAACATCACATGCAATCAATATAAGTGATATGATATGGCCATGATCATCTTGTGCCTTTGATCTCGATCTCCAAAGCACCATCATGATCACCATCGTCACCGGCTTGACACCTTGATCTCCGTCGTAGCATCATTGTCGTCTCACCAACTATTGCTTCTACGACTATAGCTACCGCTTAGTGATAAAGTAAAGCAATTACATGGCGATTGCATTTCATACAATAAAGCGACAACCATATGGCTCCTTCCAGTTGCCGATAACTTTGTTACAAAACATGACCATCTCATAAAATAATTTATATAATCACGTCTTCACCATATCACATCACAACATGCCCTGCAAAAACAATTTAGACGTCCTCTATTTTGTTGTTGCAAGTTTTACGTGGCTGCTACGGGCTTAGCAAGAACCGTTCTTACCTACGCATCAAAAACCACAATGATTTTTTGTCAAGTGTGTTGTGTTAACCTTCAACAAGGATCGGGCGTAGTCACACTCGATTCAACTAAAGTTGGAGAAACAGACACCCACTAGCCACGTGTGTGCAAAGCACGTCGGTAGAACCAGTCTCATGAACACGGTCATGTAATGTCGGTCTGGGTTGCTTCATCCAACAATACCGCCGATGAAAGTATGACATGCTGGTAAGAAGTATGACTATTATTGCCCACAACTCCTTGTGTTCTACTCATGCATATAACATCTACGCATAGACCTGGCTCGGATGCCACTATTGGGGAACGCAGTATTTCAAAATTTCCCCTACAATCACGCAAGATCTATCTAGGAGATGCATAGCAACAAGAGGGGAGAGTGTGTCTATGTACCCTCGTAGACCGAAAGCGGAAGCATTTTAGTAACGCGGTTGATGTAGTCAAACGTCTTCGCGATCCAACCGATCAAGTACCGGACGCACAGCACCCCCGCGATCTGCACTTGTTCAGCTCGGTGGCATCCCTTATACTCTTGATCCAGCTGAGGCCGAGGGTGAGTTCCGTCAGCATGACGGCGTGTTGATGGTGATGATGAAGTTACCGACGCAGGGTTTCGCCTAAGCACTACGACAATATGACCGAGGTGTAAAACTGTGGAGGGGCACCGCACACGGCTAAAGATTAACTTGTGTGTCTATGGGGTTCCCCCTCCCCTATATATAAAGAAGGGGAGGAGGAGGCCGGCCGTCCCCAAGGGGCGCGCCCAAGGGGGGAATCCTACTCAAAGTAGGAATCGGTCCCCCCTTTCCTAGTCCAAGTAGGAGAAGAAGGAAGGAGAGGGAGAGGGAAAGAGGGGCTGCGCCCCCTTCCCCTAGTCCTATTTGGACTCCCCTTGGGGGGTGCCACCTCCTGGCTGCCGCCCTCTCTCTCCCCTAAGGCCCACTAAGGCCCATTACTTCCCCGGGGGGTTCCGGTAACCCCTCCGGCACTCCGGTTTTATATGAAACTACCCGGAACACTTCCCGTGTCCGAATAACATGGTCCAATATATCAATCTTTATGTCTCAACCATTTTGAGACTCCTCGTCATGTCCGTGATCTCATCCAGGACTCCGAACAATCTTCCGTACATCAAATCACATAACTCATAATACAAATAATCAGCGAATGTTAAGCGTGCGGACCCTACGGGTTCGAGAACTATGTAGACATGACCGAGACTCATCTCCGGTCAATAACCAATAGCGGAACCTGGATGCTCATATTGGTTCCTACATATTCTACGAAGATCTTTATTGGTCAAACCGCATAACAACATACGTTGTTCCCTTTGTCATCGGTATGTTACTTGCCCGAGATTCGATCGTCGATATCATCATACCTAGTTCAGTCTCGTCACCGGCAAGTCTCTTTACTCATTCCATAATGCATCATCCCGCAACTAACTCATTAGTCACATTGCTTGCAAGGCTTATATTGTTGTGCATTACCGAGAGAGCCCAGAGATACCTCTTCGACAATCGGAGTGACAAATCCTAATCTCAATCTATTCCAACTCAAAAAACACCATCGGAGACACCTGTAGAGCATCTTTATAATCACCCAGTTACGTTGTGAAGTTTGATAGCACACTGAGTGTTCCTCCGGTAGTCGGGAGTTTCATAATCTCATAGTCATATGAACACGTATAAGTTATGAAGAAAGCAATAGCAATAAATTAAACAATCATAGTGCTAAGCTAACAGATGGGTCTAGTCCATCACATCATTCTCTAATGATGTGATCCTGTTCATCAAATGACAACACATGTACATGGCTAGGAAACTTAACCATCTTTGATTAACGATCTAGTCAAGTAGAGGCATACTAGGGACACTCTGTTTGTCTATGTATTCACACATGTACTAAGTTTCCGGTTAGTACAATTCTAGCATGAATAATAAACATTTGTCATGATATAAGGAAATATAAATAACAACTTTATTATTGCCTCTACGGCATATTTCCTTCACTTTCATCAATATTGTAATAAGATTCAACACCCTCCAAAATAGGGGGATCACTACTACCTAAAGTTGACACTCTTCCAAACCCACTTTCATCAATGTAATCATCATAAATAGGAGGCATCCTATCATCATAATAAATTTTCTTATCAAAAGTAGAAGGAATCAAAGGATCATATTCATTAAGCAAAGCATCCCCAAGCATAGGACAAGCATTATTTCCAGCAAATAAATCTTCAAACATTTCATACTCATCAAACATAGCATCCCCAAGCTTGTGGCTTGGCATATCATAAGCATAATCACTCTCACCATTAATAATATGAATAGCACCAACGGTATAACAATTGCTATCATCATAATTTCCCAAGTTGGTGCCAAAAATATTCCCAAGGTTATAAGAAGTATCGTTATCTTCCCAATCATAATCATCACAACAAGCAATAGACATAACAAAATCATCATCAATATCATCATCCTCCATCAACATATTTGATTCACTTTCATGAGGTATGATGGTGATGGGAGCAAAATTATTTGGGAGAGATACCTTTTTACCCCTTTTCTTTCTTCTTTTCTTCTTCTTCACCACACCATGTGTGGGTTTAATTAATTCTTTCAAGCTTCTTGTTGAAGAGATTGATTGGATAGGAAACTCCTCCTCGTTACCTGATTCATCATAATAAACACTAGGAGGGCATTAGGAAATATTTTCCCTTTCATTAGTACTCTATTCATATTCTATTTGTTTTCTTGTCTTTAGATAGTTGGCAATATAAGGATTCTCAATGCAATTTACCGTACAAAACATATAAATTTCTTCTAGATCAAAACCGAGAAATCTCTCGGGATTTGGAAAACCCTTAGTTATATGTTTCATTTCTTCATACCCCAAAAGAAGGCTAAGCTCTTTATGATGCTCAAGGGTAATCAAGTTATCACAATTTTTGGACACGATTTGATCATGAAACAATTTGCATTGGCCACGTTCATTGCAAAGTTCACAAGGATGGTGAAAAAAATTACATCTTTCAGTGCAATCATCAAGCCTCTCTTGCAACCTTTTCATTTCTAAATATTTATGCTTCTTACAAAATCTATCTTCCCTTTTTGGTGTGCAAAGGCACTCCCAATTCACTCCGCAAAAAGTGACCTACTTATAAGAAACATTTTTGTCATGACTTGTGCAATCATCATTAGTATTTTGGATATTCAAAGAATTCACACTAACAACATTGCAGTCATGATCATCATGCAAATATTTTGTGCCAAGATTTTATTGACTTCCTCTTCTAACAATTAAGCACAATTTTCTGATCCATCATTTTGAAGAAAGGTATTACAATGATGATCAATAATAGGATGCAACCAAAATTCCATTTTTCATAGTTTTCTTTTATGAACCAAACTAGTGATAAAGAAAGAAACTAAAAGATTCAATTGCAAGATCTAAAGATATACCTTTAAGCACTCACCTCCCCGACAACGGCACCAGAAAAGAGCTTGATGTCTACTATGCAACTTTATTCTTGTAGACACGTGTTGGGCCACCAACCGCAGAGTTTTGTAGGACAGTAGCAATTTTCCCTCAAGTGGATGACCTATGGTTTATCAATCTGTGAGAGGTGTAGGATGAAGATGGTCTCTCTCAAACGACCATGCAATCAAATACAAGAAATTTCTTGTGTCCCCAACACACCCAATACAATGGCAAATTGTATAGGTTCACTAGTTCGGCGAAGAGATGATGATAAAAGTGTAATACGGATGGTAGAAATATATTTTTATAATCTGAATAAATAAAAACAGCAAGGTAGCAAATAGTAAACGGGCACAAAAACGGTATTTCAATGCTTAAAAAGAAGGCCTAGGGTCCATACTTTCACTAGTGCAATCTCTGAACAATGCTAACACAGTTGGATCATACGATTATCCCTCAAAGTGTAACGAAGAATCACACCCGAGTTCCTATTAGCGGAGAACAAAAGATAGGAATTGTTTGTAGGGTACGAAAGCTCCTCAAAGCTATTCTTTCCGTTTGATCTATTCAAAAGTCCGTACTAAAATAACACAAAGCTATTTTTTCCGTTCAATCTATCCTAGAGTTCGTACTAGAATAACACCAAAGCATATTCATATTCACCATACTCAATCCACAAAAATAACTACAAAGAGTGCCCCAAGATTTCCACCGAGAAACAAAGACAAGAACGTGCATGAACCCCTATGCATAGATTACCCCAATGTCACCGCAGGAATCCGCAAGTTGAGTGCCAAAACATGTATCAAGTGAATCAATACGATACCCCATTATCACCACGAGTGTTCAATTGCAAGACATATATCAAGTGTTCTAAAATCAACAAAAGTATTCTCTCGGCGTCCTGGGAACGGGGTCCCCAGACTTGCCTGCCTGGGGCCCACAACGTGGCTCCACCAGCGGCCCTGTATGACCCATCTTCACCAGCAAACACTCAAGACCCTCGCGAGGGGCCATGCCTCGCGAGGTGGACGACACAAGACCTCCTCGAGGGCAGCCTCACTAGGCTGGCTCGCGAGGGGCAAAGAGATCAAGGCAAGGGACACCTCGCAAGTTTTCTGTGATGCAAGTTATGATGACTGGAGCCAGGCGGACGCCAACGTGCGCAGTGTCCTCGTTTCCTCTTTGGTGCTAAAGAGGCAAGCGCAGGCGAGGAGTCCCGAGGCATCAGGCAAAGGTTTCCATATAGGTGCAACAAGACCAGGACCAGCAGGATGGCAGGATGGAGGTCACCGTGGAGCCCAAGACGGCGTCGCCACCAGAGCCTTTGGCAGGCAAAAACTATGTTTATCAGGATAACTTATACTAGTTGTCTCCCTTCAAATTTGGCCATTGTGGGATCCCTTCCCGATCAATATTTGAGAAGAGGACCAGGGCCTCTATAAATAGGACTAGCCACCACCGTAGAAGGGGAGATTGGATCGGAGCCATGCCATCCATAGCCTCACACAAGTTCGCCAAGAACAAGAACACCTCTCCTCAGGAGGCTGTTCTTCCCTTGTAACTGTTCATCCACAACCCAAGAGGCAATACACCACACCACAATGGAGTAGGGTATTACACCACATCGGTGGCCCGAACCAGTATAAACTCTTGTGTCTCTCGTTCTTTGGGTTCGTCGAGCTAGGCCATGAGATCATGATGTGTGCGAGCTAGAGGGGAGAGATCTTCGTGCGCACCCCAGTGTACGAACCTCAAGGATTTTGCCGGAACCCGAAATCCGACATTTGGCGCGCTAGGTAGGGGTGCGTCAGAGCTTATCTTCCGCCAGTTGATCCGCCGACACTCCGCGGTTCCAATGTTCGGTGACCTGAGGACCAACGCCGATCGCTGGGCAGCTAGGCCGGCTCGGGCGGTGCCGTCCGCCCAAGAAGACTGCAACACTGCGCCCCAGGCGGTACGTGCACCTTCAAATGCTTCGGGGCGCAGGCGGCGCGATCAGACGCCATCCACCCTTACTCCAATACCAACGCGGGCAGCCGCAAGGACCTCAAGCTACGCTGCGGCCACGGCACCGCACACCCGGGGGGAACAAGCAAACATGAGGGCAGCACTCACGGTGGCTCGGGAACTGCTACGATGTCGGCTGATGGAGAGCGTCCGGAATGCATTGCTGGAGCGCGTCGCCGAGCTACTGAACGCCGCAGCCTCAGGAGAACCACCCTTCTGCTCCCTGCTTATGCCTCAGGCCGCGGCCGGATCGCATGGTGGGCCTCGCCGCGCCCGCGTGCCCCCGGGCGCGCCAGGAGGCTCTGCGACACCGGCGCGACCAGCAGCACTAGACGCCCAATCGCACCCGCGCCACCTCCGATGAGCGCGGGCACGAGCGTTGCCACCCGCGGCCCCAACAGAGTGTTGCCCTACCATCCTCAGGGCGGCGCGCTGGGCCTGGCAACATGGAGCGTGGGGCACTTCAGCGAGGTCTTCAGGACGACGGCCTCGGAGGCCTACATGCCCCGCATGATGGACCAGGAGTATGCGCTGGAAGAGGACCCTGGCTCGTTCCTCGAGCTAGGCTGGGAGGAGGAGGCGCTAGAAGCTGAGGCCTTCCAGGAGCCTCCTGGGAGCCTAGCCAATCATGCCCGCGACAACAGCTACAGGGTACTACTAATCTCTCAGGAGCAAGATTACGCTAACCATGGGTCGTAGGAGGATTAGGTCACAGCGGCGAACGGCGCCCCTAGCTCGACAGCCTCCCTTCCACCAGGAGGAGCTCACTGGGGGTTGCAGGGAAGGAGCTGGGAGCAAGGCCCCTCCCCGCATCGCATGGAGCAGGGCGTCCCCCGGAGGTAGGCCCTCTGCCGGGGAGGTGCTGTTGAGCCTTCCCCCGGCAGAGGACCCATAGTCGCCGAGGGCGCCGTTGGCGTCCCCTTAGCCCCTTGGCTTCATCCTGGTTTCCGGACGCACCAATGGTGGTCGAGGATGGCGCAAGGCGGGGCCCTCATCCGGAGATATGAAGTAAGGTTCGCGCTTGTGTAGATCTCCGCTCGTGACACTCTCACGTAATAATGAGTGGGGCTGTACATGTCCCGGAGTCTCAGGAGTGCTTCCCTCGGACCTTGGCGGCTCCCTCCCATGTCCTAGTGGCAGCACTTAGCTTCGCGCTGGTGAGAAGACAAGAAGACAAGACTAGGCGCTGGACGCGGCCATTTGCTTTTAATCTATTTTTTGTAGCCCTGTTTTTTAGATTTGGATTTAAATTTGAAGTTGAATTTTCATTGATGTGCACAGGGGGTGCCTTTTCTCGTTCGTGCGATTTCTTGCAATCTAGTTCCTTGCCTTGATTCGGAGTTCGCACCTACTGCCTCCCCCCTCCTCGCGAGCTCCTCGCGAGCGGGGGCTGGGCGCGGCACGCGCGCGCTGTGCGCACGTCCTTCCATGGCAGGCGCTTGCTTCTCGTGAGGCCCTCCCGGGCGGATCGGCAGGCCCCTCAGAAGCTCATGACCTCACGAGTCGGTCGGGAACTGGCCCTGACTAAGGTAAACTGCAGCAGTAAGCTCGCGGCGGGACTCGCGGGCTCATAAAAAAACGTTTGCAGCTTGGCCTAAGCAATAGAGGCAGTAATCTGTTTACATGAGGGGCTCCCCCCGCCCCCAAAATGCTCTTACAACTTTCAGGGCCGTGCCCGAGCTTTCACATGCAGGGTCAACGACAAGGAAGCACGGGCTCAATCGGACAAATCGCTCACCACGCCCTCTGGGTCGCCCTCAGACGCGTCGTTGGCGTCGCCGTCACCATCGCTGGCCTCACCATCATCATCGTCGGCATCACCGTCACCATTGCCAGCGTCGCCCACACCATCGTCGACCACGTCACCTTCATCCGCTGCGACCACCACCGCGTCGTCCTCGAAGGAGAAGGCCCTGACTAGAGCATCCACATTGTCTTCTACCTAGCGTGCTAGGTCACCCCGGATGGCCTCGCGCACAGGGGCAATGGCGGCGTCAAAACTGAAGTTGGGGTAGGTGTTCTGGAGGTGGCTAAAGACGCGGGAGAATGCACGCCTGAGCTGGCCGCGACTCCTCTCTTCAACAAGCTCACGAGCCCTCGCGGATCGATTCTCTAGGCGTGTCACCACATCGGTGAAGAAGAGGAGGTGACTGGCATAATCGTTCGAGTGGGGATGAGGGGCATCTTCGTCGCAGATGGTGCCCAGCGCCGCGTTGGCTCTGATCCTGAGGCTTTGGAGCATGGGGGCGTGCTCGTGCTCTAGCGTCCTCCGTCGGAGCGCTTCCTCCGTGCTCTGCTGCGCGGAGGACTCGGCGCTGGCGACCCGTTGCTGAAGATAAAACAGCTCGGCACGGGCGGAATCTAGCTCAAGTTGGACTGAGATTAGGGCAGCTGCGGCGGCTTCCTCGCGCTGTCCCGCCTTAGGCAACCCTGACTTGAGGGCAGTAGTCCTGCCCACAGCTTCGGCTTCCACGAGCCTCAGCTTCAGGTCGTACCTGCCCACAAGATCCACGCGAGCCTCGGCCACCCGGCGATCGACCTCCTCCTGGGCCTTGGCCTCACGCGCGCCGACAACATCCTCCGCCTAGGCGACTTGGCGCTCCCTCGTCTCCAACCGCTCAAGCTCAAGGCTGCGCTCCATGGCTTCTAGTGCCATCGCTTCCTCATGCTTCAGGATCCCTTCCTCCTCGGCAGGCGTACCCTTCATCGATGCTAGGGCGGCCTTGCGCACCTCCACTTGGTGCTCCAAGGAGGCACTCCAAGCTTGGAGCTCCCACGCGCGTTTCTCTATGATCTCGCAGCGACGATCGGCTTCCCGGGCTTCTTCCAAGGCTCGAGCGCAGGCCTCACGCGAGGTCGCAAGAGATGCCTTGGCCTTCGCATTATCAAGCTCGCGCTAGTGGCGCCCGAGGTTGATGGCCACCTTCATCTTATGTCGCTCCTCCATCAGCCGAAGACCCCCGGCCTCGAGGTGTGCGTCTACATCCACGAGTTCTCCGCCAAGTCGGCTTATCGCGCCCATCGCCTCCCAAAAAAGCTCATGGCGGATGACACTCCATTCGTGCGCAAACTTGAGTGCGCGGCCGATTCCGTCCTCCGCGGCGGGGGTCACCGACAGGATCCTTAGCGGCTCGTCCCCTTT
>NC_041384.1:361429868-361458977 GCF_002162155.2 Triticum dicoccoides | reverse complement strand
ACCTTGGCGGGAGCCCGGTTGAGTTGAGGCTCGCTACTCCAAGAAGAAACCAGGACTGAAGCCATCCAGCCGCCGTCTACAACCAGAGGAGGAGCCCTTGGCACGCTCGTCGCACCCCCGGCGAGGCCATGAAGAAGAGATGGCAGGACCGCGGGCTCGAGGCGCCAAGCTAGCGTGTCTGCCTCTTCGGCCGACCTCGCGCCGGGGGCGGCATGCTTGCTTGGGACGCTCATGGCCAGCGGGAGATTCGAGGCTGAAGGAGGTTGCTTCTAGGGAGGCTTCATGGCCTTAGCAGAAGGGATCCTGAAGAGCCACCGTCAGGAAGCGAAGCACCACTCGAGTAATTACAAAGATAAGGTACTTACTCATCTATGGCAATGTACTTCCTTTGTTTCAACGGCCAGAAGGCGCCGCTGCAGCAACTTGGGGACCCCTTCCTTTTGCGGAGCACATCGAAGTCTACATGGAGCCGGCAGAAGCATTGGATGTGGCGACCAGCGCAGGGCGCGGCTAGTGAAGCGCCCGAGGAGGCGACCTCAAGAGCGCCAAGCTGGGAAAAGCCATTGGGTTCCGCCTCGTGATGACTGATGTCTACTACACAACCTTCTTGTTGTAGACGTTGTTGGGCCTCCAAGTGCGGAGGTTTGTAGGACAGTAGCAAATTTCCCTCAAGTGGATGACCTAAGGTTTATCAATCCGTAGGAGGCGTAGGATGAAGATGGTCTCTCTCAAGCAACCCTGCAACCAAATAACAAAGAGTCTCTTGTGTCCCCAAAACACCCAATACAATGGTAAATTGTATAGGTGCACTAGTTCGGCGAAGAGATGGTGAAACAAGTGGTATATGGATAGTAGATAAAAGTATTTGTAATCTGAAATTATAAAAACAGCAAGGTAACTAATGATAAAAGTGAGCATAAACGGTATTGCAATGATAGGAAATAAGGCCTAGGGTTCACACTTTCACTAGTGCAAGTTCCCTCAACAATGATAACATAATTGGATCACATAACTATCCCTCAACATGCAACAAAGAGTCACTCCAAAGTCACTAATAGCGGAGAACAAACGAAGAGATTATGGTAGGGTACGAAACCACCTCAAAGTTATTCTTTCCAATCAATCCGTTGGGCTATTCCTATAAGTGTCACAAACAGCCCTAGAGTTCGTACTAGAATAACACCTTAAGACACAAATCAATAAAAACCCTAATGTCACCAAGATACTCCAATGTCACCTCAAGCATCCGTGGGTATGATTATACGATATGCATCATACAATCTCAGATTCATCTATTCAACCAACACATAGAACCTCAAAGAGTGCCCCAAAGTTTCTACCAGAGAATCACGACGAAAACGTGTGCCAAACCCTATGCATAGGTTCATGGGCGGAACCCGTAAGTTGATCACCAAAACATACATCAAGTGAATCACGTGGTATCCCATTGTCACCACAGATACGCACGGCAAGACATACATCAAGTGTTCTCAAATCTTTAAAGACTCAATCCGATAAGATAACTCCAAAGGGGAAACTCAATCCATTACAAGAGAGTAGAGGGGGGAAGAAACATCATAGGATCCAACTATAATAGAAAAGCTCGCGATACATCAAGATCGTATCACCTCAAGCACATGAGAGAGAGAGATCAAACACATAGCTACTGGTACATACCCTCAGCCCCGAGGGAGAACTACTCTCTCCTCGTCATGGAGAGCACCAGGATGATGAAGATGGCCACTGGAGAGGGATTGCCCCCCTCTGGCAGGGCGCCAGAACGGGTCTAGATTGGCTTTCGGTGGCTACGGAGGCTTCTGGCGGTGTAACTCCCGATCTATTGTGCTCTCTGGAAGTTTTTGGGTATATGGAGATATATAGGTGGAAGAAGTACGTCAGGGGGGCCACGAGGGGCCCACGAGGGTGGAGGGCGCGCCCTAGGGGGTGGGCGCGCCCCCTACCTCGTGGCCTCCTCGAAGGTCCCATGACGTGCACTGCAAGTCTTCTGGGCTTCTTTCCTTCCAAAAATGAGTTCCGTGAAGTTTCGGGTCAAGTGGACTCCGTTTGATTTTCCTTTTCTTCGAAACCCTAAAACAAGGAAAAAACAGAAACTGGCACTGTGCTCTAGGTTAATAGGTTAGTCCCAAAAATGATATAAAAGTGTATAATAAAGCCCATAAACATCCAAAACAGATAATATAATAGCATGGAGCAATCAAAAATTATAGATACGCTGGAGACGTATCAGCATCCCCAAGCTTAATTCCTGCTCGTCCTCGAGTAGGTAAATGATAAAAACAGAATTTTTGATGCGGAGTGCTAGTTGGCATAATTTTAATGTAATTCTTCTTAATTGTGGCACGAATATTTAGATCCGAAAGATTCAAGACAAAAGTTCATATTGACATAAAAATGATAATACTTCAAGCATACTAACTAAGCAATTATGTCTTCTCAAAATAACATGGCCAAAGAAAGTTCATCCCTACAAAATCATATAGTTCAGTCATGCTCCATTTTCGTCACACAAGAATGCTCTCATCATGCACAACCCCGATGACAAGCCAAGGAATTGTTTCATACTTTAGTAATCTGAAACCTATAAACTTTCACGCAATACATGAGCGCGAGCCATGGATATAGCACTATGGGTGGAATAGAATAATGAGGGGGTTATGTGGAGAAGACAAAAATGGGAAAGTTTCACATCAACGAGGCTAATTAATGTGCTATGGAGATGCCCATTGTTTGATGTTAATGCAAGGAGTAGGGATTGCCATGCAACAGATGCACTAGAGCTATAAATGTATGAAAGCTCAACAAAAGAAACTAAGTGGGTGTGCATCCAACTTGCTTGCTCACGAAGACCTAGGGCACTTGAGGAGGCCCATTGTTGGAATATACAAGCCAAGTTCTATAATGAAAAATTCCCACTAGTATATGAAAGTGACAAAACAAGAGACTCTCTACTATGAAGATCATGGTGCTACTTTGAAGCACAAGTGTGGTAAAAGGATAGTAGCATTGTCCCTTCTCTCTTTTTCTCTCTTTTTCATTTTTTTGGGCCTTCTCTTTTTTTATGGCCTTTCTCTTTTTTTGGGCCTTCTCTTTTTTTTGGCCTTTCTCTTTTTTTATGGCCTTTCTATTTTTTATTTTTTTATTCCTCACTTGGGACAATGCTCTAGAAAATGATGATCATCACACTTCTATTTATTTACAACTCAATGATTACAACTCGATACTAGAACAAAGATGACTCTATATGAATGCCTTCGGCGGTGTACCAGGATTGCGATGAATCAAGTGTTACATGTATGAAAAATTATGGATGGTGGCTTTGCCATAAATAAGATGTCAACTACATGATCATGCAAAGCAATATGACAATGATGATGCACGTCATAATAAACATAATGGTGGAAAGTTGCATGGCAATATATCTCGGAATGGCTATGGAAATGCCATAATAGTTAGGTATGGTGGCTGTTTTGAGGAAGATATAAGGAGGTTTATGTGTGACAGAGCGTATCATATCACGGGGTTTGGATGCACCGGCGAAGTTTGCACCAACTCTCAATGTGAGAAAGGGCAATGCACGATACCGAAGAGGCTAGCAAGGATGGAAGGGTGAGAGTGCGTATAATCCATGGACTCAACATTAGTCATAAAGAACTCACATACTTATTGCAAAAATCTACAAGTCATAAAAAACCTCGGTACTACGCGCATGCTCCTAGGGGGATAGATTGGTAGGAAAAGACCATCGCTCGTCCCCGACCGCCACTCATAAGGAGGACAATCAAATAACACCTCATGTTTCAAATTTGTTACATAACGTTTACCATACGTGCATGCTACGGGACTTGCAAACTTCGACACAAGCATTTCTCAATTTCACAACCACTCAACTAGCACGACTTTGATATTATTACCTACATATCTCAAAACAATCATCAAGCATCAAACTTCTCTTAGTATTCAACACACTCATAAGAAAGTTTTTACTAATCTTGTATACCTAGCATATTAGGATTTTAAGCAAATTACCATGCTATTTAAGACTCTCAAAATAATCTAAGTGAATCATGAGAGTTCATCTATTTCTTCAAAATAAAACTACCACCATGCTCTAAAAGATATAAGTGAAGCACTAGAGCATCGACAAACTACTCCGAAAGATATAAGTGAAGATCAATGAGTAGTTGAATAATTATGGAACTATGTGAAGACTCTCTATCATTTAATAATTTCAGATCTTGGTATTTTATTCAAACATCAAGAAAAGCAAAATAAAATGGCATCTAAGAATAGCAAACATCATGTGAAGAAGCAAAAACTTAGGATCAACCGATACTAACCGATAGTTGTTGAAGAAGAAAGGTGGGATGCAAACCGGGGCATCCCCAAGCTTAGACGCATGAGACTTCTTGATATATTATCTTGGGGTGCCTTGGGAATCCCCAAGATTGAGCTTTTGTGTCTCATTAATTCCTCTCATATCACGGTCTCCCTAAATCTCAAAAGCTTCATCCACACAAAACTCAACAAGGACTCGTGAGATAAGTTAGTATAAACCATTGCCAAAACCTTATCATACTCTACTGTAGCAAATCACTAAAATTATTATTCAACATTGCATACTAAATGCCTCTGTATATTTAATAGTCCTATCCTCAAATAGAATCATTAAAGAAGCAAACATATGCAAACAATGCAAACATAACAGCAATCTGCCTAAACAGGATAGTCTGTAAAGAATGCAGCAACATCCATACTTCCCTAGATCCAAAAATTATGAAATAAAATTCCCACTGTAGTAAATTTATCAGAGGTTAATATGCAAAAGGTTTCAACATTTTATCACATTCTGAATTTTCTAGGGAATTATTGCAACAGTGGTAAACTTTCTGTTTTCAAACAGCAACATGTGGACTTCTAAAATAGGCATAGTAAAGGCTATCAATGCCACTTTAATTGAAATAAAAGATGCAAAACATTGTTCTAAATAACATCAAGAAAATCCTAACAAAATAAATTGACGCTCCAAGCAAAACACATATCATGTGGTGAATAAAAATATAGCTCCAAGTAAAGTTACCGATGAACGAAGACGAAAGAGGGGATGCCTTCCGGGGCATCCCCAAGCTTAGGCTCTTGCCACTCCTTATTCCATAGTCCATTGAATCCTTACCCAAAACTTGAAAACTTCACAACACAAAACTTAACAGAAAACTCGTAAGCTCCGTTAGTATAAGAAAATAAATCACCACTTCAAGGCACTGTAATGAACTCATTCTTTATTTATATTGGTGTTAAAACCTACTGTATTCCAACTTCTCTATGGTTTATAAACTCTTTTACCAGCCATAGATTCATCAAAATAAGTAAACAACACATGAAAAGCAGAATCTGTCAAAAACAGAACAGTCTGTAGTAATCTGGATCAAACGTATACTTCTGGAACTCATAAAATTCTCAAATAAATTGCTGGACGTGAGGAATTTATCTGTTAATCATCTGCAAAAATAATTAACTAAATAGCACTCTCCAAATAAAACTGGCAGCAATTCTCGTGAGCGCTAAAGTTTCTGTTTTTTACAGAATGATCAACAAGACTTTCCCCAAGTCTTCCCAACGGTTCTACTTGGCACAAACACTAATTAAAAACATAAAACCACATCTAAAAAGAGGCTAGATGAATTATTTATTACTAAACAGGAACAAAAAGCAAGCAACAAAAATAAAGTTGGGTTGCCTCCCAACAAGCGCTATCGTTTAACGCCCCTAGCTAGGCATGATGATTTCAATGATGCTCACAAAAAAGATAAGAATTAAAACATAAATAGAGCATCATGAAGAATATGACTAGCACATTTAAGTCTAACCCTCTTCCTATGCATAGGGATTTTGTGAGCAAACAACTTGTGGGAACAAGAATCAACTTGCATAGGAAAGCAAAACAAGCATAACTTCATAACTTTAAGCACATAGAGAGGAAACTTGATATTATTGCAATTCCTAGAAGCATATATTCCTCCCTCATAATAAATTTCAGTAGCATCATGAATGAATTCAACAATATAGCTATCATGTAAAGCATTACTTTCATGATGCATAAGCATAGAATTTTTGTTACTCTCCACATAAGCAAATTTCTTCTCATGAATAGTAGTGGGAGCAAACTCAACAAAATAATTATCATGTGAGGCATAATCCAATTGAAAACTAAAATCATGACGACAAGTTTCATGGATATCATTATTATTTATAGCATACAAGTCATCACAATAATCATCATAGATAGGAGGCATGTTTTCATCATAATAAATTTTCTCATCAAAACTTGGGGGACAAAAAATATCATCTTCATCAAACATAGCTTCCCCAAGCTTGTGGCTTTGCATATCATTAGCATCATGGATATTCAAGGAATTCATACTAACAACATTGCAATCATGCTCATCATTCAAAGATTTAGTGCCAAACATTTTAATGCATTCTTCTTCTAACACTTTGGCACAATTTTCCTTTCCATCATACTCACGAAAGATATTAAAAAGATGAAGCGTATGAGACAAACTCAATTCCATTTTTTATAGTTTTGTTTTATAAACTAAACTAGCGATAAAACAACATACTAAAAGACTCAATTGCAAGATCTAAAGATATACCTTAAAGCGCTAACCTCCCCGGCAATGGCGCCAGAAAAGAGCTTGATGTCTACTACACAACCTTCTTGTTGTAGACGTTGTTGGGCCTCCAAGTGCAGAGGTTTGTAGGACAGTAGCAAATTTCCCTCAAGTGGATGACCTAAGGTTTATCAATCCGTAGGAGGCATAGGATGAAGATGGTCTCTCTCAAGCAACCCTGCAACCAAATAACAAAGAGTCTCTTGTGTCCCCAACACACCCAATACAACGGTAAATTGTATAGGTGCACTAGTTCGGCGAAGAGATGGTGAAACAAGTGGTATATGGATAGTAGATAAAGGTATATGTAATCTGAAATTATAAAAACAGCAAGGTAACTAATGATAAAAGTGAGCATAAACGGTATTGCAATGATAGGAAATAAGGCCTAGGGTTCATACTTTCACTAGTGCAAGTTCCCTCAACAATGATAACATAAATGGATCACATAACTATCCCTCAACATGCAACAAAGAGTCACTCCAAAGTCACTAATAGCGGAGAACAAACGAAGAGATTATGGTAGGGTACGAAACCACCTCAAAGTTATTCTTTCCAATCAATCCGTTGGGCTATTCCTATAAGTGTCACAAACAGCCCTAGAGTTCGTACTAGAATAACACCTTAAGACACAAATCAATCAAAACCCTAATGTCACCTAGATACTCCAATGTCACCTCAAGTATCCGTGGGTATGATTATACGATATGCATCACACAATCTCAGATTCATCTATTCAACCAACACAAAGAACCTCAAAGAGTGGCCCAAAGTTTCTACCGGAGAATCACGACGAAAACGTGTGCCAACCCCTATGCATAGGTTCATGGGCGGAACCCGTAAGTTGATCACCAAAACATACATCAAGTGAATCACGTAGTATCCCATTGTCACCACAGATACGCACGGCAAGACATACATCAAGTGTTCTCAAATCTTTAAAGACACAATCCGATAAGATAACTCCAAAGGGGAAACTCAATCCATTACAAGAGAGTAGAGGGGGGAAGAAACATCATAGGATCCAACTATAATAGAAAAGCTCGCGATACATCGAGATCGTATCACCTCAAGCACATGAGAGAGAGAGAGATCAAACACATAGCTACTGGTACATACCCTCATCCGCGAGGGAGAACTACTCCCTCCTCTTCATGGAGAGCACTGGGATGATGAAGATGGCCACCCGAGAGGGATTGCCCCCCTCCGGCAGGGCGCGGGAACGGGTCTAGATTGGCTTTCGGTGGCTACGGAGGCTTCTGGCAGAGGAACTCCAGATCTATTGTGCTCTCTAGAAGTTTTTGGGTATATGGAGATATATAGGCGGAAGAAGTACGTCAGGGGGGCCACGAGGGGCCCATGAGGGTGGAGGGCGCGCCCTAGGGGGGTGGGCGCGCCCCCTACCTCGTGGCCTCGTCGAAGGTCCTCTGACGTGCACTCCAAGTCTTCTGGGCTTCTTTCTTTCCAAAAATGAGTTCCGTGAAGTTTCAGGTCAATTGGACTCCGTTTGAATTTCCTTTTCTTCGAAACCCTAAAACAAGGTAAAAACAGAAACTGGCACTGGGCTCTGGGTTAATAGGTTAGTCCCAAAAATGATATAAAAGTGTATAATAAAGCCCATAAACATCCAAAACAGATAATATAATAGCATGGAGCAGTCAAAAATTATAGATACGTTGGAGACGTATCAATGACCCATTGAGGCCTCGGGATCTTTGGCCTCAGGAGGAGCGGATTGCATCGCCCCCTCAACTGCCACCCCAGAGCAAGAGTCACGGGCTCCCGGAGATGGCGCCTCAGGAGCCATGGGAGGCGCCGACGTCTCGGTACCCGTGCCTCCGGCCTTCAGTGGTGCTTGCCCCCTGCATCCACTCTTGGGGCGAGTTCGGCGCCGGCGACAAGGAGGGGAACCACGGTGACGGGGTTCTTGCGGGATCCCTCAAGGCCGACTGGACGCAGCCCCCATTCGTCAAAGGGGGGCATCTGCCCCACGAACTCCACCCTGTTTGAGTAGTAATACAAGAGACAGGCCTACAGTGGCATATAGGCTGGCGAGGGGTCTCCATCCAGGACCTCAAGCACCATTCTTCGTGCCTCAAGCGGAAGCCCTAACTCCTGAAGCCTCATGCAATCCTGGCTGATAGACAGGGCCCACATCGGCTGGGAATGGCGCTGGAGTGGGGCGACATGGCGTCAGAGGAACTCCTTCATCACCATGGGCACAGTCAAGCCTAGATCCTTCAACCTCTTCAACCAGAGCCAGATGAAGGCGAGGCAGGGGCTCGCAAGCTTCTCGTGAGCCCAGCCCGAGCTGGGCACAGTGGGCACCGACGGAGGCAAGATCAAATGGTTGAGCACTACGACATCCACATAAACCCACCACGTCCGGAACCCGCTCGAAGACAGCGGGAGTTCAAAGTCAATCACCGAGCTGGCCATCGCCGCCACGGCCTAGAAGCTTAGGCACCCCGAGCATTGCCGGGGGTCGGTCAGGTGCAGCAAGAAAAAATGGCGCAGAAGGGCCACGGAGGGGCCGATGCCCATGATGGCCTCACAGACAAAGGCAAAGACGGCAAGAAGAGCCACATATTGGGGATCTAGGTGCAGCATATGAATCTGGTAATGGGAAAGCACGACGTTGAAGAAGGCGGAGAAGGGAGGGACCAGGCCGGCCCACAGGGTGTCGATGAAGAATTGGACCTCGGTAGATGTTCTGTCGACAGAAGCTCGGGATGCAGGACAAGCCATCGTCCCTCTCCATTCGTTGGAGCTGGTGGCGAGCGCAGGGCGGACCTTGTCCATGGCCTCTTGATTGAGCACCCGCGATCGGCCGACGGTGGGCTCGACGGCCAGAGGCAGGCTGGCTGAGGACAGGGGCTTCTTCCCTTTCTCCGTTCGATTCGGCGCCATGGCGATGGAGAGGACCGAGCTCAGGTCGGATTGGGAGAGGAAGCTGAGGTTCTAAGAGGCGGAGTCGTCGTGGAGCGCGTTGCCAGCAATGGGGAAATAACTGTGTGGGATGTCGTGGCCGCCTAGCCAGGCGGATATCAAGGCTGCATGGGGAAGCGGGGCCACCCACGTCCAATCGATCGCCACGCGTCGAGCGGGGCCGTAGGCCGTTGTGGCCCGCAGCGCTCCGCACTTGGCCCTTGGCTTCGCCTCGAAGCCAAGCCCGAGCGCGCCATGGGCTCGGGGGCTACTGTTGGCGTCTTGGGAATGAGGGTCCCAAGACTTGCCTGCCTGCGGCCCACAGCGTGGCTCCACCAGTGGCCCTGTACGGCCCATCTTCACCAGCAAACACTCAAGACCCTCACGAGGGGCCAAGCCTCGCGAGACGGACAACACAGGACCTCCTCGGGGCATCCTCACCAGGCTGGCTCGGGAGGGGCGCAGAGATCAAGGCAAGGGACACCTCGCGAGGTTTCTGTGACGCAAGCCATGAAGACTAGAGCCAGGCGGGCGCCAGGCGGGCGCCAGCGCATGAAGTGTCCTCGTTTCCTCTTTGGTGCTAAAGAGGCAAGCGCAAGCGAGGAGTCTCGAGGCATCAGGCAAAGGTTTCCATATCGGTGCAAGAAGACCAAGACCAACAGGACAGAGGTCACCGTGGAGCCCAAGACGGTGTCACCACCAGAGCCTTTGGCAGGGGAAGACTACTTTTGTCAGGATAACTTGTACTAGTTGTCTCCCTTCGAATTTGGCCGTTGTGGGATCCCTTCCCGCTCAATATTTGGGAAGAGGACCAGGGCCTCTATAAATAGGACTAGCCACCACCGTAGAAGGGGAGATTGGATCGGAGCCATTCCATCCATAGCCTCACACAAGTTCGCCAAGCACAAGAACACCTCTCCTCAGGAGGCTGTTCTTCCCTTGTAACTGTTTATCCACAGCCCAAGAGGGAATCCACCACACCACACTAGAGTAGGATATTACACCACATCAGTGGCCCGAACCAGTATAAACTCTTGCGTCTCTTGTTCTTTGGGTTCGTCGAGCTAGGCCGTGAGATCATGATGTGTGCAAGCTAGAGGGGGGAGAGATCTTCGTGCGCACCCTAGTGTTCGAACCTCAAGGGTATTGCCGGAACCCGAAATCCGACATATTCAATCCAATAACAACAAGATTGCAAAGGGAAAACCTCAATTCATCACAACAAGATAGAGTGGGGGAAACACCATATGATCCGACTATATTAATAAAGCACGCGATACATCAAGATCATAACATCTTAAGAACATGAGAGAGAGAGAGAGATTAAACACATAGCTACTGGTACAAACCCTCAGCCCCGAGGGTGAACTACTCCCTCCTCATCATGCTGGTCGCTAGGATGATGAAGATGGCCACCGGAGATGATTCCCCCCTCCGGCAGGGTGCCGGAACGGGTCTAGATTGGTTTTTTTGGTGGCTATGGAGCCCTGCGGCGGCGGAACTTCTGATCTTGGTTAACCCCGAGGGTTTTCGGAATATTTAGGAATTTGTAGTGCAAAGAAGGGGTATGGGAGGCCACCAAGGTGGGCACAAGCCACCTGGGCCCCTGCTACCTCTTGAACATGCGTTGGTTTTCCCTTGAAGAGGAAAGGGTGATGCACCAAAGTAGCATAAGTATTTCCCTTAGTTTTTGAGAACCAAGGTATCAATCCAGTAGGAGACAACGCAGAAGTCACCTAGTACCTTCACAAACAATCAAGAACCTTGCCACCAAGGCGACAAAGGGGTTGTCAATCCCTTCACGGTCACTCACAAAAGTGAGATCTAATTAAGATAGTGAAGTAAATATTTTTTGGTATTTTTGTTGTATAGATTGGAAAGTAAAGATTGCAAAATAGTAAACGAGATGCGATGTAAATAAAAGAGATGCAATATAATAAGAAAGAGACACGGGGCCATAGGTTTCACTAGTGACTTCTCTCAATATAGCATCTATTACGGTGGGTCAACAAATTACTGCCGAGCAATTGATAGAAAAGCGCATAGTTATGAGAATATCTAGGCAATGATCATGAATATAGGCATCACGTCCGTGTCAAGTAGATGGAAACGATTCCGCATCTACTACTATTACTCCAGACATCGACCGCTATCCAGCATGCATCTAGAGTATTAAGTTCATAAGAACAGAGTAACGCTTTAAGCAAGATGACATGATGTAGAGGGATACACTCAAACAATATGATATATCCTCGATGGAAACAATACAATACGTGCCTTGCTACCCCTACTGTCAGTAGGAAAGTACACCGCAAGATTGAACCAAAGCTAAGCACTTCTCCCATTGCAAGAAAGATCAATGTAGTAGGCCAAACTAAACCGATAATTCGAAGAGACTTGCAAAGATATGGAATCATGCATATAAGAATTCAGAGAAGAACCAAAAAATATTCATAGATAATCATGTTCATAAACGCACAATTCATTGGATCTCGGCAAACACACAGCAAAAGAGTATTACATCGAATAGATCTCCAAGAACATCGAGGAGAACTTTGTATTGAGAATCAAAGAGAGAGAAGAAGCCATCTAGCTAATAACTATGGACATGAAGGTCCGTGGTAAACTACTCACACTTCATTGGAGAGGCTACGGTGTTCATGTATAAGCCCTCCGTGATCGATTCCCCCTCAGGCAGATCGCCGGAAAAGGCCCCAAGATGGGATCTCACGGGTACAGAAGGTTGCGGCGGTGGAAAAGTGGTTTCGTGGCTCTCTGCGATCGATCTAGGGTATAAGAGTATATATAGGTGGAAGAAGTACATCGGTGGAGCTACGAGGGGCCCACGAGGGTGGGGACGCGCCTACCCCCCTGGGCGCGCCCTCCTGCCTCGTGGTCGCCTCGTGGCATTCCATACTTGAGCTCCAAGTCTTCTGGTTTGCTTTCGGTCCAAGAAAGATCGTCGCCAAGGTTTCATTCCGTTTGGACTCCGTTTGGTATTCCTTTTCTGCGAAACTCTATAATAGGCAAAAACAGCAACTAGCACTAGGCCTCCGGTTAATAGGTTAGTCCCAAAAATAATAAAAAAGAGCATATTAAAGCCCATTAAACATCCAAAACTAATAATATAATATCATGCAACAACAAAAATTTATAGATACGTTGGATACGTATCAAGCATCCCGACGCTTAATTCCTGCTCGTCCTCGAGTAGGTAAATGATAAAAACAGAAGTTTTGATGTGGAATGCTACCTAACATAATTATCAATGTAAGTTTCTTTATTGTAGCATGAATGTTTAGATCTGAAAGATTCATAATAAAAGTTTAATATTGACATAAAAATAATAATACTTCAAGCATACTAATAAAGCAACCATGTCTTCTCAAAATAACATGGCCAAAGAAAGCTATCCCTACAAAATCATATAGTCTGGCTATGCTCTATCTTTATCATAGAAAATATTTAAATCATGCACAACCCCGATGACAAGCCAAGCAATTGTTTCATACTTTTGATGTTCTCAAACTTTTTCAATCTTCACGCAATACATGAGCGTGAGCCATGGACATAGCACTATAGGTGGACTAGAATGGTGGTTGTGGAGAAAAAAAAAGGAGAAGATAGTCTCACATCAACTAGGCGTATCAACGGGCTATGGAGATGCCCATCAATAGATATCAACATGAGTGAGTAGGGATTGCCATGAAACGGATGCACTAGAGCTATAAGTGTATGAAAGCTCAAAAAGAAACTAAGTGGGCGTGCATCCAACTCGCTTGCTCACGAAGACCTAGGGCATTTTGAGGAAGCCCATCACCGGAATATACAAGCCAAGTTCTATAACGAAAATTCCCACTAGTATATGAAAGTGACAAAATCGAAGACTCTCTATCATGAAGATCATGGTGCTACTTTGAAGCACAAGTGTGGAAAAAGGATAGTGGCACTGCCGCCTCTCTCTTTTTCTCTCATTTTTTATTTTTTTATTTTTTTATTTTTTTATTTGGGCCTTTTCTCTTTTTTATGGCCTTTTTTTATTTTTTATTTTTCATCCGGAGTCTCATCCTGACTTGTGGGGGAATCATAGTCTCCATCATCCTTTCCTCACATGGGACAATGCTCTAATAATGATGATCATCACACTTTTATTTACTTACAACTCAAGAATTACAACTGGATACTTAGAACAAAATATGACTCTATGTGAATGCCTCTGGCGGTGTACCGAGATGTGCAATGAATCAAGAGTGACTTGTATGAAAAAATACGAATGGTGGCTTTGCCACAAATACGATGTCAACTACATGATCATGCAAAGCAATATGACAATGATGACGCGTGTCATAATAAATGGAAGAGTGGAAAGTTGCAGGGCAATATATCTCAGAATGGCTATGGAAATGCCATAATAGGTAGGTATGGTGGCTGTTTTGAGGAAGGTAAATGGTGGGTTTATGGTACTGGTGAAAGTTGTGTGGTACTAGAGAGGCTAGCAATGGTGGCAGGGTGAGAGTGCGTATAATCCATGGACTCAACATTAGTCATAAAGAACTCACATACTAATTGCAAAAATATATTTTATCGAAACAAAGTACTACGCGCATGCTCCTGGGGGATAGATTGGTAGGAAAAGAACATCGCTCGTCCCCGACCGCCACTAATAAGGAAGACAATCAAAAAATAAATCATGCTCCGACTTCATCAGACAACGGTTCCCCATACGTGCATGCTACGGGAATAACAAAATTTAACACAAGTATCTCTCAAATTCACAAATACTCAACTAGCATGACTCTAATATCACCATCTTCATATCTCGAAACAATCATAAGGAATCAAACTTCTCATAGTATTCAATGCACTTTATATGAAAGTTTTTATTATACTCATTTTGGATGCCCATCATATTAGGACTAATTTTATAGCCAAAGCAAAATACCATGCTGTTCTAAAGGACTGTTAGAATAATATAAATGAAGCATGAGAGATCAATAATTTCTATAAAATAAAACCACCACCGTGCTCTAAAAATATATAAGTGAAGCACTAGAGCAAAATTATCTAGCTCAAAAGATATAAGTGAAGCACATAGAGTATTCTAATAAATTCTGATTCATGCGTATCTCTCCCAAAAGGTGTGTACAACAAGGATGATTGTGGTAAACTAAAAAGTAAAGACTCAAATAATACAAGACGCTCCAAGCAAAACACATATCATGTGGTGAGTAAAAATATAGCGTCAAGTAAAGTTACCGATAGACGAAGACAAAAGAGGAGATGCCTTCCAGGGCATCCCCAAGCTTAGGCTTTTGGTTGTCCTTGAATTTACCTTGGGGTGCCATGGGAATCCCCAAGCTTAGGCACTTGCCACATCTTATTCCAAAATCCATCAAATCTTTACCCAAAAACTTGAAAAGTTCACAACAGAAAACTTCAACAGAAAATCTCATGAGCTCTGTTAGTATAAGAAAATAAACCACCACTTTAAGGTACTGTAATAAACTCATTCTTTATTTATATTGGTGTTAAACCTACTGTATTCTAACTTCTCTATGGTTCATACCCCCCGATACTAGCCATAGATGCATCAAAATAAGCAAACAACACGCAAAAAATAGAACAGTCTGTAGCAATCTGTAGGTTTCGAATACTTCTGTAACTCCAAAAATTCTGAAAAATTAGGATGACCAGGATAATTTGTATATTGATCTACTCAGTTGGAATTGGTATTTTATCGCTCTCTGGTAAAAAATAAAAATTATTTTTTTTGACCGCATACTTTCTGTTTTTATCAGCAAGATCAAACAACAATCACCCAAGAAGATCCTAAAGGCTTTACTTGGCACAAACACTAATTAAAACATAAAAAACACAATCATAATAGAGGCTAGATGAAATATTTATTACTAAACAGGAATAAAAAGCAAAGAACAAAATAAAATTGGGTTGCCTCCCAACAAGCGCTATCGTTTAACGCCCCTAGCTAGGCATAAAAACAAGAATAGATCTAGGTATTGTCATCTTTGGTATGCAATCCATAAGTGGCTCTATTAATAGATTCATAAGGTAATTTAATTTTCTTCCTAGGAAAGTGTTCCATGCCTTTCCTTAATGGAAATTGGAATCTAATCCTTCTTTCATGTCAATAATTGCACCAATCGTTCTAAGGAAAGGTCTACCAAGAATAATAGGACATGTAGGATTGCAATCTATATCAAGAACAATGAAATCTACGGGCAGATAATTCCTATTTGCAATAATAAGAACATCATTAATCCTTCCCATAGGTTTCTTAATGGTGGGATCCGCAAGATGCAAATTTAAAGAACAATCATCAAATTCTCGGAAACCTAGCACATCAGAAAAAGTTTTTGGAATCATGGAAACACTAGCACCCAAATCACATAAAGCATAGCATTCATAATCTTTAATTTTAATTTTCATAGTAGGTTCCCACTCATCATAAAGTTTTCTAGGGATAGAAACTTCTAGTTCAAGCTTTTTTCAGACGATTGCATTAAAGCATCAACGATATGTTTAGTAAAAGCTTTATTTTAATTATAAGCATGAGGAGAATTCAACACGGATTGCAACAAGGAAATACAATCTATCAAAGAGCAATTATCACAATTAAATTCCTTGAAATCCAAAATAGTGGGTTCATTGCTATGTAAAGTTTTGACCTCTTCAATCCCACTTTTATTAATTTTTGCATCAAGATCTAAAAACTCTGAATCATTGGGACGCCTTTTAACTTAAGTTGACTCATCTATAGTACCATATTTATCAAGATTCATATTGGAAACACAAAGATTTAATAGGAGTCACATCAATTACTTTTAGATCTTCATCATTACTATCATGAAAACTAGAAGGGCACGCTTTCACAAAGCAATCTTTTTTAGCACGCATCCTAGCGGTTCTTTCTTTGCACTCATCAATGGAAATTCTCATGGCTTTGAGGGACTCATTGATATCATGCTTAGGTGGAATAGATCTAAGTTTCAAAGAATCAACATCAAGAGAAATTCTATCCATGTTCATAGCCAACTCATCAATCTTAAGCAATTTTTCTTCAACCAAAGCATTGAAATTCTTTTGCGAACTCAGAAATTCTTTAACACTAATCTCAAAATCATAGGGCATATTATTAAAATTTCGATAAGAGTTGTTGTAGGAATTACCATAATTATTAGAGGAATTACAAGGAAACGGCCTAGAATTAACATTTCCTCTATACGGTTGTTACCAAAATTGTTCCTACCGACAAAATTCACATCCATAGATTCATTATTATTCTCAATGAAAGTGGACAATGGCATATCATTAGGATCAGAAGAAACACTTTTATCAGCAAACAATTTCATCAGTTCATCCATCTTTCCACTCAAAACATTAATCTCTTCAATCGCATGAACTTTTTTACTAGTGGATCTTTCGGTGTGCCATTGAGAATAATTAACCATAATATTGTCTAGGAGTTTAGTAGCTTCTCCTAAAGTGATTTCTATAAAAGTGCCTCCTGCGGCCTAATCTAAAAGATTTCTAGAAGCAAAATTCAATCCGGCATAATTTTTTTGTATAATCATCCACAAATTCAAACTATGTGTAGGGCGTATCATTAATTTCATCATCTCCCAAGCTTGTGCAACATTCTCATTATCAAGTTGCTTAAAATTCATAATATCGTTCCTAAGAGAGATGATCTTAGCGGGAGGAAAATACTTAGAGATAAAAGCATCTTTGCATTTATTCCATGAATCAATACTATTTTTAGGCAAAGAAGATAACCAAGTTTTAGCACGATCTCTAAGCGAAAACGGAAATAGCTTCAATTTAATAATATCATTATCCACATGTTTCTTCTTTTGCATATCACACAAATTAACAAAGTTGTTTAGATGGGTAGCGGCATCTTGAATAGGAAGGCCAGAAAAATGATCTTTCAGAACAAGATTCAATAAACCGGTATTAATTTCAAAAGATTCAGCACCGGTAGTAGGAGCAATCGGAGTGCTAATAAAATCATTGTTGTTGGTATAGGAAAAGTCACACAATTTAGTATTATCTTGAGCCATTGTGACAAACAGTAAAATCCAACACACAAGCACACAAGAAGCAAGCAAAAAGAGACAAACGGAAGAGGGGTGAAGAACATGCAAAGGTTTTCGAAAATCGTTTTAGAAGTGGGGGAGAGTGTAACGCCCTCGATGTGGCTATAGCTCACACGTGTCGAAGCACGACTTAGAGGCATAACCGCATTGAAAGCAATGTCGCAAGTGAGGTAGTCTTCACACAACCCATGTAATACATAAGCGAAAGAGATACATAGTTGGCTTACAATCGCCACTTCACACCATTACATGAATAAAGCATTTCATCAACCAGATACAATCAAGGTCCGACTACGAAACCAAAATAAAAGAAGAACCCCAAATGCGACAAGGTCCCCGATCGACCCCAACTGGGCTCCACTACTGATCAACTAGAACGAGACAACACAAAGGACAAGATCTTCATCGAGCTCCTCCTGAGCTTGGTTGCGTCATCGGCACAGACTCATCGGCACCTGCAAGCTGGTTTTGGAAGTATATGTGAGTCACGGGGACTCAGCAATCTCGCACCCTCGCGATCAAGACTATTTAAGCTTATAGGTAGGGAAAAGGTATGAGGTGGAGCTGCAGCAAGCGACTAGCATATTTGGTGGCTAACATACGCAAATGAGAGCGAGAAGAGAAGGCAAGGCACGGTCGAGAATCTATGATCAAGAAGTGATCCTAGAACAACCAACGTCAAACATAACTCCAACACCGTGTTCACTTCCCAGACTCCGCCGGAAAGAGACCATCACGGTTACACACGCAGTTGATGTATTTTAATTAAGGTCAAGTTCAGGTTTTCTACAACCGGACATTAACAAATTCTCATCTGCCCATAACCGCGGGCACGGCTTTCGAAAGTTCAAATCCCTGCAGGGGAGTCCCAACTTAGCCCATGACAAGCTCTCACGGTCAACGAAGGAATAAACCTTCTCCCAAGACATTCCGATCAGACTCGGTATCCCGGTTCTACAAGACATCCTCGACAATGGTAAAACAAGTCCAGCAAGACCACCCGTTGTGCCGACAATCCCGATAGGAGCTGCACATATCTCGTTCTCAGGGCACACAGGATAAGCTAAGCGTACGGGAGCCAACGTAACCCAAGTTGCCAAGCGACGCCCCGCAAGGTGCTCTGGGTTGGACCAACACTTAGACAAGCACTGGCCCGGGGTTTTAAAATAAAGATGACCCTTGGGCTAGCCTAACCCAAGGGAAAAGAGGCTAGGTGGCGAATGGTAAAACCAAGGTTGGGCCTTGCTGGAGGAGTTTTATTCAAAGCAAACTGTCAAGGGGTTCCCATTATAACCCAACCGCGTAAGGAACGCAAAATCCGGAAACATAACACCGATATGATGGAAACTAGGGCGGCAAGAGTGGAACAAAACACCAGGCATAAGGCCGAGCCTTCCACCCTTTACCAAGTATATAGATGCATTAATTAAATAAGATATATTGTGATATCCCAACAAGTAAACATGTTACAACAAGGAAAAACATCTCCATGTTCCAGCAAGGAACAAACTTCAATCTTCACCTGCAAGTAACAACGCTATAAGAGGGGTTGAGCAAAGCGGTAAACATAGCCAAACAACGGTTTGCTGGGACAAGGTGGGTTAGAGGCTTGGTTCAACAATATAGGAGGCATGATAAGCAATTGGTAAGTATCGCAGCATACGCATAGCAAAAGAGCGAGCAACTAAGCAAGCAAAGATAGAAGTGATTTCGAGGGTATGGTCATCTTGCCTGAAATCCCGCAAGGAAGAAGAACGAGTTCATGAAGAAGACAAACAGACGTAGTCGAAAAAATCCTCACAACACGACGTTACTGGAACCAACCCGAAGAAGCAAACACCGGAAAGAAGCACACAACATAGTAAACAACCAACACATGAACATGGTATGATATGCGGGATGCGGTATGCGATGCATATGCATGATTTGCAAGGGAATGAAAGAACCTGGCCTCAACTTGGAAATCCAAGTGTGCCACTGGAAAGGTGAGATGAAATCGCTTGAAAACGATATAAAGATCACCAGAATCGGAGTTACGGTTTGGAAATGGCAAACAATTCAAATATGGCACCGATCCGCGATATACATCAAGTAGCCATCTAAATGCAACAAGATGAGCATGCTACGGCACTCAAACATGGCAACAAAATACATGTCATGGATCCATTCATGATGCTTAACAAAAGAGGAACACTGAGCTACGACCAAATCATCCATTAATAGGTTCAAACAAGCATGGCAAAAATGCATTTGGGAAACAGATTTCAGACTTAGTGAAATTAACACTTGTCTAGAATTTCAGATCAGGTAGCACACTTTGGAGCATGAAAACTATATGCTACAGGACCTGAAAATGACAAAGTAAAGCATGGCATGGAGCTACTCAAAGAGCTTAACAAAAGTCCCTTGGTGACCTTGAGCCAAACGGGATCAGCAAATACATTTGCAAGCATGTGAACATGGCAAAAACATAATCAGATCACAGACTTAGTGAAAAACTGGAGCATGCAAATCAGGTATCAAGTAGGCATGTTTAAGAGCTCGATGCACTCACTACAGAGCAATTCATGAAAATCTAAGCATACACCCATCAAGAATACACATTATACAAGCTAGACATGGCAAGAACAATAACATAGCATGCACGGATCAACTACAACATCCTCGGCAAAATCGCTAACAAGTAGACAATCTGCCCAGATTCACAAAATGACAAAAGTAGAGCTCGATTGACTCAAGCTAGGGTGCTCCATAATTGCAAAAAAAGACATGGATGGATAGAGCACTACAAGATTAACAAAACATCCTTACTGGTCATCCTCAAAAGAGGCACGAATCACTAGGAAACAACATGAACATATGGGATAATGAGATAAACAGTCCAAGGACTTGGTGGAAATGCTAAGTCCCTGAAATCAGCATTAACGAATGCACCACTTTGCAAGCTTGTGCTAGTCACCACACACATCACAAAAATACATGGGTTGCACCTCTTGATAGATGGCAAAACATATAACAAAACTCCTGTAGAGCTCAGGGGCATATCATGCACACAATAATCATGGCAAAAATGACAAATATCTAATTGGAGCAGCAGATCTGACAATTATCTCAAATAGCACTCTTCCAACAGCATTTAGGGCATCAAGATGAACTCAAATGAAAATGATGCAATGAGATGAAATGATGTACTCTCTGAGACGAACATTTCGATATGCTATATGCCCAAAACGGAGCTACGGATGCGGAGTTATAGCATGAAGAAAAATGCAAATAAATTAGGGTTAGGGCAAAAGAGGTCAACCGGATCCAGATCTAGATCGCACGCGGATCGAGGCACCGCCGGAGTTCGACGCCGGGACAGTGGAAGGAGACGATTGGCGCGGCCGGGGCTCGCCGGAGAAGTGGCCGGAGAGGAGACGCGGTAGCTGGGGTGCGGTGGAGGAGGCTCGTGGCGGAGCACTTGGCGGCGGTGGCGGCGGGACGCCTCGGTGGCTGCGGCGGGGCCGCGCCGGCGAAGGCCGGCGCCGGCGGGAAGGAACGGTGGCGCCGGACGACGACCCTGGCCGGCGACGGCGGCGGCGAGAGTAGCGCGGCCAAGGGCGGGCACGGACGGCGGCGCTCTGCAGCGCGGGAGGCGAGGTGCGCTCGGGCCCGGCGCGGCTCGGGCGGGCCGGCCATGGGCTGCGGCGGGCCGCGGCGGTGGGACGCGGTGGAGGCGATGTGGCGGGCACGGATTCGCCCGGGGTGGCGGCGCGATTTCGTCCGCCCGGGACGGACATGTCCGGCCGGCGAAGGAGCGGGTTTTGCTAGGTTAGGGGTGAATTTGACCCAGAATTTCGGGGGATTGGCTATATTTATAGGTAGAGGGAGCTAGGAGAGTCCAAATGAGGTGCGGTTTTCGGCCACGCGATCGTGATTGAACGACTGAGAAGATGGAAGAGGTTTAAGTGGGTTTTGGGCCACTTTGTAAGGGTGTTGGGCTGCAACACACACGAGGCCTTTTCGGTCCCTCGGTCAACCGTTGGAGTATCAAACGAAGTCCAAATGGTACGAAACTTGACAGGCGGTCTACCGGTAGTAAAGCAAGGACGCTTGGCAAGTCTTGGTACAATCCGGAAATGTTTAATCCCCACACACGAGAAGAAGGTAGAAATGGCCACCGGAGGAGAACGGAACGCCGGAATGCAAAACGGACAACGGGGAAAAATGCTCGGATGCATGAGACGAACATGTATGCAAATGAAATGCACATGATGACATGATATGCAATGCATGACACGCAAGCAATGACAAGGCAACAACAGCGAATAACTGGACGACACCTGGCACATCGGTCTCGGGCGTTACAACACTCCACCACTACGAGAGGATCTCGTCCCGAGATCTAAAATGGCACCGGAGGGAAAAACGGAGGAGAAAGAGAAGAGGTAAACTACGTTGCTTCTTTGACAAACGAGTGAAACCACGAACCTTGAAAAGGTTAAGCCATTCGGGAGAATAATACAATGGAGATGAACGAAATTGAAAGCACTCCATTAAGAAAGAGGAACAAGTAAGAACAAATTCGGGCAGCACTCCGGTTGAAAAGAGATGCAAGGCTTGATAAGGCGAAAAGAACTTGAGCAAAAGGGCACAACACTCCGGTTAAATGGATAAGCAAGAAAGGAACAAGGTCCTGACAAGAACAAAAAGAAAGGTTGAAGATAGCAACATCACAATGCCTCCGGAACGAAGGGAAACAATATCTTGAGAGAGCACGGTTACAACAAATGCTAGAACAGAGTTGTTGAAAACCAACAACGAAAGGAATAAGCTTGATATGGTCTTATGGAACACATCTCAAATTATGTGGTGACAACCTGCCACTCACGGAAAAAGAATTGGATTGGAAAGAACAAGGAGACGAGAAAACATATTTCACCGGGAGGATAAATGAAGAACTTGGGTCATTGGTAAGCACCGTAAATAGCAACCATCCTTAGGGAAAGCTTTTAGGTGAAACATGACACAAGATAGCTCTGATGAAGATGTTGATGGATTTAAAATACCCCATTCTCGATAACTTGTGAAACATGAAACAACTCAAATTATCAAGAATGACATAATACCATCTCCGATAATATGGTAGAAAGAATTGCACTCCTGATTGCAAGATGAAGAAACTTAAGCCCCTTAGAAAAGAATCTTGATGAACACTTCAAGAAGGAATATAAATCCTTGATGAACCATCATGCAGAACCTTCATGAGAACTCCGGAAATAAAAGAAAACGAAAAGAGAGAGAAGTTGAAAACACAAGGTGAAACCTTGTAATGATTTAGATGGATCTCTGTGATAATTAGAGCTTGGAACTCTGGGAAAGAAAGATGAGCACTTGAAACCCAGAATAAGTATGATGAGCCACTCCGGAAAACATGAATTGAATAAACTCGATGAAACAAGAATAAGAATTACATTATGCTTATCCTTCACCAATTAAATTTATGACAATCAACGGCTTCGACATATTACTTATTCTCGTAGAAAAGATTAAGAGAGATATAAAATAAACTTGAGAAGGTCTTCAACGAACCACCGGTAGGATGAAACAACGAATGAATTATTATGATAACCATGGAAGAGAGATCTTGCGCGAACCACCGTAAGAATTGAAAATGAACGAAGTAAAGATAAACAAACACCGGGAAGGATTAGCAAATGAACGAAGATGCTAGAATGAATTTAGATCCATGAGAACAAATAGATCACGAGCTGATTAGAGGATATTTGGGCGATGCACCGGTAAGATTTGGAGAATGATAACTGAAAGCTGAGAATGAAATAAACATGAATTGATGGACTCCGGATAACAAACTGAGAAGACTCCTGAATAGCTCTGGATGGGTGAAAATAATTCCTACAATCGAAAATAAATACGAGAGGATGGCAACAAGCTAGAATCACGAATCTTGAAGAGAAATGGAGCAAGGTATGGAGGGAAACTCTTCTTCGGTCTTCAAAAGTTGAGAATGATGACGAGAAACACCGTCATGAATTATTTAGACACTCCGGAATGAAGAATGGAAAGGTTGAACCAACGATGAAAAGAATTTGAAAGATCTTGGAGAAAAACATAAGACTGATGACAATCATTCTTACGTCAAACTTTAGAAAAGAATTTGAGGATATCTCCGGGAAATAAGAAGAGTCAGGTAAGATCCTGGGAATAGACCTGTGGGTTAGGGCCCACTGAAAAGAAAACACCGTTGAAAAGATTTAAAAGAGAGGTTGCACCGGTTGAATTAAAAGGCTTGAATGAGATAACAACCTCGAAAGATCTTGAATGAATGCAGAGTGGAAAACATGAATCTTCGAGATATCTTGAGCACTCCGGAATAATAGAATAGTGAGCGGTGAAAGATTATGAGGTGTACCATTATGAGAAGACATTTGAAACGAGGGAAAAGATATGACCAACACCGAAAGCTTGATTTGGTTCCACCGGAGGAGAAAACAAGTGATGAGAGATGAACTTGAAGCTCCGTTAGAATCTTCATGAGAATCACCGGATAAGAATATTGATGGGAAATAATGGAGAGACTTCTCATCAATGAGATGATACTTGATTAAGAAATCTGAGTCCTTGAAGAAAAAGGGTGGGAGGGTGGGAAAAACAAAGGCAACTTGGGACGAATGAAATGAACACCTTTGAGAAAGCTGAGATTGAAACTTGCGGATGTTGCAATGATCGTATCCACTTGAAGAGAAGCAAGCCGGTTAAAAAGGATTGACGAAAACAATCTTGATGATCAAGAAGGATTGGTATCCACATCGGAGTATGAGACCACCATTTGGGACAGGTATGGAGTCAACATTTGACTTCGAAGCAACTCGAAACCACAACTCAAAACAAAACAAAGGATTAGCTTGCAGAAAAGCCGGAACAAACATATGATAGAGATTTCGTCCGAAGTTTTCGTGGTGGGGCCTACACGGGCTCGATCATACAGCACCATCATGTACAAGGCAGTGCACATGACATACGAAGTGTCCCCGAGTCGGCATAGCCAAGGACTCTTTAAGACACAATGAGACCACTGTAAAACCAACCGTGAATAGGCGGACCACTAGACGTCGAACCCCAATTTCATATCATACATCTGTCGGAAAGATATCCTAAGAGCTACTTGAATTCCCACTTATAAACTCCCGAAATTTTCCCGGTTATGCAATCAGGTGTTGGGGATACAAGGGAAGCATAATATCTCACCCAAAACTAGCAAATCCTACATCCAGCTGTATCCATCCTTCAACACATAACCAAGAAACCTTCGAAAATCATCTACCTCAACCTTCGAAAAGCATCCGTTATACAAGTTATGGCAATACTCCCGAACTCCCGCCCCAGTACTGGGTGGCGTCGATGTTATCTCACCAACAACTGCATAAAAGAGATTTTCGATGCCGGTGAAACTAATCTCAGGTATTTCAGAACTGCAATGATAAAATTGTGACGACAACACCTCGGAGCTCAACTCCCCGGGACACTGCCACAACCCCTAAAGACAGGAGCCACCAAGAATAATGTTCTCGTCACAAAACCATCAAAACGATTCCAAGATACCTGCGTGATCCTAAATTTTTTTTTGTGAAATTTGACAAGAGAATAGTCAAAACTCTATGTCAGGATGCCTTACCAGAGCGATGAGGAGACTGGGGAGTAAAAAGAATTCCTAAACTCTCTGATATATAATTCCTAAATGACTCAAAACATTTTTCTAGACTCAACAACGGCTGCTAAAAACGATTAAGCAATGGGGGCTCCTAAGTTCGGGGAAGGCTCTAATACCAACTTGTAACGCCCTCGATGCGGCTATAGCTCACACGTGTCGAAGCACGACTTAGAGGCATAACCGCATTGAAAGCAATGTCGCAAGTGAGGTAGTCTTCACACAACCCATGTAATACATAAGGGAAAGAGATACATAGTTGGCTTACACTCGCCACTTCACACCATTACATGAATAAAGCATTTCATCAACCAGATACAATCAAGGTCCGACTACGGAACCAAAATAAAAGAAGAACCCCAAATGCGACAAGGTCCTCGATCGACCCCAACTGGGCTCCACTACTGATCAACTAGAACGAGACAACACAAAGGACAAGATCTTCATCGAGCTCCTCCTGAGCTTGGTTGCGTCATTGGCACGGACTCATCGGCACCTGCAAGCTGGTTTTGGAAGTATCTGTGAGTCACGGGGACTCAGCAATCTCGCACCCTCGCGATCAAGACTATTTAAGCTTATAGGTAGGGAAAAGGTATGAGGTGGAGCTGCAGCAAGCGACTAGCATATTTGGTGGCTAACATACGCAAATGAGAGCGAAAAGAGAAGGCAAGGCACGGTCGAGAATCTATGATCAAGAAGTGATCCTAGAACAACCTACGTCAAACATAACTCCAACACCGTGTTCACTTCCCGGACTCCGCCGGAAACAGACCATCACGGTTACACACGCAGTTGATGTATTTTAATTAAGGTCAAGTTCAGGTTTTCTACAACCGGACATTAACAAATTCCCATCTGCCCATAACCGCGGGCACGGCTTTCGAAAGTTCAAATCCCTGCAGGGGAGTCCCAACTTAGCCCATGACAAGCTCTCATGGTCAACAAAGGAATAAACCTTCTCCCGAGACATTCCGATCAGACTTGGTATCCCGGTTCTACAAGACATCCTCGACAATGGTAAAACAAGTCCAGCGAGACCACCCGTTGTGCTGACAATCCCGATAGGAGCTGCACATATCTCGTTCTCAGGGCACACCGGATAAGCTAAGCGTACGGGAGCCAACGTAACCCAAGTTGCCAAGGGACGGCCCCGCACGGTGCTCTGGGTTGGACCAACACTTAGACAAGCACTGGCCCGGGATTTTAAAATAAAGATGACCCTTGGGCTGGCCTAACCCAAGGGAAAAGAGGCTAGGTGGCGAATGGTAAAACCAAGGTTGGGCCTTGCTGGAGGAGTTTTATTCAAAGCGAACTGTCAAGGGGTTCCCATTATAACCCAAACGCGTAAGGAACGCAAAATCCGAGAACATAACACCGATATGACGTAAACTAGGGCGGCAATAGTGGAACAAAACACCAGGCATAAGGCCGAGCCTTCCACCCTTTACCAAGTATATAGATGCATTAATTAAATAAGATATATTATGATATCCCAACAAGTAAACATGTTCCAACAAGGAACAACATCTCCATGTTCCAACAAGGAACAAACTTCAATCTTCACCTGCAACTAACAACGCTATAAGAGGGGCTGAGCAAAGTGGTAAACATAGCCAAACAATGTTTGCTGCGACAAGGTGGGTTAGAGGCTTGGTTCAACAATATAGGAGGCATGATAAGCAATTGGTAAGTATCACAGCATAGGCATAGCAAAAGAGCGAGCAACTAAGCAAGCAAAGATAGAAGTGATTTCGAGGGTATGGTCATCTTCCCTGAAATCCCGCAAGGAAGAAGAACGAGTCCATGAAGAAGACAAACGGACGTAGTCGAACGAATCCTCACAACACGACGTTACCAGAACCAACCTGAAGAAGCAAACACCGGAAAGAAGCACACAACATAGTAAACAACCAACACATGAACATGGTATGATATGCGGGATGCGGTATGCGATGCATATGCATGATTTGCAAGGGAATGAAAGAACCTGGCCTCAACTTGGAAATCCAAGTGTTCCACTGGAAAGGTGAGATGAAATCGCTTGAAAACGATATAAAGATCACCGGAATCGGAGTTACGGTTTGGAAATGGCAAGCAATTCAAATATGGCACCGATCCGCGATATACAACAAGTAGTCATCTAAATGCAACAAGATGAGCATGCTACAACACTCAAACATGGCAACAAAATATATGGCTGGGATCCATTCATGATGCTTAACAAAGCAGGAACACTGATCTACGACCAAATCATCCATTAACAGGTTCAAACAAGCATGGCAAAAATGCATTTGGAAAACAGATTTCAGACTTAGTGAAATTAACACTTGTCTGGAATTTCAGATCAGGTAGCACACTTTGGAGCATGAAAACTATATGCTACATGACCTGAACATGACAAAGTAAAGAATGGAATGGAGCTACTCAAAGAGCTTAACAAAAGTCCCTTAGTTACCTTGAGCCAAGAGGGATCAGAAAATACATTTGCAAGCATGTGAACATGGCAAAAATATAATCAGATCACAGACTTAGTGAAAAACTGGAGCATGCAAATCAGGTATCAAGTAGGCATGTTTAAGAGCTCGATGCACTCACTACAGAGCAAGTCATGACAATCTAAGCATACACCCATCAAGAATACACATTATACAAGCTAGACATGGCAAGAACAATAACATAGCATGCACGGATCAACTACAACATCCTAGGCAAAATCGCTAACAAGTAGACAATCTGCCCAGATTCACAAAATGACAAAGGTAGAGCTCGACTGACTCAAGCTAGGGTGTTCCATAATTGCAAACAAAGACATGGATGGAAAGATCACTACAAGATTAACAAAACATCCTTATTGATCATCCTCAAAAGAGGCACGGATCACTAGGAAACAACATGAACATATGGCATAATGAGATAAATAGTCCATGGACTTAGTGGAAATGCTAAGTCCCTGAAATCAGCATTAACGAATGCACCACTTTGCAAGCTTGTGCTAGTCACCACACTTCACAAAAATAGATGGGTTGCACCTCTTGATAGATGGCAAAACATATAATAAAACTCCTGTAGAGCTCAGGGGCATATGATGGATACAATAATCATGGCAAAAATGAAAAATATCTAATTGGAGCAGCAGATCAGACAATTATCTCAAATAGCAGTCTTCCAACAGAATTTCGGGCATCAAGATGAACTCAAATGAAAATGATGCAATTAGATGAAATGATGTACTCTCTGAGGCGAACATTTTGATATGCTATATGCCCAAAACGGAGCTACGGATGCGGAGTTATAGCATGAAGAAAAATGCAAATAAATTAGGGTTAGGGCAAAAGAGGTCAACCAGATCCAGATCTAGATCGCACGCGGATCGAGGCACCGCTGGAGTTCGACGCCGGGACAGAGGAAGAAGACGATTGGCGCGGTCGGGGCTCGCCGGAGAAGTGACCGGAGAGGAGACGCGGCAGCCGGGGTGCGGTGGAGGAGGCCCGCGGTGGAGCACTTGGCGGCGGTGGCGGAGGGATGCCTCGGTGGCGGCGGTGGGGCCACGCCGGCGAAGGGCGGCGCCGGCGGGAAGGAGCGGCGGCACCGGACAGCGACCCTGGCCGGCGAGAGTAGCGCGGCCGCGGGCGAGCGTAGACGGTGGCGCTCTGCAGCGCGGGAG
>NC_041384.1:361361659-361429459 GCF_002162155.2 Triticum dicoccoides | reverse complement strand
GGGCCCGGCGCGGCTCGGGCGGGCCGGCCGTGGGACGCGGTGGAGGCGATGTGGCGGGCGCGGATTCGCCCGTGGCGGCGGCGCGATTTCGTCCGCCCGGGACAGACATGTCCGGCCGGCGAAGGGCTGGGTTTTGCTAGGTTAGGGGTGAATTTGACCCGGAATTTCGGGGGAGTGGCTATATTTATAGGTAGAGGGAGCTAGGAGAGTCCAAATGAGGTGCGGTTTTCGGCCACGCGATCATGATCGAACGACCGAGAACATGGAAGAGGTTTAAGTGGGTTTTGGGCCACTTTGGAAGGGTGTTGGGCTGCAACACACACTAGGCCTTTTCTGTCCCTCGGTTAACCGTTGGAGTATCAAACGAAGTCCAAATGGTACGAAACTTGACAGGCGGTATACCGGTAGTAAACCAAGGCCGCTTGGCAAGTCTCGGTCCAGTCCGGAAATGTTTAATCCCCACACACGAGAAGAAGGTAGAAATGACCACCGGAGGAGAACGGAACATTGGAATGCAAAACGGACAACGGGGAAAATGCTCGGATGCATGAGACAAACATGTATGCAAATGAAATGCACATGATGACATGATATGCAATGCATGACACACAAGCAATGACAAGGCAACAACAGCGAATAACTGGACGACACCTGGCACATCGGTCTCGGGGCGTTACAGAGAGTAAAACGAGAGGCAAATGGCAAATAATGAAATGCGAGGGAGAAGAGTTTATGATGGGTACTTGGTATGTCTTGACTTGGTGTAGATCTCACCGGCAATGGCGCCAGAAATCCTTCTTGCTACCTCTTGAGCATGCATTGGTTTTCCCTCGAAGAGGAAAGGGTGATGCAACAAAGTAGCGTATGTATTTCCCTCAGTTTTTGAGAACCAAGGTATCAATCCAGTAGGAGACAACGCACAAGTCACCTAGTACCTGCACAAACAATCAAGAACCTTGCAACCAACGCGATAAAGGGGTTGTCAATTGTTTCACGGTCACTCGCAAAAGTGAGATCTGATAAAGATAGTAAAGTAAATATTTTTGGTATTTTTGTTGTATAGATTGGAAAGTAAAGATTGCAAAATAGTAAACGAGATGCGATGTAAGTAAAAGAGATGCAATATAATAAGAAAGAGAACCGAGGTCCATAGGTTTCACTAGTGGCTTCTCTCAAGATAGCATGTAGTACGGTGGGTGAACAAATTACTGCCGAACAATTGATAGAAAAGCGCATAGTTATGAGAATATCTAGGCAATGATCATGAATATAGGCATCACGTCTGTGTCAAGTAGATGGAAACGATTCTGCATCTACTACTATTAGTCCACACATCGACCGCTATCTAGCATGCACCTAGAGTACTAAGTTCATAAGAACAGCGTAACGCTTTAAGCAAGATGACATGATGTAGAGGGATAAACTCAAAAAATACGATATAAACCCCATCTTTTTATCCTCGATGGCAACAATACAATACGTGCCTTGCTGCACCTACTGTCATCGGGAAAGGACACTGCAAGATTGAACCCAAAGCTAAGCACTTCTCCCATTGCAAGAAAGATCAATCTAGTAGGCCAAACTAAACCGATAATTCAAAGAGACTTGCAAAGATATCAAATCATGCATATAAGAATTCATAGAAAAACCAAATAATATTCATAGATAATCTTGTTCATAAACCCACAATTCATCGGATCTCGGCAAACACACTTCAAAAGAGTATTACATTGAATAGATCTCCAAGAACATCGAGGAGAACTTTGTATTGAGAATCAAAGAGACAAGAAGCCATCTAGCTAATAACTATGGACCCGAAGGTCTGTGGTAAAGTACTAACGCTTCATCGGAGAGGCTATGGTGTTAATGTAGAAGCCCTCCATGATCGATTCCCCCTCTGGCAGATCGACGGAAAAGGCCCCAAGATGGGATCTCACGGGTACAGAAGGTTGCGGCGGTGGAAAAGTGGTTTCTGGCTCTCTGCGATCGATCTAGGGTATAAGAGTATATATAGGCGGAAGAAGTACGTCGGTGGAGCTACGAGGGGCCCACGAGGGTGGGGGCGCGCCTACCCCCCTAGGCGCGCCCTCCTGCCTCGTGACTGCCTCGTGGCGTTCCAGACTTCAACTCCAAGTCTCCTGGTTTGCTTTCGGTCCAAGAAAGATCATCGCAAAGGTTTCATTCCGTTTGGACTCCGTTTGGTACTCTTTTTCTGTGAAACTCTAAAATAGGCAAAAAAACAGCAACTGGCACTGGGCCTCCGGTTAATAGGTTAGTCCCAAAAATAATATAAAAGAGCATATTAAAGCTCATTAAACATCTGAAACAGATAATATAATAGCATGGAACAATAAAAAATTATATATACATTGGAGACGTATCAGCCCCCCTGGTGGGTTGTGCCCCCCTCGGGGCACCCCTAGGTGCAGCTTTGGCCCACTGGGTTCCTTCCGGTCCATAAAAAATCGTCAAAAAAGTTTCGCGGTGTTTCGACTCTGTTTAATTTTAATTTTCTGCGATGTAAAAACAAGCAAAAAACAGCAACTGGCACTGGGTCAATAGGTTAGTCCCAAAAAATGATATAAAGTTGCTATAAAATGATTGTAAAACATCCAAGAATGATAATATATTGGCATGAATACTTCATAAATTATAGATACATTGGAGACGTATTAGTGGCCCCCTCAACACGGTCACCAGCTCAGGTTGTAGTTGTTGCATGTGGTTGTCGTGGCGGGCCTGCCCGCTATATGATCCATCCACATCAGCAAAACCGATCAAACTATGAATGGTGGCTCTCCACTCATCCATTCGATCGGCCGCTGGCGGGAACCTCAGCAAGAGTTGGGCCCACTCCATGGCTTCTGAAGCAGTACTTGGCATAGACGATGATGCAGACCGCGACGTTGCTTGACTCCTAACGGTACTAGTGGTGGCGGCGTCGTGTTCTCGTTGCCACGAGCCAGTCGCCATGTCGGCACGGTGGTGAGAGGGGTGTGCCAGAGGGAGGTGTATGCCCTGTAGCTGCGCCCGTAATAGGGACAACTGGGGGGGTCGCGGCTCGCACCGGAGCGGGCATTGTCGCTACGGCTGCGCCCTCCAACGCGGTGGGGAGGTGGAGACCAAACATTCTCCCCACTCGAGTCTTGTGGAACACAGCTGTCGGGACACTGTTGATGCCTCCCTTCTCCGGCGTTTTTCGCTCCTGCTAATGCCATAGGGCGAAGGACGACAGTGCCACCCGCGCTGACCGTGTCCCCCATGACACCCACGTCCCCCAGTGCCGCAGCAACAGCCACTGAATCAGTGGCCGCATGCGAGGGTGCCTTCGAGGTTGAAGGGTGAGCCGTCACGCCGGACTTTTTCTTGGGCGCCATGGACGATGGAGCTAATGACGAAGAAGATGATGATGAAGATTGATGCGTTGTTCACAACTCCGGGTTCACACAAGCGCCTCACCCCTACCTGGCGCGCCAAAGATTTCACGGTGGAACACGGTCACCTTTGGGGCTAACAACCCCTTGTGGTTCGGCAACGGGGAAGGGCACGTTGCACGAAGAGTGGAAGCGATGAGACAACATGACAGGGGTGACGCTGGTAGTTTTTACCCAGGTCTGGGCCGCTGTGAAGCGTAATACCCTACTCCTACTTTGGTGGATTGAAGGGAGGACCGCAATGGACCCGTAGTGATCAAGCCCGACAAGGTCGCCTCGGGGAGAGCAACTACGCGCGTGTGATTGCACAAGGGTTCGAATCCTCTTTTAGGTTGCCATGGCCCTCCTTTTGTAGGCTAATGGGTTACCACAGTGGCAACTTAGTCATTATCTACTGATTAGATAGCCAACAATACTATCATACCTAACTCTGGTAGTTAGGACAAAGTGCACTTAATGCACCGCTAGGTGTCATGCTCTGGATGCAGCCCGGCAAGCCTGCGGCACCGGTTAACTATCATCTACCTATCTGCGTGACATGCTTCTGGAATGGTGTCATATAGGGGAAATCTTCCTTGGAAATGGCTGCCACGTGCTAGATGACAGCCACTTAATCACTTGGGGGATTAACACCACACTAATAAGTGACTTGCGTCAATGTGCAGTGGAGTCTTGGCGGGGTGACTCGCCCTTAGCGGCCCCAGCAAGCCTGCCAGGGAAATCTTAATTAGGACTTGTTCTTGGTGAGGCCTCGACCTGACCAGGTTTGCATGCCCGGTAAGGGAGGTCTTTCCTTAGTGACATCTTGTTCCCTAGCTTGTCTTGGTCTTCTTGATCCACACTTTGATTCCTCAAAGAGCTATCTCTCTGGCTTGGCCTTGTCTTGGAACCTTGTTGCTGTTGTACCCTTGCCATTGCGCCTGTGTATAGTCTGGGCAACATACATGAAGGTTTGTTGCACCGACATGCTGCTATTAAATATCTTATGGAAAAGAAAGATGCTAAACCTAGAGTCATTAGGTGGATTCTATTGCTACATGAACTTGACTTTCATATTACTGATAGGAAGGGAGTCGAGAATCCCATAACTGATAATTTGTCTAGGTTGGAAAATATTCTTGATGACGCACTACCTATTGATGATAGTTTCCTTGATGAACAATTATCTATTAATAAATACTTTTCATAATAATCCTTGGTATGCAGACTATGCTAATTACATTGTTGCTAAATATATACCACCTAGTTTCACTTACCAACAAAAGAAAGAGTTCTTCTTTGATTTAAGACATTACTGATGACCCACTTCTTTATAAAGACGAAGTAGATGGTATTATTAGACGTTGTATACCTGAGCATGAACAGGGACAAATCCTACGGAAGTGTCATTCTGAGGCTTACTGAGGACACCACGCTGGAGATAGAACCACACATAAGGTATTACAATTTGGTTTTTATTGGCCTACTCTCTTCAAGGATGCATGTAAGTTTGTCTTATCTTGTGATGAATGTCAAATAATGGGTAATATTGGTAGACGATAGGAAATGCCTATGAACTATTCACTTGTTATTGAACCATTTGATGTTTGGGGATTTGATTACATGGGACCTTTTCCTTCCTCTAATGGGTATACTCATATTCTAGTTGTTGTTGATTACGCTACTAAGTGGGTATAAGCTATTCCAACTAGTAGTGCTGAGCATAACACTTCTATTAAAATGCTTAAACAAGTTATTTTCCTGAGGTTTGGAGTCGCTAGATATTTAATGACTGATGGTGGTTCACATTTTTATTCATGGCGCTTTCCGTAAACTGCTTGCCAAATATGAGGTTAGCCATAGAATTGCATCCCCTTGTCATCCTCAATCTAGTGGTCAATTGAATTGAGAAATAGATAAATAAAGTTAATTTTGCAAAAGTCCATCAATAGATCTAGAAAGAATTGGTCAAAGAAACTTGACGGTGCATTATGGGTTTATAGAACTGCTTATAATAATCCTATAGGTATGTCTCCGTATAAAATGGTTTATGGAAAATCATGCCATTTACCTCTTGAGCTAGAACATAAAGCATACTGGGGAATGAAATAACTTAAATATGATTTGAAACTTTCTGGTTAGAAGAGGTTATTTGATATTAGCTCGTTAGATGAGTAGAGAACCCAAGCATATGAAAATGCCAAGTTGTTTAAAGAAAATGTTAAAAGATGGAACGATAAAAGAATTCAAAAACGGGGATTCAAAGTGGGTGAGTATATTCTATCATACAACTCTTGTTTCAGATTCTTTGCAGGAGGACTTCTCTCTAAATGGGAAGCACCATATATTATCGAAGAAGTCTATCATTCCAGAGCTATCAAAATGAACAACTCCGAAGGCACTAATTCAAGGGTGTTCAATGGACAAAGAATTAAGTATTATATCTTAGCTACACCTATTAATGTTGAAACTAACATTATTCAAACTATTACTCTGGAGGAACACATAAGAGAGATCTTCCAGAACACTCCAAAACCCCTAAAAGGAACATGTATGTGATATAGTAAGTAAACCGACTCAAAAAATTTCATAAAAATACTTTTTGTCAATTTTGGAATATTAGAAAAAACAAAATAAGAAATAGCCGAGGGGACCCACGAGGTGCACACGAGGCACCACGGCGCGCCCTCCCCTGGGCGTGCCCTGGTGGCTCGTGGGACCCTCGTGAGCCTTTACGACTCCGTTTTCTTCTGGAATACTTGTTTTGCAAGATAAAAATTCTTTATATATACTCCTAGACTTTTTGACCACTGTATCGCAGAAATCTCTTATGTTCTTGTTTCGTGCTATTTTTCTAGCAGATCTGAAAGTATGTCATCCCAAGACTCAGATGGAGAGAGCTTTGAATCACACTATGTTGCAAATCCAAGGGTCTATGTGGATGTAGATCCCTATGGATGGTCCACAGAGGAAGAGCGAGATGTCAATTTGAAGAGAATGGAGGACACGAGTTCGGGTGAAGATGATGTCCCTCTACCTCAACCAGGGGATATGCATGTGGAGTTCTAGAAGTCATGCCTCCCAAACATATTAAACAAATCTAAGATTAAATTTATCCATTTACATCTTCTACAAGAAAACAAGAACGTATTATGTGAGAAGATAATGGAGCTGGAGCATGAGATTAGCAAATTGAAGGAAGAAAACTGTGTTCACAAGCGAAAGCTGAAGGACAAGCCTGCTACCTCACCACCATCACCATTGCCAAATAAAGAAACTTGAGTACACGGGCATGCGCAATCCCCTTGGCTTGTGCCAAGCTTGGGGGAGGTGCCCCGGTATCGTGTCGGCATCACTTTTATTATCTTTACCTATTTTAGATTGATTCTTAGTTATTTTGTGATTTAGTTGAATAAAAGTTTAGTGTGATCTATTTTCGAGTGCTAGTTTTGTGATCTATCCATCTATGTAATCGAGTTAGAGTTATATAATAAAGAGTAGTTTTGGTTTTGCTTATTTACTTTTATTTTTCAATCTTAGCAATGAAAATAATGGAAAAGATCATATGGGAATCTCACGGAAAGTATTGACTTTACATAAAGAAATGTATGATTGGTAAAATTTATTGGAAGTTGATAAACATAACATTGGTTAGTGATGCAATTCATGAAAGAATTAATAAGGGAAGAGAAGATTCACATATAAATATACTATCTTGGATATCTTTTATGATTATGAGCCCCCATTAAGTATTCTATGTCAAATTATTGACGTTGGACAAGAAATAAAACGCAATGAGTTATGCTTGCTTATATTCACATATAAGTTATATTATTATAGATCCTCCAATATGTGGTGCTAGCTCGATATCCTTGCTAGACAACAAAATCCGCAGCAAGTAGAGATACTACTTGTGTATCCAAAAACCATTAAACCTAGTTTCATGCCATGAGAGTCCACTATATCTACCTAGGGATTGAATAACATCCCTCAAGTAAGTTGTCATCGGTGCATAAAGCATTAAAAATTTCTTCTAAATATGTATGATCTTTTATTGTAAGGGAAAATAAGCTTTGAATGATCTTGTGATGGTAAAGAAATAAAAGCGACGGACTACATAATAAAGGCTGCTATCACAAAGGGGCAATATAAAGTGACGTTCCTTTGCATTAAGAGCTTGCACATCTAAAAACTAAAAAGCGCATGACAACCTATGCTTCCCTCTACGAAGGACCTATCTTTTACTTATATGTATTTACTTTTCATGCAAGAGTCAATAGTGTTCTCCTCTATTGCTTTTTATTTTTCTCTTTTGCAAGCATCATGTGGTGGGGAAATATCTAGGCATATATATCCAGTTGTATATGGGTAATAATGAGTTATTATTGTTGACATTACCCTCTAGGTAAATGAGTTGGGAGGCAAAACATAAGCCCCTATCTCTATGTGTCTGACTGAAACTTTTGCTCCACACACACACACACACACACACACACACACACACACACACACACACACACATATATATATATATATATATATATGTATGTCATGATTGTGAGCAATCATAGAAGACTGAATGATATTTGAGTATGTGGACTTGCTAAACAAAAATCTTACATGAGACCCTATGCTGAATTGTAATTTCCTTGTTGACTGAGATCATAGTGTTTATGCCTTATACTTTGTTGTTGTGATGAATTGTTACTTTCTCATGAGAAGTTTTATGATAATGTTTATTACTGCTATGATATTGATCATGATGCTTCTATGTCCGTATTTTATTTTTATCGACACCTCTCTCTCTAAACATGTGGTCGTGATCATTGATATTGGATTTCGCTTGAGGACAAGCGAGGTCTAAGATTGGGTTATTTGATACGTCCATTTTGCATCATGTTTTCCTACTGTTATTTATAATGTTTTTGATCAATATATTACTTTGTGGTGCAATTCTAATGCCTTTTGTCTCTTAATTTGGAAGATTTACATGAAGAAGGAGATTGCCGCCAACTGGAATTCTGGACCTGAAAAAGCCATGTCAGTGATACCTATTCTGCACATCTCCAAATGATCTGAAATTTCACGGAGAATTATTTTGGAATAAATAAAAATTATTGGTGAAAAGAAAAACTAGAGGGGGCCACCCAGGTGCCCACAAGTCACAAGGACGTTCCCACCCACCTGGGCATGCCCTGGTAGCTTGTGGGGTCCCTGGCTAGCCTCCGGTGCCCATCTTTTGGTATGTAGGCCAATTGTACCTAGAAAAAAATAAGGTGGAGACTTTCGGGACGAAGCGCTGCTGCCTCGAGGCAAAACCTGGGCAAGAGCACTTTTGCTCTTCGGTGGACTAATTCCGCCAGGGATACTTCCCTTCGGGAGGGGGAAATCAAAGCGATCGACATCACCAACAATCCTCTCATCATGGGAGGACACATCTTCATCAACATCTTCAACAACACCATCTCATCTCAAACCCTAGTTCATCTCTTGTATTCAAGCTTTGTCTCAAAACCTCAGATTGGTACCTATGGGTTGCTAGTAATGTTGATTATATCTTGTAGTTGATGCTAGTTGGTTTATTTTGTGGAAGATTAAATGTTCAAATCCTTGATGCTATTCAATACCCATCTGATCTTGGATATTAATATGATTTTTGGTTAGTTACTTTTGTTTTTGAGGACATGGTAGAAGTCTTGTCATAATTAATCATGTGAATTTGGTATTCGTTCGATATTTTGATGATATGTATGTTGTTGCTTCCTTTAGTGGTGTCATGTGAACGTCGACTACATGACACTTCACCATATTTGGGCCTAAGGGAAGGCATTGTAGATTAGTAATTAGATGATGGGTTGTTAGAGTGACAAAAGCTTAAACCCTAGTTAATGCGCTATTCCATAAGGGGCCGATTTGGATCCATGTTTCATGCTAGGGTTAGATTTATCTTAATTATTATTTTGTAGTTGTGGTCTCACCGAACTCATTAAGTTGATATAGGTTTTTATCTTGGTGCACCCGATTTGAACAATTCGGTCACACCGAGTTGCAGCAACTGCTAGCAGTTTTGCATCTCGGTGCCATCGAGTCGTTCCACTCAGTCACACTGTGTAGCGCCCAAGATGCGATTCTATCCCAATCACGTGATGAATTCATGATTGGAGCACAACCGCATTTCGAGCACATAGCAAGGTGGATATCATTACAACATACCATGTACAAAATAGATGAGAATACAAGATAAAACCTAACACTCGTCACAAGCTACAACATGAACACATCAATACATAGTAATGATCACACAAAAGAGCAGGATCTAACTATAGATGAAATCAAACGAAAAACAAGAACGACATCCACCCTGCTAATCCCAGGAACCCGACTCAGAGCCTATCCCTTGATAGAAGAAGAAGAAGCAGAAGAGCTCCAAAACAAGCAAGCATCACTCTCATGTCAAAGCATCGCTTTACCTGTACCTGCAACTGTTCTTGTAGTAATCTGTGAGCCACGAGGACTCAGCAATCCCATTACCATAGGTATCAAGACGCAAAGCTTAATGGGTATGGAATGGATAAGTGGTGAGGTTGCCGCAAGCACTGGGCATTGTATGGTGACTAACTTACGAGTACAAGAGTAAGAAGAGAAACTACGCATAACGGTTACAACTAGTAATGATCGATAAGTGATCCTGAACTAGTTACGAGTCAAACATAACCCCACCATGTTCTCTTCTCGAACTTGCTAAAAAAGAGACAGTCAAAGTTACGCACGCTGTTGGTGTATTTTATTTCGGATCTGGTGTCAAGTTTTCTACAACTGGATATTAAAAATTCCCATCTGCCCCATAACAGCAGGCACGGCTCTCAAAAATATTAAACCCTGTAGGGGTGTCCTAACTTAGTCCATCACAAACTCTGATGATCAACGGAGGAAAATCCTCCTCCTAGAACAACCCGATCAAGCTCGGAATCCCGGTTCACAAGACATTTTGATAGTGGTAAAATAAAACCAGCAAGACCTCCTGACGTGCCGACACCCTGATAGTAGCCGTGCATATCTCGTCTCAGGCCACGATAATATGAGCATATCATACAACAACTAATATCTGAGTTGCCCCGGGGGAAGCCACACATGACTCTGTTTTGGACCAACACTCATGAGGAGCACTGGCCTGGGTTGTTAATTAATTATCCTCGGGGTCCGGAGAATCCCTATGAAAGTTTTAGTTCTTACTAGGAAAATGGTAAAACTCATGTTGGGCCTTGCTGGAAGAGTTTTATTCCAAGTGAACTGTCAAGGGGGCCCCATAAACCCCATCCGTGTTAGGAGCGCAAAATCAAGGAACATAACACCGGTATGACGAAACTAAGGCGTCATGAGTGGAACAAAACACCAGGAAAAAGGCCAAGCCTTCCACCCTTTACCAGATATATAGATGCATTAATTAAATAAGAGATATTGTGATATCCCATGATATCCATGTACCAACATGGAACAACCTTCAACTGCACCTGCAACTAGCAACACTATAAGAGGGGCTGAGCAAAGCGATAACATAGCCAGACAATGGTTGTTGGGGTGGTGGAAAAAAGTTAGATGCTTATCATGGCATATTGGGAGGCTTGATAAACAAGTGGCAGGTAGCGTGACATAGCGATAGAATTGAGACAACTAGCAAGCAAACATAGTAGTGAGATCCAAGGTGATGATCATCTTGCCTGAAATCCCGCTAGGAAGAAGACCGAATCCATGAAGTAGACGAACCAACATAGTTGAATGGATCCTCACAATTGCAACGTAATTGGAACTATCGAGAAGAAGCACAACCAAAAATAAGCAAATAACATGGTAAACAACCATCACATAAACATGGCATGATGCGCAACCAAGTATGATGCATGTCTGGTTTAATGATTCATGGCATGGCAAAGTGCAACAAAAAATACTACAAGTTACGTGGAGCTCAATATGCAACGAGTTGCATATTGATGAAACACCACATTCAAATATTTTGTTCACTCTCGTTTATGTACTCAACAATATTAAATGTTGGTTAACATGGCAAGAGGCGATGCATAATAAAACTACCTATCTAGGCAAGTTTAAATGAGGCCGAAGACACAAACATCAATTCCAAAAAGTCCCTATCTGCATATTTCGAATTTGGTACTGTTATGCCCTAAACCATATTTTATATTTGTTAAACAGCAAAATTAAGTGCACCAAGTTAATCTATGCATTTTTCTACCCGATCTACATATAAAGATTATTTAATTTGGATCTACGGTTAATTAGTTGTGAAATAAATCATTTTAGAACATTATTTATGAAAACTAATGCAAACAGAAATTGAAACATTTTAAACATGGATGAAAGTAGCAAATTGTGAAACTAGACAAAATCCTAAGCATTTTATATATATAAATTATTTTGATCCGATGCATGGTTCGTGAGTTATGATATGCATGAAGTGCAAGGGTTTTCTGTAAAACAGTTTTCTTCGTATTGTTAGGCAAATTCGCAGATAGGGAAAAATATATTCGGGCTGAAACTGACTGGTACCAATAGTGCACAGGGGCAAATAGTAGATGGGCTTCCTCACATTGGGCCTTGGCGCGGACGGAGCTGGGCCAGACGCTGTTGTGGCTGTGGGCCTGGTCAACGCTCTCGAGAATGACCACAACAGCTCGATCTCCAGGCGCGCGGGACGAGCAAAGCTCCTGATCGATGAAGAGGAAGCAGAGGCCGACATGACGAGAAGCAGGGACGCAGCGGCGGCCTGGTGCGGCTGGGACTCCGTCGCGCAAAGGAGGTCCTGGACGGCGGGAACAGCGAGGGGCGGCGGACCTACTAATCTGGCCAGCGCAAGCATGGACGGCCACGCAACAAGAGGCACCATTGGAGATTTGAGGTCTAGGTGGTTCGGGCGTCCATGGTGTCTCCTATTACAGAGAACAAGGGAGACATGGGAGGTAGAGGAGAGAAAGAGAAGGAAGGAGAGGTGCGAGGCAAGAGGTCCTGGAGGTCGCCGACGTCGGGGTTGGCTGGAGCTCCTGCGAGGTGAGGTGACCTCCGGGCAGGGAAGCTCAGGCGCTCGGGGCCTTGGACGCTCACTAGCAGGGGGGACAGCAACGGCTGGGTGCACCGGCAAAGTGGCTAGCCGAACGGAGGCAGGGACGTGGGCCTTCGGGCGAGCACCTGCTTGGGAGAGGATTGAGGAGGCTTACGAGGTTGGGGATGAGGTCAAGCGCGGGAGGCCGGCGCTGGGTTGGTGTCGGAGCTCCTGGACATGGGCTCGGTACGATCAGGGGAATCGAGCGAGGTAGAAGGAGAAGCGAAGAGCTTGGGCATTGCTCGGTTGGGAGGATTTTGGATCGGGGAGGATCCCGAGGTGGAAGGAGAGACCAGGTGGAGTGGCGGCAGCGAAGGGATTGGATGGGATAGATCTCCTAAAAATTAAGGTTGGGCTGATATTTATGTAGTAGGTGGGTTAGGTTAGGGGCTATTTGGTCCCTTCGATCATAATCGGACGGTCCAAGATAAATAGGTTAGGAAGTCCAAACAATGAACCGAAGATGTTTTAGGGATGTTTGGGGATGATGCAGACCCATCGGTCACTATAGGTCGGTTTGGGTTCGGGCAGGTTTCAGACGCCAGCGTGAGGGGGGGGTCTGAGAGAGGTAGACAAATACATGGGGCCTAACAAAAGGCCACGGAGAAGACAAGACAGAAGAGAGCGGTCTGAGAGGTGGTCAATAGAGACAAGGAAGAAGCAACAAGTACAAGGGGATGCAAGTTTTATGAAAAACATGAGGATGCAATGCACATGATGCCATGATGAAATGCAACAAACAAATAAAACACACACACACGAAACTCGAAATACATGGAAGGCCTCTGGAGCATCGGTCTTGGGACATTACAACTCTCCTCCACTTACAAGAGATCTCACCCTGAGATCTAGGGATGAAAACAAAAGGGAAGAGGAAGGGGTAAAATAAATTGCTTCTTTGACAAATGAGCGAAACCACGAACATTGAGAGGTTGAAACTTGAAGAAAATGACATGACGGAGATATTGAAATGGAAAATGCTTCGTTAGACAAGAGGAACAAGGAATATGACTAGAACAAAGATGCTGAAGGGATAAGATAGTCTTTGAAACCACTCCGGTTAAAATGAGATAGAGAAGGGATAAGAATGAAAGAATTTGGACAACACTCTGGTTGGAAAGAGAAGCAAAACGTGATAAGATGGAAATAACTTGAAAAGAGAACACCACACTCCGGTTAAATGGATAATCAAGGAAAAGAACATGATCTTGACAAAATGAGATGATGGTTCGAAGAGAGCAACATCACCATGACTCCGGATCAAAAGAATGGAAGCTATATCGTTAAAAACAAAAGAACAAAGAAGAAAATGACAACTCCTACCACAACTGAATTTGATAAAGCATCCTTTCAAAGAAGGATTGGACAGAGTTATTGAAGAATCAACAATCAAATTATATACTCCTCGTGGGCTTATGAAAACATCTCAAAACTAGAGGTGAGGTTCTGCCACTAATGGGAACAATTGCTTGCTTGAGATCAATGAAGAGATGAACACTTCTTTCACCAAGAGGATAGGAGAAAACTTGGATCATTGATAAGAACCACAAATAGCAACATTCCTTTGGGAAGTCTTTTAGGTGAAACCTATACCAAGATAGCTCCAAAGAAGAACAGATGGGTTTAAATATCTCATTCTTGATAACTTGTGAATCATGAAACACAAACGGAAATTGCCAAGAATGATATAAGACCACCTCAAAAGATAATGTAGAAATAATTGCACTTTGGAATGCAAGATGCGGGATGCTTGAACTCCTAACAACAAAACATGTGTTGAGCACCATGTTTATTTTAGAGTATAGCTTGGCGGATCTTAAATTCAAGATAAATCTTGAAGAACAATAGAAGAATGAAAGGAATCCTTGACGAACCACCATGTTGAGCCTTCATGAGAACTCCGGTAATAAAAGAATGATCAAACAAAAGGAAAGTTGAAAAGAACAAGATGAAGCCTTGTAATGATTTGAAATTGATATCACGAACGAACTCCTGTAGAAAGAAATTAATCATCTCAAGGAAACAAGAATAAGAATTATGTCATGCTTACCCTTCATCAAGTTGAATTGATGACAAGCAACGGATAGACATCTTACTTATTGTTCTTGAAAGGATTGCAGAGAGATATATCGCAAACTTGAGAAAATGTTGAACGAATCACCGGTGGGATTTTGGAAAGAACAAATGAATTGATACGATAACGAAGGAAGAGAAATCTTGAACGAACCTCCGTAAGAATGGAAAACAAATGAAGAAAAGGGAACGAATCCCCGGGAAGAATTAGAAAAAATGAACGAAGATACTTGAGGGAATTTACATGCAAGAGAACGAAGAGATGACAAGCTGACTAGAGAATACTTGAACGATGACAAGCTAAATGTTGAGAATGCATAAATCTTCTGAAATGAAGGCCTTTGGGATATCAAGGAACAAAAACAACTCTTGAAATGCTCCGGATGGGTAAGAAAAGAATTCTTGATGATCGGAACAATTTGAGAGGCTAGCATCAAGCTAGAACCATGAATCTTCAAGAGAACGAACAAGGATTTAAGAGAAGCTCTTCTTCGGTCTTCAAATGTTGAGAATGATGATGAGAACCACCATGAAAATTGATGAGACACTCTGGAAGATGAAAAGAGAAAAGGTTGAGTCAAAGATCAAAAGAACTTGAAAGCGATCTTGGAGATGGCATATGACTGGTGAAAATCAATTCTTACGTGAAACTTTGAAAAGAATATGAGAATAACTCCGGAAAAATAGAAGAGTTAGGTAAGATCCTGGGAAAAGGCCTGTGGGTTAGGGCCCACTCAAGATAAAACACCGTTGGAAATGATTACCGCTATTAAGCTCTTGGGAAAAGACCTATTGAGTCATCATCCTCTTATTAAAAAGCACCAGTTGGAGAGCACCGCTGTCATTTACATGTATTACTATTAGTTTACATCGAGTATGACTGGATCTCTTTTTACCATGAATTACAATTTCCAGTCAGCCCTTGATCTTTAGGGGTGCTCTGCATTTATGTTTTGCGGTCTCAGAAAGGGCTAGCGAGATCCCATCTTGTTATATCATATTATGATTGTTTTGAGAAAGTGTTGTCATCTGAGATTTATTATTATTGCTCGCTAGTTGATTATGCCATTCATATGAGTAAACATGAGACCTAAATGTTATTGTGAATATGGTTAGTTCATAGTCTTTGCTGAAAACTTGAATGCTGGCTTTACATATTTACAACAACAAGAGCAAACAGAGTTTGTAAAAGTTTTTCTTTATCACTTTTAGTTTATCAATTGAATTGCTTGAGGACAAGCAAAGGTTTAAGCTTGGGGGAGTTGATACGTCTCCAACATATCTACTTTTCCAAACACTTTTGCCCTTGTTTTGGACTCTAACTTGCATGATTTGAATGGAACTAACCCGGACTGACGTTGTTTTCAGCAGAATTGCCATGGTGTTATTTTTGTGCAGAAATAAAAGTTCTCGGAATGACTTGAAAATCAACGGAGAATATTTTTGGAATATATAAAAAATACTAGCGAAAGAATCAAGGCCAGGGGCCCACACCCTATCCACGAGGGTGGGGGCGTGCCTACCCCCTGGGCACGCCCATGCCTCGTGGCGCCCCTGACGCTCCACCGACCTCAACTCCAACTCTATATATTCACGTTCGGGGAGAAAAAAATCAGGGACATGGATTCATCGCGTTTTATGATACGGAGCCTCCGCCAAGCCCTAATCTCTCTCGGGAGGGCTGATCTGGAGTCCGTTCGGGGCTCCAGAGAGGGGAATCCGTCGCCATCGTCATCATCAACCTTCCTCCATCACCAATTTCATGATGCTCACCGCCGTGCGTGAGTAATTCCATTGTAGGCTTGCTGGACGGTGATGGGTTGGATGGGATTTATCATGTAATCGAGTTAGTTTTGTTATGGTTTGATCCCTAGTATCCATTATGTTCTGAGATTGATGTTGCTATGGCTTTGCTATGCTTAATGCTTGTCACTAGGGCCCGAGTGCCATGATTTCAGATCTGAACCTATTATGTTTTCATGAATATATGTGAGTTCTTGATCCTATCTTGCAAGTCTATAGTCACCTATTATGTGTTATGATCCGTTAACCCCAAAGTGACAATAATCGGGATACTTATCGGTGATGACCGTAGTTTGAGGAGTTCTTGTATTCACTAAGTGTTAATGCTTTGGTCCAGTACTCTATTAAAAGGAGGCCTTAATATCCCTTAGTTTCGAATAGGACCCCGCTGCCACGGGAGGGTAGGACAAAAGATGTAATGAAAGTTCTTTTCCATAAGCACGTATGACTATATTCGGAATACATGCCTACATAACATTGATGAACTAGAGCTAGTTCTGTGTCACCCTATGTTAGAATTGTTGCATGAGGAATCACATCCGAAATAATTATCCTTCACTGATCCATTGCCTATGAGCTTTTCACATATTGTTCTTCGCTTATTTACTTTTCCGTTTCTATTGTTACAATCACTATAAAACCAAAACTATTACTTTTGCTACCGTTACCACTACTATCATATTACTTTTTTACTAAATACTTTGCTGCAGATATTAAGTCTTTCAAGTGTGGCTGAATTGACAGCTCAACTGTTAATACTTGAGAATATTCTTTGGCTCCCCTTGTGTCGAATCAATAAATTTGGGTTGAATACTCTACCCTCGAAAACTGTTGTGATCCCCTATACTTGTGGGTTATCAAGACTATATTTTGGCGTCGTTGCCGGGGAGCATAGCTCTATTCTTTGACTCGCTTGGGATCTATATGTGTTGATCACTATGAAGAACTTGAAAGATGAAAGAACCAAGATTTTCCCCTCAACTATGAGGGGAGGTAAGGAACTGCCATCTAGCTCTGCACTTGATTCACCTTGCGACACCTACTCCTCCTATTCATTCTGATATGTCGCATGTTATTGATGATGCCACTTCTTCTTTGCATGATACTTATGGTGAAACTACTTCTATGCTTGATAATATTGTGCCACTAGGTGAATTTCTAGATGAACAACTTGCTAGGGGAAGAGAGAATGAAATTATTGAAACTGATAATATTGATGAAAGTGATGATGAAGATTCTCCCCCTAGATATGAATTGCCTGTTGTGCCTGAGGGCTATGTTATGGATGAAGAAACTGCTAGAGACTTTCTTGCTTGCAATGATAGATATGATCTTAAGAAATTATTAGCTAAGCTGAAAGAAAAATCTTTGAATGCTATAATGAAACATGACCCTACCTTTGCTACTTCACCTATCTTTATTACTGATAAGGATTATGATTTCTCTGTCGATCCTGAGTTAATTACTTTGGTTGAATCTGATCCTTTCTATGGCTACGAATCTGAAACTGTTGTGGCACATCTTACTAAATTAAATGATATACCCACCCTGTCGGTGTACTAAAGTAGGGGTACCTTAGTATCCCGAACTTGTGCACGGGCAGTTGCAGCATCCCGCGGCAAGGCTTGCCGGGTGACCGCCAAGGTCCTCCGTGGTTCCTTTGGAGCCATTCAAGGACAAAGTATCCGAGCCAAGGAGACAAGACCCCGGCAAGAGGAGCTTGCCGGGAAGGCCAACCAAGGCATCTCAAGACCCCGGCAAGAGGAGCTTGCCGGGAAGGCCAACCAAGGCATCTCAAGGAACTTGCCGCGACGCGCCACACGTCCCGGCAAGGCCTGGTGAGCGACAAGCTCCCGAACGCGACAAGACAACGACCGCGGCAAGGCGCTTGCCGCGGCAAGCCACCACTCCGTGCTCGCGCTCCAGCACATCCACCAACGTGTTGCTCTGGGACCCTTCCAGGCGTACGTGGCGGGAGGCTGTGCAGCCAGCAGCGCGCGGTGGCAAATGGCGCTGACAAGATTGCTATCATGGCGAGCGGTGGCGTCCCTGGCGGTCCCTTTTGCACTATTTAGGCGACATAGACGGGCATTTAATGCCCTTGTCCCCTGCCGTCAGGGTTAGGTATGATACACTATAGCAGGTAGTTGTACCAACCGCAACACCTTTCCATTTTTACCCTTGTCTACGTTGCCACCTGTCGGTGACCCCTTGAGCATATAAAAGGAGGCCCATGCGCAACGTAGAGGAGAGAGAGGAAAAAGGAAAAGGGAACACTCAGGCTCGGTCTCGTTAGCTGCTGGGGTGTACTGTAGCACTCCGCGCTCCCGAGCAAGAACTCAATACAAACCACAAAGCGGGAGTAGGGTTTTACGCATCCGTGCAGCCCGAACCTGGGTAAACCGCTCGTGTGCTTCGCCTCGATCCGCTCTTCGTGCGACCCTCGCCCCCGCCGAACCGAAAGGGACTCGGTCCGCCGGTCCCATAGGTGCTCGTGGATTAGTCCCCCGGCATCTTTGGCGCGCCAGGTAGGAGGGCTCGAGGTTGTGTGAACCAGATCCGGCGTTCACACGAGCTAGATCTTCATCATCTTCATCGACATGCCGCCGAAGAAGAAGGCTTCGGAGGCGGCTGCTCTGTCCACGCCGAACCCACCACCGCCGGAGCAAACGGCTGATGGGGCAAATGCCGGCGGAAGAACGGGCGTCGACGAGGGAGCTCACGGTGCTGCCAGGTCCAAGGACAAGGCTGCGCTGCCCATTGGCGGCGTAGCCGGCTCCCACAATGACCGGGCGCACTCCAAGACCTCGGCATCCGTACATGCACCGCGCCCATCTCAGGAGGCGCGGGACCGGCAGCGTCATGGTGCACACAGTACCATGCGTTTGCTGGACCAAGATCGAGCTGGTGGATCTCGGAGTGCTCAAGACCAGCATGCACGCCAACATGCTGGCACGAGTGAAGCACGGTCGCCTGGATGGGATACTGCTCCTTCTAACATAGTTAGAAGTTTGAGCATATCCCGCTCCTCGCACCGTTCACCACCGCCACCCGCCACTCCAGCAGAAGCTTTGGCGCGAGCTCAACTGCTCCTGAACTACCCTCCAACGGCAGACAAGATCGATGACTGGAGGGCCGCCATTCAGAGTCTCATCGGCTTCGCCAACGGCGACACTCAACGGCAGCCGAGCACGTCGCAGCCGCGGCAAGTCAGCCAGGCACGAGCCGCTGGCGACAAGACCGGTGGGGGTGCAACCACTATGCACTCTCCGCCCCAAAGGCCAAGATCGCCAACTCGCCAGATCCACCTCGACAGCGACTCCACCGCGTCATCAGATCCACGAGCTCGTTGCGATCAGCGCCAAGTTCTTCACGAACGACAGCAAGAAGACGCTCGTACTCGCATCGAGCGCCGAAGAGAAGCGCGACGTCAATTGGACCAGCGCGCTGGGCCCTCTGTCGACATGCATGCGCCAGGGGAACCAAGCGACTTGCTGTACGCGGTAGGTTGCCCTGCGTTTACTCGTGAGCTGCGGCAAGTCCAGTGGCCCAGCACGAAGAATTTCAAGCCAGACGTACCAGAGAAGTACGACGGCAAGTCGCATCCGTCGGAGTTCCTCAGCATCTACACCATCGCGGTGCAGGCTGCCGGGGGGCGGGACGACAAGATCCTTGCCAACTACTTCCCGCTGGTGCTCAAGCCCAACGTCAGGTCCTGGCTCATGCACTTGCCAGACGACTCCATATCCTCCTGGGCAGACCTATGCCATCAGTTTGTCGGCGCCTTTACAGGCGGCCACAAACCCCATGGCCAAGAGAGTGACCTTCATCTGCTCGCCCAGAAGGAAGGAGAGCCCCTGCACAAGTACATTCAGAGATTCAGCCGTGTACAGCACAACATCCCAGATGTCCACCCTGCCGCGGTCATCAGCGTGTTCCATCAGAACGTGCGTAACCGCAGGATGCGAGAGGAGATGGCGATTTGCAAGATCAGAGACGTCAGTGAGCTGTATGCCCTGGCCGACAAATGTGCACATGCTAAGGAAGGGAGGAAACTCCCCGGAGAGAATACAGGAGTAGGAGGATCTGACAGCGAGGATGCTGCCCCGGCAAAGAAAAACCGGCGACGGAACAACAGGAAGAAGAAAGGCAAAGATGTGCTAGTCATTGAGCAGTCCGGCAACGAAGGTGGCGCCAAGAAAGCCAAAGCTGGTAGCTTCGGCAAGGAGATTGCCGCATGCACCAACTGCCAGACTGTCGCGGTCGCCGACAAGCAGGACGGCACCGACAAGCAGTACTGCAAGATCCACCGCACCAAGGGCCATGACCTCCAGAGCTGCAAGAAGGTCGAGCAGCTTGTCCAGCAGCAAAAGGCTGAACACGAGCGATGCGACAAGGAGAGGGCCCAAGGAGGCGCTGGAGAATCCGGCAAGAAGCGTGCCGGCCGGGGAGGACGCCGCGGCAAGGCCAAGCAATGGCAAGGAGACAGACCTCCCCGCGGCCGCGACAAGGATGAAGATGACGACGACGACGAAGACATGGATGGTGTCGAGACCAGTGAGCAGGAGTTCCAGAAAGCCACAGAGGTTTTGTGCGTTGACGGCGGTGCTTCTCTGCATACTTCGCACCGCCAACTCAAGCAGTGGGTGCGGGAAGTCAATGCGGCGGAACCACCTGTCGAGTCACGCAAGCTTCTGAAATGGTCCAGCACGCCTATCATCTTTGATATTGAGGACCACCCTGATTGCACAACTGCGGTCGGGTGCTTGCCGATGTTGGTTTCACCAACTATCCGCAACCTCAAGGTCACTAAGATGCTAGTTGACGGCGGGGCCGGCTTGAACCTGATCTCCTCCGCTGTACTCCAGAAACTCTAGATCCCTGACAGCGAGCTTGAAGAGACCGACACATTCCAAGGAATCAACCCGGGAAGGAGCAAGACGAAGGGGAAGGTCACGTTGCCAGTAACATTTGGCAGCGAGGTGAACTTCAGGACTGAGAGGGTCACTTTTGACGTTGCCGATTTTCCATTGCCTTACAATGGGATTCTCGGCCGTCCATCACTCGCCAAGTTCATGGCAGCCTCTCACTACGCATACAACATGCTGAAGATGCCAGGCCCGATAAGCGTCATCTCTGTCCCTGGTGACAAGAAGGATGCTCTTATCTGCGCCGACAAGATCTACCGGGAAGCGGCAGCCGCAACAGATCGCAAGTCACTTGCCGTTGAAGCTCCCGGGGGGAAGAAGAAGACCAAGCCCGGCAAGAGTTCTGATGCCCACTCCGGCAAGCGCACCTCTTCGGAGTGCTGCGCTGCCGTCGAGGACGCACCATCGAGCTCCACCGGCAAGTGTAAGAAGACAATGGCAGCTCCGCCAGAGACCAAGAAGGTGTCCGCCAAGGAGGACGGCACTGGTGGTTCCTTCACCATCAGTGCCACTCTCGACCCTAAATAGGAAAGCGCGCTCATTGCTTTCCTGCGGGCGAACGTCGACGTGTTTGCGTGGCAACCGTCTGACATCCCCGGTGTTCCCAGGAAAGTAATTGAGCACCATCTTGACGTTTGTCCTCATGCGCGGCCCGTCAAGCAGAAGGTTAGGAGGCAAGCAGTGGAGCGCCAAGAATTCATCGCAGAAGAGATCAAGAAGTTGGAAGCAGTAGGACTTGTCAGAGGAGTGCTCCATCCTACGTGGTTGGCCAATCCTGTAGTCGTGCGCAAGGCGAACGGGAAATGGAGACTTCGTATCGACTTTACCGATGTTAACAAAGCTTGTCCCAAAGACCCATTTCCTTTGCCGCGCATTGACCAGATTGTTGACTCCACGGCCGGGTGTGATTTGCTTTCATTTCTTGACGCATACTCAGGATACCATCAGATCTTCATGGCAGAAGAGGATGAGGAGAAGACCGCATTCATCACTCCATGTGGCACGTACTGTTTCATACGGATGCCTTTCGGTTTAAAAAATGCTGGTTCAACATTTGCAAGAGTAGTCCATGTCGCTCTTGAGCCACAAATACACAGAAATGTTGAAGCCTACATGGATGACATAGTGGTCAAGAGCAAGGACAAAGCAACTTTGATTCAAGATTTAGACGAGACCTTTGCAAATCTGCACAAGATCAGCCTCAAGCTCAACCCCGAGAAGTGTGTGTTTGGAGTCCCCTCCGGCAAGCTTCTCGGCTTCTTCGTGTCTCAGCGGGGAATCGAAGCCAATCCCGACAAGGTCAAGGCCATTGAGCAGATTGAAGCACCAAAGCGCGTCAAGGATGTACAAAGACTTGCCGGTTGCGTGGCTGCTCTCAGCAGGTTTATCTCTAGGTCTGCTGAGCGCGCCCTGCCATTTTTCAAAATATTGAAAAAGGCAGGTCCAATGAAATGGACTTCGGAAGTGGAGGCTGTGCTGCAAGACTTGAAGAGATACATGTCCTCCACTCCAACACTTGTCGCACCTAAGCCACAAGAGAAGTTGCTGCTGTATATAGCGGCAACCAATCAAGTGGTTAGTGCTATGTTAGTAGCAGAGAGGGAGGCAGACGACGAGCCAGCAACCACGGCAGGCACATCCAGCGACAAGCAGGGGGATTCCCCGGCAAGCTCTGGTCCTGACAAGGATGGATCTGCGCAGACGCGTGAGGAGATACAGAAGAGAATGGTACGGCGCCCAGTTTACTTTGTCAGTTCCCTTCTGCAGGGGGCTAGGTCAAGGTACTCTGGCGTGCAAAAATTGCGTTTCGGCCTTCTCATGGCCTCGAGAAAGCTGCGCCATTACTTCCAAGCACATGAGATCACAGTTGTCACTCGTTTTCCGCTGAAGAGGATACTACAGAATCCAGAAGCGACAGGCAGGATTGTTGAGTGGGCACTGGAACTGTCAAGCTTTGGCCTCAAGTTTGAGAGTACTTCAACTATCCAAAGCAGAGCATTGGCAGAATTCATAGCAGAATGGACGCCAACACCAGATGAAGAAATTCCAGAAACGAGCATCCCCGTCGAGGAAGCAAGCAAAGAGTGGCTGATGTACTTTGATGGTGCCTTTTCACTGCAAGGCGCCGGCGCTGGCGTGCTGCTTGTCGCACCCACCGGAGAGCACCTCAAGATCACGGCGGACCTTGGGATCAAGAAGCTCATTGTCAGGGGTGACTCGCAGCTTGTCGTCCGCCAAGTGAACAAGAGTTATCAGAGTCCGTTGATGGAAGCCTATGTTGACGAAGTGAGAAAGCTAGAAGAGCACTTTGACGGCCTACAGATGGAGCATGTTCCAAGAGCTCAGAATGCCATTGCCGATGGCCTATCAAAGTGCACCGCACTTAAGTTACCTGTGGAACCAAGGAACTTTGTGCTCAAGCTGACTCAACCGTCTGTAACGCCATCAACTGGACAGAGCAAGAAGAGGAAGTTGATTTCTGGTGACTATTTTCCGGCAGAGCTTCCCGAAGCCGCCGCCAAGAAGGTCGCCAAGATCAACGCCAAGAGCGCTGAGGAGCAGTCTGCTCCGGCAAGCCCTAGGGTTTGTTCCGTCGAAGCAGAAGCTCCCGACAAGTTTTGCTCCGGCAAGCTTGCCGGGGAACGTCAAGCTCCGGCGGAGCCGCAGGTTCTCGCCGTAGAAGCGGATGTTCCCGCAGCAGCAGATTTGCCTTTAGTCCTTGTTGTCGAGCCACAAGCTCCAGCATGGGCACAACAGATTGTTCATTTCCTTCAGACAGGACAACTTCCCGAAGAGCATGAAGAAGCGGAAAGAGTAGCCCGGCAGTCAAGTATGTACCAGTTTGTCGACAACACACTGTACAGAAGAAGACTCAACGGTGTGAAATTGAAGTGTATTCGCCGGGAAGACGGACAAAAGCTGTTGGCAGAGATACATGGAGGCATATGTGGTCACCACATTGGCGCAATAGCACTTGCTGGCAAAGCATTCCGGCAAGGTTTCTTTTGGCCGACAGCCCTCCAGGATGCAACTGCACAAGTAACCAAGTGTGAAGCGTGCCAGTTCCATTCCAAGCAGATACACCAACCAGCTCAAGCTCTCCAGACGATCCCTTTATCCTGGCCATTTTCGGTCTGGGGGCTCGACATCCTCGGCCCCTTTCCCCGAGCAGTCGGGGGCTTTGAGTACTTGTACGTTGCAATCGACAAGTTCACAAAGTGGCCGGAAGTGGAAGCAGTGAGGAAGGTAACAGCACAGTCAGCAGTCAAGTTCTTCAGGTCGATTGTTTGCCGCTTTGGGATCCCTAACAGGATAATCACCGACAACAGTACGCAATTCACGAGCCGCACCTTCATGCAGTACGTCCAAGATCTTGGCGCCAAGGTCTGCTTCGCTTCTGTTGCTCACCCGAGAAGCAACGGTCAAGCGGAGAGGGAAAATGCTGAAGTGTTGCGTGGGCTCAAGACCAGAACTTTCGACAGGCTGCACAAGTGCGGAAGAAACTGGATCGAGGAGCTGCCGGTGGTTCTTTGGTCGATCAGGACGACGCCAAATCGAGCCACTGGCCAGACACCTTTCGCTCTAGTCTATGGAGCAGAGGCAGTTCTCCCCACGGAACTCGTATACGGGTCACCTCGAGTGCTCGCTTATGATGAGCTTGAGCAAGAGCAGCTGCGACAAGATGACGCGCTACTCCTTGAGGAAGACTGTCTTCAGGCTGCTGTACGAGCTGCTCGCTACCAGCAAGCTTTGCGCCGCTACCATAGCCGCAAAGTTAACGCCAGAAGTCTCGAGGAAGGCGACCTTGTTCTTCGGCGTGTTCAGTCCGCCAAGAATTCCAACAAGTTGACACCGAAGTGGGAAGGCCCTTACCGGGTGAAACGAGTCACTAGGCCTGGCGCTGTCCGCCTTGAGACCAAAGATAGCATTCCGGTGAGCAATTCCTGGAACATTGAGCATATTCATAAGTTTTACCCGTAAGGCGCGGTTGCCGGAACCTGTTCCGGCAACCACCTTTTGTACAAGTCTTGCCGTTGTTGCTTGTAATCCTTTGTACAAAGCCGGGCGCAGACCCCGTGCATAAGTAAAGCTCATGTGCTCCGCACATCTTGTCAATATCACGCTTTCTATTTTTTGCATATGTGATCTGACACTTTGTGCAGCACCTACTCCCGGGTAAGCGATAACGAGCTGTAAGGCTCCATATCTTTATTTTCTCTTCTTTCTTTTTTCTCAAGGAAAGGAAGGTTCCCTCGCCCACAAGTTTGCCGGGAGGGAAAGGAGAAGATAACGGTATGGACCAGGCGTCGTTCAAGAAAGTTTCGCCTTACCGGGAAGCAAATAACAGAAAAGCTAAGTTGCCAAAGTTTGAGCAATCAGATTTTTGAAATTTTTAAGTTATCTCCCTTGAACGACCGCACTTTGTATGGAAAACCTGTGCACGGAGGAACCAACTCGTAGCTAGTTGCGCCCTTATTTTGTTTCGAGTCCGCTCAACAACTTAAGTGAGCTGCGGCTAGTTGCGACAAGGTTTCTTGTCGGTAGCGGCACCGCCAGCAGGCTGCTGACGTTCCGCACTCAGCGCTCGCGGCTAAGGTGCCTGCACCGGCAAGTTCCCTAAAAGCGTAGGGCAAAAACATACAAAGGGAGGAATCAAGTAAAGGGAATGACATTGCAATCATTACCCGGAATAGAGTTATAGTACAAGGTAGCTTATCGCGGCTCTAACAGGTTGTTCTCATAACATGACCAGCAGCGGCAAGAAAAGAAGAAAACGGGCGGCCTAGTCTACGCGATCGCCCTCAATCCTCTTGATCCCGCTCACCTTGTCCACAATGGGTGCGACAAGGGTCTTGAGCGCCTCCAGATCAGCATCCGGCGGCAGGGTCTTGAGGACGTTGGTGAGGTTGAGGCCCGGGTTGCGGAAGGCCACCTTCACCAACACCTTTTGAAGAGCTCCCGCGCAGATCTTACGCGACTCGTCGGCCAGCTGTTTTGGGATCTTCTCCCGGAGCCGCTGGAGGGCCGTCGCCACGCCTTTGAAGAACAAGATGAGCTTGGCGCTGGGTTGGAGGTTCTCGTCAGAGGGATACCCGAGATCCTCCATCCCCAGCTGCGCCAGCTCCCTGTCAATGTCTGCGGCAACATTCACGAGACCCTCCATCCAGTGCTCCACATTCTCCCTAAAAGCATTCTGGGCGGCGGCAGCACTCGCCAGCAGTGCCTTGTCGGCCTTGATTTCCTCCTTCAAGGCCACCTCCTGCTCCCTGGCGCCGTCCAGCGTCTTGGTCAAAGTGGTCAGCTTCAACTCAAGATCTGCGTTGGAGTCCTTGGCGGCGCTAAGCTCTTTGCCCTTCTCGGCAAGCTCTTCAGCACTCGCCTTGAGATCGACCTCCAGCTGTGCCACCTTCGTCTCCAGCTCCTTCTTGGCAGTCTCGGCAGCTGCGACAGCATCCTCCGCTTGCTTGAGGGCTCCGCTGAATGTTCGCTCGCGCGCGGCAAGCTCCTCCTCGTGTGCGTCAAGGTTGACCTTCCGCTGCGCCAGCTCGCCCTCCTGCGTAGAAAGCTTCTCAGCGGCAAGCCGCTGTTGCTCTTCAACTTCGGCCTTCTCAAGGAAGAAGGCCTTCTGCTCTTCGGCGAGTTGCTCCCGCTCCTCTGCCAGGGACCGGAGAGCTTCCTGGTTGAGACCCCGGAGCTCCTCCGCGCGCTTCTCGATGTCCGCTCCCGCCTTCGCGACAAGCGCCTCGCGGGATTCCAGCTTGGCTTGCCGCGCGCGATAGAGCGACAACAGCTTCCGCAGCAGCCGCTCCTCCTCACGCTCGCCGCTGCTGCTACTCGGCGCGTCAACCAGCATCAGCCCAGCGGAGGCGAGCACCTCTCCGTCGAAGCTCCCTCCCTCGACCGGCGCCCTGGAGCTTGACGCCCAGGGGAGGTTGATGAAGACGCCGTCGCCGGCCTTCAAGTAGATGCCTGGCTATGGCTCTTCAGAGCCTGACGCTGCGGCAGCGGCGGAGGGATCAGCGGTCGGCGTAGCGCCTGGCGCTCCTGCGGCCTCGGGGCCGTCAGTGTGATCGCCAGACCCCCCGCCTGCTTCTGCGGCTGCAGCTTTAGCGGCCTCTGTGCCGGCGGGATCGTCAGCACCGGCTGCTTTTTCGGTGGCAGCGGCGTCGGCGGTGGCAACCTCGGTCTCCATCGGCTCCGCAGCAGATGGGTCTGACGGCCGGAAAAGGGAAAAGAGTCAAGCAAATATCCAAGAAAAGAGAAAAGGATCAAAATAAGAAGAACCCAAGGGAAGTTTTGAAGCGAGAGGAGTACCTGTACCGGGTTCTGCAGTCGTGGTCTCCGCTGCCGGAGGGCCGCTGGTGCTGTCCCTTGCCGGAGACTTCTCCCTTGCCGGAGAACTCTCCCTTGCCGGAGGACTCTCCCTTGGCATTTCGGGGGCGGCCTCCGGGCGCTCTTGGTGGGGCTGCTCTGCTCATACACAAACCAACAGTCAGATGTCAGCAAAGAAAGAGTATCCATGCGCGCCCGACAGCGGAAAGCGAACCATATACTTACGCTGGGGGCTGCTCTGGAGAACAGTTGCCGGGTCCGGCAAGGTTGTCTCAGACGCACCCCCTGCTGTCGCGGTGGGTTCGTCCTCGATGATAATCACCGGGACCTTGGCCCTCTTCGCTGCTCTCTGGGCCAGAGTCCTAAAAAGGAATAAGTCCAGAGTAAAGCAAATGAGATACAAGACAAAACAGCAAAAATTGAAGAACTACAAGTACAACAAGAGAATCTTACTCTTCTTCTTCCTCGTCGGAGCTGAACGCGGAGTTGTTGCACAGCGGAACGACACCCCCCGGCAACCTGAACACTTCGGGATGTTGAGGGTCGTACTTGAACAGCTCTTGGAGCATCGCGTTGAGCTCCAGAACAGTGAAGTTGAAGTTGAGGCCCGGACGCAGCCTCATGATATCCGCTGCATTCTTGAATTCCCAGGCGGGTCTCCCCCGTTCCTGCAGGGGGGCGATGTGGCAGCGAAGAAAATCTGTGCCAACAGCGCCTACAGTGAGCCGGCAAGCCTGAGGCATAGGATCGGGTGACGGCAATCTTCAGCCTATCATCTTCCGGGGCCACGTCACTCCAATCGCTGCCGCGTGCTACTGGGGCTTGGCGCTGGGCGGTAAACGGCTGCGGGTTCTCCTCGATAATCCAGCACCAGTCTGCTCTCCATTCCTCCCACTTGCCGCGGAACTCTCCTTCCAGATAAGTGTCCTTCTTGCCGGCCCTCGAGATCCAGGCAATTCCGCCGGATGAAGGCTCTCCTCTCTCTACTCGGGGCATAAAGAAGTGGCGAAAAAGGGCTACATTGGGATGGACTCCGACAAAGTTTTCGCAGAGATGTGCGAAAACTGCCATGGTCAGAACGGCATTGGGGGTGAAATCAAGGAGGTGGAACCCGTAGGTGTTCATAATATCGCAGAAAAACCCAGAGAAAGGCGGGCAGAGCCCGCAGTAGAAGAACAAGGCGAAGAATGGATATCCATTTGGAGCCGTTTTCCAAGCGGCGGCTGGAAATACCTTCGTGCGCGGGTGCACTCGCGTCTCCGTCGACCAGAAGAGGTAGTAATTCTCCCTCAGCTCCCTCGCAGCGAGCTTGGGGGGGAAGATTGCCCGCTCCTTTCGCAGCACCGCAAGCCGCTGCGCCTCGGTCGACTTCACAACCTTCCCCTTGTCGGCTCTCAGAGCCATGGCGGAAGTGGTGGAGGAGGTCGACGGCGTTGGTGGTGCTGGTGGCGATGGGGGGCGGGGCGCTGCTCTCTTTCAGCTTTGGGAAGACGAGGGAGCGGCGGAGATTTCCGAGATTGGAGTAGCAACCGGCGAATGGGCGAACTACCCCTGTTTCCCCTGCTTATAAAGAGGGGGGTGGGCGTTCCGCCTTTCCGAATAAAGAAACCACCCATGATCTCTCCCACGACGCCGCATTCAACGTGTGCCATTCGGGGAGGGCGCGGTGGATACGGGGAGAGATACGGCGTAACCTAGCCACGTGTGCCCGTGCCCTGTTTTGGGCCTGGCCCAACAGCGCTCGGCACCGTGTATGGCCCAGGCCCGGGGGCTCCTGTCGGTGTACTAAAGTAGGGGTACCTTAGTATCCCGAACTTGTGCATGGGCAGTTGCAGCATCCCGCGGCAAGGCATGCCGGGTGACCGCCAAGGTCCTCCGTGGTTCCTTTGGAGCCATTCAAGGACAAAGTATCCGAGCCAAGGAGACAAGACCCCAGCAAGAGGAGCTTGCCGGGAAGGCCAACCAAGGCATCTCAAGACCTCGGCAAGAGGAGCTTGCCGGGAAGGCCAACCAAGGCATCTCAAGGAACTTGCCGCGACGCGCCATGCGTCCCGGCAAGGCCCGGTGAGCGACAAGCTCCCAGACGCGACAAGACAACGACCGCGGCAAGGCGCTTGCCGCGGCAAGCCACCACTCCGTGCCCGCGCTCCATCACATCCACCAGCGTGTCGCTCTGGGACCCTTCCAGGCGTACATGGCGGGAGGCCGTGCAGCCAGCAGCGCGCGGTGGCAAACGGCACTGACAAGATTGCCATCGTGGCGAGCGGTGGCGTCCCTGGCGGTCCCTTTTGCACTATTTAGGCGACACAGACGGGCATTTAATGCCCTTGTCCCCTGCCGTCAGGGTTAGGTATGATACACTGTAGCAGGTAGCTGTACCAACCGCAACACCTTTCCATTTTTACCCTTGTCTACGTTGCCACCTGTCGGTGACCCCTTGAGCATATAAAAGGAGGCCCATGCGCAACGTAGAGGAGAGAGAGGAAAAGGAAAAGGGAACACTCAGGCTCGGTCTCGTTAGCTGCTGGGGTGTACTGTAGCACTCCGCGCTCCCGAGCAAGAACTCAATACAAACCACAAAGCAGGAGTAGGGTTTTACGCATCCGTGCGGCCCGAACCTGGGTAAACCGCTCGTGTGCTTCGCCTCAATCCGCTCTTCATGCGACCCTCGCCCCCGCCGAACCGAAAGGGACTCGGTCCGCCGGTCCCATAGGTGCTCGTGGATTAGTCCCCCGGCACACCCTGTTCACTAATGATGAGAAAACTCTCTATTACTTTATCCTTAAGTTATTTCCTTTCTCATTAAAGGGTGATGCTAAAACATGGTTTAATTCTCTTGATCCTGGTTGTGTGCGTAGTCCCTAGGATATGATTTATTACTTCTCAGCTAAATATTTCCCCGCTCATAAGAAACAAGATGCCTTAAGGGAAATATATAATTTTGTTCAAATTGAAGAAGAGAGTCTCCCACAAGCTTGGGGGAGGATTCTCCGATTACTTAATGCTTTGCTTGATCATCCTCTCAAGAAAAATAAAATACTTGATATCTTTTATAATGGACTAACTGATGCTTCCAGAGACCACCTGTATAGTTGTGCTGGTTGTGTTTTCAGGGAAAGAACTGTTGATCAAGCTGAATTGCTACTGAATAATATTGTGACTAATGAAAATAATTGGACACTTCCTGAACCAACTCCTAAGCCAACTCTGAAGAAAAGGGGTATTCTATTTCTCAGTCCTAAAGATACGCAAGAGGCAAAGAAATCTATGAAAGAAAAAGGAATTAAAGCTGAAGATGTTAAGAATTTACCACCTATTGAAGAGATACATGGTCTTGATAACCCGAAACATGTAGTAAAGGTAAATTCTCTATATAGATTTGATGAAGGTGATATTCCTCGTTATAAGTCTGCTAGCCAATACTTGGATGAGTTGGATAATTTTATTGTTAAACAAGAAAACTTCAATTCTTATGTTGGTAGACAATTGAAAAACAATGCCTATATGATTGAACACTTGAGTGATTATATGTCTAGAGTTAAAGGTGAACTTAAAGTCATTAGTAAACATGCTTCTATGGTTACCACTCAAGTAGAACAAGTACTTAAAGCTCAGAATGATTTGCTCAATGAATTAAAAATAAGAAAAATAATAATGCTCTTAGAGTTATGACTAGAGGGGGTAAAATGAGTCAGGAACCTTTGTATCCTGAGGGCCATCCTAAGAGAATTGAGAAAGATTCTTAGAGAACTAATGTTGATGCACCTAGTTCTTCTAAGAAGAAGAAGAAGAAGAAAAATGATAGGACTTTACATGCTTCTAGTGAACCTGTTGTTGACACACCTGAGAATCCCGATGATATTTCTATTTCTGATGCTGAAACACAATCAGGTAATGAACATGAACCTAGTGATGATGTTAATAACGATGTTCATGTTGATGCTCAACCTAGCAATGACAATGATGTAGAGATTGAACGTGTTGTTGATCTTGATAACCCACAATCAAAGAATCAACGTTATGATAAGAGAGACTTTGTTGCTAGGAAGCACGGTAAAGAAAGAGAACCATGGGTTCAGAAGCCCATGCCTTTTCCTCCTAAACCATCCAAGAAGAAGGATGATGAGGATTTTGAGCACTTTGCTGAAATGATTAGACCTATCTTTTTGCGTATGCACTTGACTGATATGCTTAAAATGAACCCTTATGCTAAGTACATGAAAGTTATTGTTACTAATAAAAGAAAGATACTGGATGCTGGAATTTCCACCATGCTTGCTAATTATACTTTTAAGGGTGGAATACCAAAGAAACTGGGAGATCCAGGAGTACCAACTATACCATGCTCCATTAAGAGAAACTATGTTAAAACTGCTTTATGTGATCTCGGAGCCGGTGTTAGTGTTATGCCTCTCTCTTTATACCATAGACTTGATTTGAATAAGTTGACACCTACTGAAATATCTTTGCAAATGGCTGACAAATCAACTGATATACCTATCAATATTTGTGAGATGTGCCTATTGCGGTTGCAAACATTATTATTTTAATGGACTTTGTTATTCTTGATATTCCCGAGGACGATAGTATGTCTATTATTCTTGGAAGACCCTTTTTGAATACTGCAGGGGCTGTTATTAATTGCAACAAAGGCAATGTCACTTTTCATGTTAATGGTAATGAGAATATGGTACACTTTCCGAGGAAACAACCTCAAGTCCACAGTATAAATTCTATTGGAAAAACTTCAACGATTATTATTGGAGATTTTAAATTTCCTATTCCTACTATCAACAAGAAATATGATATTCTTACTGTTGGGGACATGCATATCCCCATTGAGGTAACCTAGTGTTATTCAAAAATTCTCCGGTTTCATGCGATTCAGAAAGAGTTTGTTAACAAGACCTGATCAACCTTGTTAGTGGATTCCTTTCGATGAGCATGAGATGGATGAAGTTAGAAAGCACAACCTTTTGTACCCTCTTTTTACTTTCTATTATTTAGTTTAAATAAAGTAAAAGTAGTATTTTCTGTCTGTTTTCTGAATTATCCTTGCAATAAAAAAATACCCCGAAAATAACAATTCTCCAAATGCCCTAAAAATTTAATATGATTATTTCTAGAATATTTAAGAATTATTGGCACTGAGAACACACCAGGGGGACCCACCATGTGCCCACGAGGGTAGAGGGTGCGCCCCCTACCTCGTGGACCCCACGTGGTCCCCTCCACTTATTCTTTCACCCACGCACTTCGTCTTCCTCCAGAAAAAATCACCCACCAGCTCAAACCCGTGTTCTAGCTCATCTTGCTGCCATTTTCGATCTCCTTGCTCAAAGCTCCATTTACAAAACTACTTTGGGGGATTGTTCTTCAGTATGTGACCCCTCCAATGGTCCAATTAGTTTTTGTTCTAGTGCTTTATTTTTTGCAAATTTTGCTTCTTAGGTGACCATGTTCTTGAGCTTGCATGTCAAATTTATGTGGTCAAAAGTAGTTTTAATGCATGATATGGCCTTTAGGCACCTGTAGGAGTAGTTGCTATCAATCTTGTTGAGTTTGGTTCACTTTTATTTTTGAGTCACTAAAAATTTCAGAAATTTTTCGGAGGAAGAAATATGTTTGAAAAATGTACCAAGGTGGTTCTTCAAAGAAGCAAGGACCCAGGGCCACAATATGTGAGCCGGACTATGAACTACCAAGAGAATCTCAAGTGCGGCCTTGTGAATGGCCGTCAAAAAATTTCATGGTCCATGCAGGAATTAAGGAGGAATTTGACGCGTATGTGCGTAACCCTGAACTTGAGGGCTTCGTGTCAGATAAGTGCTCCCAGTACCACTACCTAACTGATTCCTTTGTGAGAAGGTTTAAATTTACATCATCAAGCAATTCTCACACTGTCCTATTTGATCTTTATGATAAATCTTATACCATGGACTTAGAAGATTTTAATACTGCTTGTAAACTCCCACAGTGGGGTAGTGTTAGCGAACCTCACAAATCTAAATTTAAAGCATTTCTTGCTAGTATCACTATGGGGGAATCTAGAGAAATAACACAAGCTACCATAGGGAGCATTCATTTTCCTGCCATATATTATTTTGCTCTCTTTATAGGTAGATGCATAAACGGTAAGGATGAGGCATGTCATATGTGTGTTCCGGATCTTAGTGTTCTCAAGAGTGCTGTATTAGGAGATAGACAATATAACTTGGGGGCCATTGTTGCTCGTAGGTTGCATAATAACAATATTAATGGAGATTTGTTCGGTGGAATTCACGCAACCCGTTTAGCTAATTTTCTTGAGGCACCCATACATGGAAATGATATGGAGTTGCCGCCTACTTATCTAGATTATAATGCTATGGTTCGTCATCAGTTTGTTCGGAGGAACGAACAGTTCCTCCAATACCGACTAATCTTTGTCATACGTCGCACTGTCCATGTTGCTCTCCCTGCTCCTGGTTTCTTTGAATTTCATGCAAAAAGGAGATATATCATAACCAGGGAGGAGGCAAAAGAGTATGAGAGGAGGACGGAGGTAGCTCGCCTCCAAGCTGCAGCTCATGAGGCAATTGCCGCTGCATCTTAGTACGACCCAGCTACAACTTTGATCCGTGGGAATAGACCAACTTAGGCCAAAAGCCTAAGCTTGGGGGAGTACGTATTTCTCACCGACATTACATTCATGTTCACACACTCATGCCAGTTGTCGGTGCTCATACTTTTTCATTGTATTATCCATGCTAGTTTATTTTCTTTTCTGGCATTCTTCTTGTGTGTTTGAAAAACCTTAAGAAAAAACAAAAAAATTACTTGTAGATTTTAGCTAGTTTACTTTCCATGCTTGTACTAGTAGTAATTAAAAAGAAAACCCAAAAAGATTTCTCGTTCTTCTTTTGCTTGTTGGGAGCTTTCTCGTGTAAATAGTTTTGTTTCTTTTCTTTTCTTTGGGGGCGAGAGGAGAAGACCTTGATAAAAATGTTGAGAGGCTCTTATTTGAATTATTGTTGATCTAACAAAGAGCCCATATTACCTTGTGTTCTCCCTTGTATTGAATGCTTGTAGATTCCGGCTTAGTCCAATGCACGTGCACTATTATTATTATCCACACCATTCAGTTGTGCAAGTGAAAGGAAATAATGACGATATATGATGGACTGGTTGAGATGAGAAAAGTTGGTATGAACTCGACCTCCCTTGTTTTTGTAAATATGATTAGTTCATCGTTCCTGATTCAGCCTATTATGAATGAAACATGTTTTCAATGACAATTGGAGATTATAGTTGCTCATGCCATGCTTAATTTGCTAGGAGTTTATAATGGTTTACCTTGCATACCAACATGCTATTAAAATGGTTGTGATGTGGTATGATAGGGTGGTATCCTCCTTTTAATGATTCGAGTGGCTTGACTTGGCACATGTTCACGCATGTAGTTGAAACAAAATCAACATAGCCTCCATGATATTTATGTTCATGCTAAATTATATCCTACTCATGCTTGCATTTAGTGTTGATTAATTTTAATGCATGTTCATGACTGTTGTTGCTCTCTAGCTGGTCGCTTCCCAGTCTCTTTCTAGCCTTCACTTGTACTAAGCGGGAATACTGTTTGTTCATCCAATTCCATAAACCCCAAAGTTGTTCCATATGAGTCCACCATACCTTCCTATATGGGGTATCTACCTGCCGTTCCAAGTAAATTTGTATGTGCCAAACTCTAAACCTTCAAATGAAATTCTGTTTTGTATGCTCGAATAGCTCATGTATCAACTATGGCTTTCTATATCTTCCATGCTAGGAGGATTATTCTCAAGAGGAGTGGACTCCGCTCCTCACTCACGAGAAAACGGCTGGTCACCGGGATGCCCACTCCCATTCTCAAACCAAATCAAAATAATTGCAAACAAAACTCCCCCAAGATTGTTGTTAGTTGGAGGCACCCGTTGTTTCGGGCAAGCCATGGATTGATGCTTTTTGGTGGTGGGGGAGTATAAACTTTACCATTCTGCTTGGGAACCGCATATAATGTGTGTAGCATGGAAGATATCGAGATCTCTCGGTTGTTATGTTGACAATGAAAGTATACCGCTCAATATGCAACGAGTTGCATATTGATGAAACACCACATTCAAATATTTAGTTCACTCTCGTTTATGTACTCAACAATATTAAAGGTTGGTTAACATGGTAGGAGGTGAGGCATAATAAAACTACCTATCTAGGCAAGTTTAAATGAGGTCAAAAACACAAACAACAATTCCGGAAAGTCCCCATGTGCATATTTTGAATTTGGTACTGTTCTGCCCTAAACCATATTTTAGATTTGTTAAGCAGCAAAAGTAAGTGCACCAAGTTAACCTATGCATTTTTCTACCCGATCTACATATAAAGTTTATTTAATTCGGAGCTATGTTTAATTACTTATGAAATAAATCATTTTAGCACGTCATTTATGCAAACTAACGCAAACAACAATTTAAACATTTTAAACATGGATGAAAGTTGCAAATTGTGAAATTAGACAAAATCCTAAGCTTTTACATATATAAATTATTTTGATCTGATGCACGGCTTGTGAGTTATGATATGCATGATGTGCAAGGGTTTTTCTGTAAAACGGTTTTCTCCGTATTATTAGGCAAATTCGCACACAGGAAAAAAATATATTCATGCTGAAACTAACTGGTACAAATAGTGCACAGGGGCAAACATTAGATGGGCTTCCTCACATTGGGCCTTGGCGCAAAGGGAGCTGGGCCACGCGCTGCTGCAGCTGCGGGCCTGGTCAGCACTCTCGAGAACGAGTGCAACAACTCATTCTCCAGGCACGTGGGACGAGCAAAGCTCCTACTCGATGAAGAGGAAGCAGAGGCCGAAAAGACAAGAAGCAGGGGATGCAGCGGCGGCCTGGTGCGGTTGGGACTCCGTCGCGCGAAGGAGGTCCTGGACGGCGGGAATGGCGAGGGGCGGCGGACCTCTGGATCTGGCCAGCGCAGGCATGGACGGCCACGAGATGAGAGGTGCCGCTGGAGCTTTGAGGTCTAGGTGGTTCGGGCGTCCATGGTGTCTCCTGTTACAGAGCACAAGAGAGAGATGAGAGGTAGAGGAGAGAAAGAGAAGGAAGGAGAGGCGCGAGGAAAGAGGTCTAGGAGGTTGCCAACGTCGGGGTTGGCTGGAGCTCCTGCGAGGTGCGGCGACCTTCGGGCAGGGAAGCTTGGGCGTTCGGAGCCTTGGGCGCTCACTAGCAGCAGGGACGGCAACGACTGGGTGCACCGGCGACGTGGCTGGTCGAACGAAGGCGGGGACGCGGGCCTTCGGGCGAGCACCTTCTTGGGAGAGGTTCGAGGAGGCTTACAAAGTTGGGGATGAGGTCGAGCGCGGGAAGCCGGCGCTGGGTTGTTGTGGGAGCTCCTGGACAGGGGCTTGGCGCGATCAGGGGAATCGAGCGAGGTATCAGGAGAAGGAAAGAGCTTGGGCACTGCTCGGTCGGGGGATTTTGGATCAGGGAGGATCCCGAGGTGGAAGGAGAGACCAGGTGGAGTGGCGAGAGCGAAGGGATTGGATGGGATAGATCTCCTAAAAATTAGGGTTGGGCTAATATTTATATAGTATGTGGGTTAGGTTAGGGGCTATTTGGTCCCTTCGATCATAATTGGACGGCCCAAGATATATAAGTTAGGAAGTCCAAACAATGAACCGAAGATGTTTTAGGGATGTTTGGGGATGATGCGGATCCATCGGTCACAATTGGTCGGTTCGGGTTCGGGAAGGTTTTAGACACGCGCGTGATGGGGGGGGTCTGAGAGAGGTCGACAAAGACAAGGGGCCTAACAAAAGGGCACAGAGAAGACAAGAGGGAAGAGAGCGGTCTGAGAGGTGGTCAATAGAGACAAGGAAGAAGCGACAACTACAAGGGGATGCATGTTTTATGAAAAACATGAGGATGCAATGCACATGATGCCATGCTGAAATGCAATAAACAAATAAAACACACACACACACACACACACGAAACTCGAAATACATGGAAGGCCTCTAGAGCGTCGGTCTCAAGTCATTGCAACTCTCCTCCACTTACAAGAGATCTCACCCCGAGATCTAGGGATGAAAACGGAAGTGAAGATGAGGCCGTAAAATAAATTGTTTCTTTCACAAATGAGCGAAACCACGAACCTTGAGAGGTTGAAACTTGAAGAAAATGACATGACGGAGATATTGAAATTGAAAATGCTCCGTTAGACAAGAGGAACAAGGAATACGACGAGAACAAAGATACTGAAGGGATAGATAGTCTTTGAAACCACTCCGGTTAAAACGAGATAGAGAAGGGATAGGAATGAAAGAATTTGGACAACACTCTGGCTGGAAAGAGAAGCAAAACTTGATAAGATGGAAATAACTTGAAAAGAGAACACCACACTCCGGTTAAATGGATAAGCAAGGAAAAGAACATGATCTTGACAAAATGAGATGATGGTTCGAAGAGAGCAACATCACCATGACTCTGGATCAAAAGAATGGAAGCTATATCGTTAGAAACAAAAGAATGAACAAGAAAATGACAACTCCTACCACAACTGAATTTGATTGAGCATCCTTACAAAGAAGGATTGAATAGAGTTATTGGAGAATCAACAATCAAATTATATACTCCTCGTGGGCTTATGAAAACATCTCAAAACTAGAGGTGAGGTTCTGCCACTAACAGGAACAATTTCTTGCTTGATATCAACAAAGAGATGAACACTTCTTTCACCAAGAGGATAGGAGAAAACTTGGATCATTGATAAGCACCACAAATAGCAACATTCCTTTGGGAAGTCTTTTAGGTGAAAGCTATACCAAGATATCTCCAAAGAAGAACAGATGGGTTTAAATATCTCATTCTTGATAACTTGTGAATCATGAAACACAAAGGGAAATTGCCAAGAATACATGAGACCACCTCAAAATATAAGGTAGAAAGAATTGCACTTTGGAATGCAAGATGCGGGATGCTTGAAATCCTCAAAACAAAACATGTGTTGAGCACCGTGTTTATTTTAGAGTATAGCTTGGAGGATCCTAACTTCGAGAGAAACCTTGAAGAACAATTGAAGAATGAAAGGAATCCTTGGTGAACCACCATGTTGAGCCTTCATGAGAACTCCGGTAATAAAATAATGATCAAACGAAAGGAAAGTTGAAAAGAACAAGATGAAGCCTTGTAATGATTTGAAATTGATATCACGAACGAACTCCGGTAGAAAGAAATTAATCATCTTGAGGAAACAAGAATAAGAATTATGTCATGCTTACCCTTCATCAACTTGAATTGATGACAAGCAATGGATAGACATGTTACTTATTGTTCTTGAAAGGATTTCGGAGAGATATAGCGCAAACTTGAGAAAATGTTGAACGAATCATCGGTAGGATTTTGGAAAGAACGAATGAATTGATACGATAACGAAGGAAGAGAAATCTTGAATGAACCGTTGTAAGAATTGAAAAAAATGAAGAAAAGGGAACGAATCGTTGGGAAGAATTAGAAAAAAATGAATGAATATACTTGAGGGAATTTAGATGCAAGAGATCGAAGAGATGACAAGCTGACTAGAGAATACTTGAACGATGTACCGGAAGAATTAGGGAATGAGAGCTGAATGTTGAGAGTGCATAAATCTTCTAAAATGATGGCCTTTGGATGATCAAGGAACAAAAACAACTCTTGAAATGCTCCGGATGGGTAAGAAAGGAATTCTTGATGATCAGAACAATTTGAGAGGCTGACATCAAGCTAGAACCATGAATGTTCAAGAGGACGAACAAGGATTTAAGAGAAGCTCTTCTTCGGTCTTCAAATGTTGGGAAATATGACGAGAACCACCATGAAAATTGATGAACCACCATGAAAATTGATGAGACACTCTGGAAGATGAAAAGAGAAAAGGTTGAGTCAAAGATGAAAAGAACTTGAAAGCGATCTTGGAGATGGCATATGACTGATGAGAATCCATTCTTACGTCAAACTTTGAAAAGAATATGAGAATAACTCTAGAAAAATAGAAGAGTCAGGTAAGATCCTGAGAAAAGACCTGTGGGTTAGGGCCCACTCAAGATAAAACACTGTTGGAAATGATTACTCGAAAGAGAGATTCCACCGGTTGAGTTAAATGGCTCGAATGAGATAACAACCTCGAAATAGATTGAATGGATTAGGAATGGAAACACAAATCTCCTGAGATATCTTCAGTATTCCAAAACAAATGAATGGTGAGAATTGGATGATTAAGAGGTGCACCGACAAGAGAAAGCATTCGAAACAAGGAAAGGACTATGATCAACACCGAAAGCTTGAATTGAATCCACCAGAGAAGAAAAAAGAACAAAGAATGATGAGTTGAAACTCCTGACCATCTTCATGATAATCACAGGATAAGAACATTGAAGGAAAATGAAGAAACTTCACATCCATAACATGGATACTTGATTATGAAATCTGAGTCCTTAAAGAAAAAGGGTGGGAGGGATGGAAAACAAAGGAAACTTGGGGACGAATGAAACAGACAATCCTCAGGCTTCTCAATGGCGCCCGTGTGGAATGAAGTTGAAGAGAAGTGCACCAATTGAAAAGGATTGACACGAAAATCACAATGATCAAGAAGGATTAGTACTCCCATAGAAATACGAGAACACTGCTTAGAAAAAGGCATGGAATCAACAATTTACTTCGAAGCAACTCGAATACCATAACTCAAAACAAAACAAAGGATTGGGTTGAAGTATAAGCCAAAAACAAACATATGATAGATATTTTGTCCGAAATTTTTATGGTGGGGCCCACATGGGCTCAATTGTACAACACCATCATGTACAAGGCAGTGCACTTGAGATACAAAGCGTCCCTGACTCGGCATATCCATGGACTCTTTAAGACACAACGAGACCACTGTAAAAACGGACAGGCGGACCACTAGATGTCAAACCCCAATCTCATATCATGCATCTGTCGGAAAGATATCCTAGGTAACTACTTGAATTCTCACCTATTAACTCGCAAAATTCTTTGGTTATGCAATTTGGTGTTGGGGATATAGGGAGGCACAAATATCTCACACAACTAACAAATCCTACACTCCAATTGTATCCACCCGTCAACACATAACCAACAAAACATCAAAAATCATGTACCTTAGACCTTCAAAAGAACTTCCCCTATACTAGCTATGGCAATACATCTGGTCACTCTCCCCAGTACTGGGTGGCGCCAAACTACTCTCACCACAAAGAGTATATAAGTGTATTTTATGTCGGTGTCCTCTGGTATTCCGAAACTGAAATGATAAGCAGTGTGACGAAAACACCTTGGAGCTCAACTCCCCGCGACACTGCCACAACCCCTAAATGACAAGACGCACCAAGACAGAGTTCTCATCACAATGATATCACACCTATTCCACAATAACCGCGTGATCCTAAAAAGAATTTGAGTGAAAAAGGATAGTAATGGAAACAAAAACACCTATGTCAGGATTCCTCACCAGAGCGACGAATGGGCTGAGGAGTAAAAAGAATTCCTACTTTCTAATATAACTAGACTCAAAATAGTTTTTTCCGAGACTCGACAACGGCAGTGGTTCGATCAATCAAGGGGGCTCCTAAGGTCGGTAAGGCTCTGATACCAACTTGGTACGCCCAAGATGCGATTCCATCCCAATCAAGTGATGAATTCATGATTGGGGCACAATCGCATTTCGAGCACATAGCAAGGTAGATATCATTACAACATACCATGAAATAAATAAATGAGAATACAAGATAAAGGCTTACACTCGCCACAAGCTACAACATGAATACATCAATACATAGCAATCATCATACAGAAGAGCAGGATCCAACTACAGATGAAATCAAACAAAAAAGAAGAACGACATCCACCCTGCTAATCCCAGGATCCCGACCCAGAACCCATCCCTTGATAGAAGAAGAAGAAGAAGAAGAAGTAGAGCTCAAAGACAAGCAAGCATCGCTCTCATGTCAAAGAATAACTTTACCTGTACCTGCAACTGTTGTTGTAGTAATTTGGGAGCCACGAGGACTCAGCAATCCCATTACCATGGGTATCAAGACTAGCAAACCTTAATGGGTATGGAATGGATAAGTGGTGGGGTTGCAGCAAGCACTAAGCATTGTATGGTGGCTAACTTATGAGTACAAGAGTAATTAGAGCAACTACGCATAACGGTCGCAACTAGTAATGATCAATAAGTGATCCTGAACTACTTATGAGTCAAACATAACCCCATCGTGTTCTCTTCTCGAACTTGCTCAAAAAGAGACAGTCACTGTTACGCACGTGGTTGGTGTATTTTATTTCGGATCTGGTGTCAAGTTTTCTACAACCGGATATTAAAAATTCCCATCTGCCACATCACCACGAGCACGGCTCTCGAAAAGATTAAACCCTACAGGGGTGTCCCAGCTTAGTCCATCATAAACTCTCATGATCAATGAATGAAAATCCTCCTCCCAGAACAACCCAATCAAGCTCAGAATCTAGGTTCACAAGACATTTCGACAATGGTAAAAGAAAACCAGCAAGACCTCCTGACGTGCCGACACCCTAATAGTAGCTGTGCGTATCTCGTCTTAGACCACGATCGGATGAGCACAACGTACAACAACTGAGACCCGAGTTGCCCTGGGGGAAGCCGCACACGACTCTGTTTTGGGCCAACACTCATGAAGAGCACTGGCCCGGGTTGTTAATTAATTATCCTCGGGGTTCGGAAAGTCCCTATGTAAGTTTTAGTTCTTATTAGGCAAATGGTAAAACCAATGTTGGGCCTTGCTGGAAGATTTTTATTCAAAGCAAACTGTCAAGGGGGGCCCATAAACCCCGACTGTGTTAGGAACGCAAAATCAAGGAACATAGCACTGGTTTGACGGAAACTAAGGTGGTGTGAGTGGAACAAAAACACCAGGCAAAAGGCAGATCCTACCACTCTTTACCAGGTATATAGATGCATTAATTAAATAAGAGATATTGTGATATCCCATGATATCCATGTCCCAACATGGAACAACTTGCAACTTCACCCGCAACTAGCAACACTATAAGAGGGGCTGAGCAAAGCGGTAACATAGACAGACAACGGTTGCTGGGGTGGTGGAAAAAGGTTAGAGGCTTATCATGGCATATTGGGAGGCTTGATAAACAAGTGGCACGTAGCGCAGCATAGCGATAGCGTCGAGACAATAGCAAGCAAAGATAGTAGTGAGATCCAAGGTAACGGACATCTTGCCTTCCCACTAGGAAGAAGACCGAATCCATGAAGTAGACGAACCAACGTAGTCTAACGGATCCTCACAATCGTAACGTAACCGAAACTATCGAGAAGAAGCACAACCAGAAAGAAGCAAACAACATGGTAAACAACCATCACATAAAAATGGCATGATGCGCAACCAAGTATGATGCATGTCCGGTTTAATGATTCATGGCATGGCAAAGTGCAACAAACAATACTATAGGTTAAGTGGAGCTCAATATGCAATGAGTTGCATATTGTTGAAACACCACATTCAAATATTTAGTTCACTCTCGTTTATGTACTCAACAATATTAAATGTTGGTTAACATGGCAAGAGGTGAGGGATAATAAAACTAGCTATCTAGGGAAGTTAAATGAGTTCGGAAACACGAACAACAATTCAGGAAAGTCCCCAAGTGCATATTTCGAATTTGATACTATTCTGCCCTGAACCATATATTAGATTTGTTAAGCAGCAAAAGTAAGTGCATCGAGTTAATCTATGCATTTTCCACCTGATCTATATATAAAGTTTATTTAATTCGAAGCTACTTTTAATTAGTTATGGCATAAATCATTTTAGCATGTTATTTATGCAAACTAATGCAAACAACAATTTAAACATTTTAAACATGGATGAAAGTTGCAAATTGTGAAACTAGACAAAATCCTAAGAATTTTACATATATAAATTATTTTGATCTGATGCACGGTTTGTGAGTTATGATATGCATGAAGTGCAAGGGTTTTTCTATAAAACAATTTTCTCCGTATTATTAGGCAAATTCGCAGACAGGTAAAAAACATATTCGGGCCGAAACTGACTGGTACCAATAGTGCACAGGGGAAAATAGTAGATGGGCTTCCTCACATTGGGCCTTGGCGCAAAGGGAGCTGGGACACGCGGTGTTGCGGCTGCGGGCCTGGTGAACGCTCTCGAGAACGAGCGCAACTGCTCAAGCTCCAGGCGCGCGGGATGAGCAAAGCTCCCGCTCGATGAAGAGGAAGCAGAGGCCGGCATGATGAGAAGCAGGGGACGCAGTGGTGGCCTGGTGCGGCTGGGACTCCGTCGCGCGAAGGAGGTCCTGGACGGCGGGAACGACGAGGGGCGGAGGACCTCCGGATCTGGCCAGTGCAAGTATGGACGGCCACACGATGAGAGGCGCCGCTGGAGCTTTGAGGTGTAGGTGGTTCGGGCGTCCATGGTGTCTCCTATTACAGAGAACAAGAGAGAGATGAGAGGTAGAGGAGAGAAAGAGAAGGAAGGAGAGGCGCGAGGCAAGAGGTCCTGGAGGTCGCCGACGTCGGGGTTGGCTGGAGCTCTTGCGAGGTGCGGCGACCTCCGGGCAGGGAAGCTCGGGCGCTCGGGGCCTTGGGCGCTCACCAGCAGTGGGGACGGCGACGGCTGGGTGCACCGACAACGTGGCTGGCCGAACGGAGGCGGGGATGCGGGCCTCCGGGCGAGCACTTGCTTGGGAGAGGATCGAGGAGGCTTAGAAGGTTGGGGATGAGGTCGAGCGCGGGAGGCCGGCGCTGGGTTGTTGTGGGAGCTCCTAGACAGGCGCTCGATCGGCGCGAGCAGGGGAATCGAGCAAGGTAGGAGGAGAAGCGAAGAGCTTGGGCACTGCTTGGTTGGGAGAATTTTGGATTGGGGAGGATCCCGAGGTGGAAGAAGAGACCAGGTGGAGTGGTGGCGGCAAATGGATTGGATGGGACAGATCTCCTAAAAATTAGGGTTGGGCTAATATTTATATAGTAGGTGGGTTAGGTTATGGGCTATTTGGTCCCTCCGATCGTAATTGGACGGTCCAAGATAAATAGGTTAGGAAGTCCAAACAATGAACCGAAGATGTTTTAGGGATGTTTGGGGATGATGCAGACCCATCGGTCACGATTGGTCGGTTCGGTTTCGGGCATGTTTCGGACACGCGCGGGAGGCGGGGGGGCTGAGAGTGGTCGACAAAGACAAGGGGCCTGACAAAAGGCGACAGAGAAGAAAAGAGAGAAGAGAGCGGTCTGAGAGGAGGTCAATACAGACAAGGAAGAAGCGGCAACTACGAGCAGATGCAAGTTTTATGAAAAACATGAGGATGCAATGCACATGATGTCATGATGAAATGAAACAAACAAATAAAACACACACATGAAACTCAAAATACATCGAAGGCCTCTGGAGCATCAGTCTTGGGTCGTTATACCGACAGCATCTGGGTATATATACCGCGGGTTGAAAATTTGGAAACTCCTCCAAACCACTCGACCACGCCTCCCAGCACCGCCGCCCCCTTGGTCTCTGGATTGTCGCCGTTGTCGCTAGTGACCTCTTTCCGCTGGTCTCTGCCGTTGTCAACGGAATCCTCACCGTCGTTGCCACCATAACAAGTTTGTCGCCAAGTTAGGGTACGGAATTTACCCCTTTGTGCTATCCATAACTCCAATTCTTGCACAAAGTATAATGCCTATGTTCTTCCCACGTGTGAGATTGATCTATCCACCAAAAGAATTCCTTAGTATAGATTTGATGCAAAAACTTAGGGTTAGGTTTCCGCCAAACTCATCTCGGGCTGACCAATCTGAGGATCTCGGTCACCGATTGGCCCTGGCCATTACACAAGTACAAGTCGGTCAGACCGAAGTGTACTGATCGGTGAGACCGAAATCACATTCTCTGTGAAACCCTAGCATCTTGGAGTCACTGAATTGCATTTTGGTCTGACCGAAATTGTGTGTTTAGACTCTGTTAGTGCTTCAGTGTCACCGAGTTTGTCAAATCAGTAGCTCCAAAATGCTTTCTGCAGAAAACTAAAATTAAGTTTTTGTCTCAATATTTTTGCAAAATAAGTTGCACTTTGTGATGCTCGTCCACTCTATCTATACCCAACTATTCACAGGGCCACTTTAAGATGTCAGTGATAGTCAGCTCACTCTCAGTGAGGGCACTAGTCCCTCAAACAGTTATGATGAGGGGAGCAGAACCACTCCTAGCAACTTGCCTAAAGCTGCCACCAGGACAAGGAAGAAGGGAACATCTGAATCTGAGGATGAGGACTTTCTTGTTGAGGAGGAGGTGACCTCCAAGATGAAGGTACTCAAGAAAGAGTATGTTGTTGCTGCAACAAACCCTGGAATGCAGAAGAAAGCTCCTGCCAAAAGAGCTCCAATGTCAAAAGCCAGAGCCTCAACTCAAGAAACCATGGAATTCACTGTTGAACCAAGAGAAGAAGAGGCTGCTGGAGGAAAGAAGAGGAAGGAAATAGCCAGAAATACTATTGCCAGAGTCATTGGTAAACCTTTTGTGATGAGAGATTCCGATGAAGAAGATGAGGAGGAGTAAGAGCCCGTTGCACCCCCTGGAAAGACTCAGAAGCTTATGGGGGTGCCATAAGGACTGGGACTGCTCCATCTAAGCCCAGGTCTGCCCCCAAGCCTCCAGCTCAAGCTCAAGCTCCCAAACCATCTACACCAAAGAGATCTACCAGGAACGTCCCTACTGCTGAAAAGAATGAGGCCCCAGTGCCTAAAGATCAAGAAGAAGAAGAGCCACTAGTGCTCAAAAAGCAGAAGCCCAAGATTCCAGATCATAATGATGAACATCCTGTGCCAGAAAATATGAAGCTAAGAAAGGATGCAGGTCTGAGACTTTGTAGAAAGATCGATCCCTATGCCACCAGGAGGAGAACTACTGTGGACTACCACTTCAGACAAAGGAACAACGAGATTTCTATGAGACAGTCCTTCTGGACAAGAAGCCCATAGTTTGTGATATGAAATGGGTTGACTAGAAATACATTCATGACAATGAGGACTATTTCCCAAGTGTGCTTGACAGCTTCAGAATGAATGAAGTTGACAAGTTTGTTGGTTAGAAGTTGACTAAGTGGAATGATGAGATGATCATGCAATTCTATTCCACTGCTCACTTCTATCCCGATGGAAAGATTGTCTAGATGACTGAAGGAACAAGATATCAATCAACAATCTCATAATGGGCCAAGCTGATCAATGCCCCAAAGGAAGAAGAGAATGAAATTGATGTATATGCTAAGCCTAGGAAGGATCACAACTCCATGGCTAACATGTACAAGACTATTCCTGATGATGCCTTGGAGACTCACAAGCTTGGATCTTTATACTATTTGTTGTCAGGCTTGACCACCATCAACACTATATTGAGGCACACTCTTTTGCCCAAGTTAGGAGATCATAGAATGATTCGTGATCACTCCATCAACTTGCTCCACTTGTTTGATGTACCTCAGAAGTTCAAGGTAATGAGCTTGATTGCTAAGACTGTGAAGAGAACAACTGCTGATCAAAAGAGATCGTGTGGATATGCCCATCACATTCAAATGTTGATCAATTCCAAGATGGGAACCGGGACATATCTTCTTGACAGAGGGCATCTTCCCCTAAGGCCAGATTTTGAGGACAATGAGGTTGTCATGGATGCATCCCATCCTACTTGTGCAGAAGCCCAGGAGAAGAGAGAGAAAGCAAAGGCTGCAAAAGCAGCAAGTGCACCAGATGCCTCCACAGTGATTCTCAAGATCAAGCAAGATCAACTCAGTTATCTTCTTGATGCTATAGTGAGAATTGAGAAGGGCTTGGCCACCCTGACTCAAAATCAAGAAAGTCTTGAGAGGGTCATTGAGACTAAATTTGATGACCTAGATGTGAAGGTCACTGAGATACAGATCATTGTGGAGAAGCTCCAAGAAGAAGCTGAGGACAAAAAGGATAGAACAACCACAGATACTTTCCAGAGAGTGCCAAGGGCACAAAGGTCATCAGCAGTGCCAGTTGTCAGAAACTCTAGGACTACTACTTCAACACCTGCAGCAACTGCCATGGTTGTACCTCCAGTGTCAACCCCTCTAGCTCCACAGACCTCTGCCGAAGCTTTTGCAAATACCCTCCTGTCCACGCCATCTATGCACACCAGAGCGACAAGCTAGAAGACCCCTTCAGGAGCTCCCGGAGATCATGCCTAGAGTGTCGCATAGAACTATACGTTTTCAAACTTTTTGGTAACTTTTTGCCAAAGGGGGAGAAAGTGTATAGATCTTAGGCTTCGAGAGAGAGTGTGTGTTGGTTTTATTTGCCACTCTTGCTCTTTGTTCGTTTGGTTGTTTGATTCCTATGCTACTATTTGTGTTATGCTCATGAGATACTTATGTGGTCCTGTGTTTGATCATACTATGCTTAATGTGTGGTTGCTTGCTTATATTCATGAACTTATGTATGATCAATCACTTTTACCCTTGGTGATGAGTGCATGTTATTTAAATCTTATCATTTTGAGCGCTCCACCAAGATGTATGTGACATGGAAGAGTGACCCATGATCCTAATGGATTGTGCATTTGCATTCGAAATCAAATTTTAAATAATGCACAAATTTAGGGGAGCTCTTTCTTATCACATACTTCTCAAAGCGACGATGTATTTCATTCATATTATCATTTGTAAAAGCTTCGATCTATATGTTGTCATCAATTACCAAAAAGGGGGAGATTGAAAGTGCAACTAATCCCTCAGTGGTTTTGGTAATTCATAACAACATATAACTACTATTTGGTCAAGTAGTCTAATCACCCCACCTCTATACCTACTTTCGATCCTACAATGGAGCACTCCGGCAGGCCAAATGATGGTGCTGTTGGCGCTCAGCTGTGGATGATGGTGCTGCTGGCGCTCAGCTAGAGTCAGAGCCGTCGTCCTTAGATAGGTCTCCATCCACTACAAAAATGCACTTCTGTGATGATACGTGTTTGTTACAGTAGGTCACGTTTTCTGTCATGCATGTACATCCATGACAATTTTATGACAGAATCAAGATAGTCGTACCTGTGCTATCATAGAAGTGTTGCATGACAATACCAAAACTATCATCACATAAGTGTTCACCTCCATGATGATAAATGACGCATCATGGAAGTGCTTTCGTCAAGGGTAACCGACACGTGGCATTCACCGTAACGGGTCGCTGTTAAGCTATCGGGTCCTGCTTTGGATCCAATAACCTGTTAACAACAACTACCAATGGCGATTTTCCACGTGTAAAATTCTCATTGGCCGGAGGAAACACATGTCAGCTCGTCATTGGGTCAGATAGGCGCCTATCATATGTCAACACATGTGTTGGCCTAACACCAGGCCATTTAGCTTACAAAGACCGACCCGTTTGACTTGGTTAAAAGCTAGCTGGGCAGCCCATGAAAAGCCTGTTAATGGTCTGTTCGCATATTGCACATTTTACGACCCGGTAACTCACGACCCGTTATGGCGTTCCCAAAATTGGCCCAACAGCGTGATGTGGGCCGTCCAGTATAATACCAACCCATTTCATTTTTGGCCCATGTATGGCCCACGATGTCTTTCGGCCCATACGAGGCCTTTCGTATCTTTAGGCCCTCTAATGGGCGATGGTGACTCTGGCCCATAATAAACAGTAAATTTCTTTATGCCTAGTAACGGCCCATGATTCACATGGGCCATTTCCATCCCGTGTTAGCTTTTGGCCTACTGACGGCCCATACATTCTTGGGCTCCTTTCCGGCCCAAGATTACTTCTGGCCCGTTACTGGCTTGTTCCCCTATTGGGCCAAATTCGTCCCATGGTTAGAATCAGCCTGTTTGTGGCCTGTTAACTTGTTGCGCCGTTTCCAGCCTGTCCTATATTCTAGCCCATTAACGACCTAGTATGCCTGTGACAGAATTAAGTCTTTGCTATCTTCCAGCCTGTTTACGGCCCATTACCATGCTGGCCCATGTGGGCCCATTTATTTGACGGCCCGAGGCCCAATGATTGTACGGCTCGTTGGAGGCCCATTTATCCGATGACCCATAGGAGGCCCATGGATCCTACGGCCCGTAGCAGGCTCAAGGTTACCACAGTCTGTATATGGCCCATGGTTGTTGCGGCCACTAGCAAACAAAGGAAAAAGAATACTAGGGAAATAAATAAGCTAGAAACTAACACTAGGCTATTAAGGCGATTGCATAGATTACATCCACTGGGCATCAAAGTTCACCACCAGTGCAAATATAGGAACACCCTACACTATACAAAAATGGCTTGCTGTTTTCTTGAGCCGGTCTTTGCACGCTAAGAACAAATTTTGTATTGCAACAAAACAAATTACAACCATAAAACAAAAGGAAGGTTGGCATAAAAGTTAGCAGTCCAGCAGATAAATGCACCACTAGAAGTTCAGAAGCTCAGTTCATTTGACTTGACCGTTATGTTTTCATGTTGTATTGTCCGATGTAGCACCATAACATTCGCCTTCATTTATCATAGGCTCCTGAACAACATAGCAAATGTCTGATAGTCTGGTTTCAAAACCATGCATATCTTGACGATGTCAAACAATGGTTGTCCTTGTTTCACAAAGGTTCTCTGTTTGGGAATGGACTTGTGTCTGGAGCGCAGATATAACATTGTTTAGAGCTTGCATATATCGATCATGAGGCATTTTGGACGAGATTGCCTTAACAACCAACTCATTATTATGCAGGAACGTGCTTTTGGAACTGTTAGTGGAGAGGTACTGACCCACTTCAACAAGAGGTGACATTGCGGTTATAGTTGCCTCTTCACCTTCAGAAGGTGGCGCTTCCACCATTTGTTCCATAGCTTTCTGAAAAGTTGAGTTTTTACATTAGTAGTACCAGAACAGAAGATATTAATGAGGCAGCAAAACCAAACGAAATAGCTTTGGTCTATATACAGAACTTATTCTGGTGAACCCGTGTGAAATATTAGTTGTATTTTACTGCAAAGTACATAATAAAACTAGGTTCCAAAAATATGACCATGTACCATGGCTAATGTATTGTCTATTTCTTCACCTTGTATTGATAGCTAAGGATAAAGAGAGAAAGTTTATAATATGGTAAGCATATTATGACATCATTCATATCACAAAACAACTGAGAACAGACAAACATGCAATTGTAACGTTGTGTAGACAAGTCCAGCATGGAACTAGATTACAAATCAAGATCAAAGGAACATCACTCTCTTTTAAACCTTGTAAGGTGCAATGATACGCTAAGACAATTGTGTATAAAATTGAAAATAGTAATAGACATTGGCTGCAAACTATGCAGTTCAATGCACAAGTAAGAGTAAGTAGTAGTTAAAAGGCATGAGGATTAAGGACTTACAATAGCGGCTTTGACTGGTGGAGTCATACCCTTCGTCTTGCTGGTGTGATAGTCCTTGAAGATTTCCACAACATTTGGTTTAGGTACATTTTGGTCCTTGCGGGCTTTCCTATGCATTTGGAACAACTCAATATAGATTTGATAATATGGCACAACGAAAAGAGTGAAATAGTAGCTAATTACAAGAGCCTCGCAGTGTGCAATATAGCTATGAAATCTTGTCGTTTGTTGGAATTTCACTTTCGTACGGTTGGCCTTGTTCTTTGAATAATTCACCTACAAGAAGATAGATTTGTGAGGCACATGCGTAAATAGGAGTTCAACATGTGATCTGATCACATATATATAACATACTTGATACCTTGGATCAGACCCGTGTTTAACGAGGCCTCTCCATTCTTCATCCGATATATTTTCCACTGGAGATGTTTGGGCAAGTTCACTGTTAGCCTTGACTTCAAAGTGAGTTTTCCTCAAGTTATACTGATACTGTCGCAGGGCGGACTTGAAAACATGGGTGCATGCTTGTTTGGTTGCATCATCTTGGCTATCCAACTTGAACCTCATCTGTTGAAAATTATGGGAGTCTCATTACCAGCAACCTAGAAAGTATGGGACAGAGCCAGACGATATTACTAATTTCCATACATAACCATACTTACAGATAAATGGTCGAGGAAGGTGTTGAACTGGGTTTCATCTTTGTCATTCCTATACTGAATCCATGTTGGGAGGATACGTGCATGACACCTAACGGCAACCGCTGCCTCTGATACTAACTTGGCTGACTCTGTAGCATCACGTGGCATTTTTAAACCAGCCTCAAAATGGATCTCTATTCTTCATCCTCTAGATTTAGTTAACCTATCGAGCATTATCCCTGATGTCTATTTCCTCTTGCGCCTAGGTGCTACTCCAACAATGAACATAGGAAGTGTTAGTGTACATCAAACTGTGAGACTACATATAAAGAAGCATGCAACTGTAACTTGACTCCAGCAACTACCTTCTTGCTATTGAAGCTCACAAGGTTCATCTGATCTTGCCAACTCGTCTTATGTCAAGAGTGCTTCGGAAGTAGTGTCGGGTGGCAAGGGAGCTTGGGAACTTGCCGCTAGCTGAGTTGACAAACGAGTAACTCGTGCAACTATTGGTATTGTGAAAGGTGTTGCAGCAACTAGGGTTGTCGTTGCTTGTTTGGTGGTATCTATTAGTTTCTATTTGGATTGTTTTGCGAATGATGTAGCACGGGATACCGTGTTTGTACAATTTTCTGGTCGACTTTGATCTTCTGTTACACCATCAGTACCAGCAGAATCTGCATAATTCTTCTGCTTCCATTTTCGTGCGTCCTGAGGACTAACACCATCCCCTGCCATTCTGTGTTCCTTCCTCTTTATCTGTGCCATGTCAAGTCAAGCCGACAAGAAAAAGGAATAAAAAATTAGTTCTTCAGAACAAATTGATGCGTGATACACACGAACTAAACTTTGATGTTAGACAACCGCATGATAGGAGGATGTAATATGTACAAAAAACAGATGGCATGAGATAATCAGAACTATGATGTGTAAACTAAGCAGAAGGCATTTTAATAAATTAGAAGCAATGCAATGAAAGGTAGACACCATATGAAAGATGCTACAAATATCGCTGTACCAAGTTAACAGTGTCTCATCATAACTGACATTTAAACAAATGTGAAGCAGTACAAGAAATAATCATATACAAGATGCAAACAACATCACACTACCAAGTTAAAGGTCTCTCGTCATTAGTGCCATTGCATATTCACAGTTGTGATGTGTAAACTAAGCAAAAGGCATTTCAACAAATTAGAAGCAATGAAAGCTAGACGCCATATGAAAGATGCAACGAATATCACTCTACCAAGTTAAAATTGTCTCGTCATAAGTGGCATTTCAACAAATTAGAAGTAGTACAAGCTAAAAAATAATGCGAGATGTAAACTATATCAGACTCCCAAGTTAAAAGTGTCCTATGAAAAGTGATTGTTGCAGGTTACACAACAGTAGTACTTTGATGTAAGAACATGGTGTGATAGATAGATATTGTATGTTCTAGAAACAGGAACACGTGTCTTATTCACAAGTATAATGTGTAAAGTAAGTAGATGGAATTCAACAAAATTAGAAGAAATACAAGCTAGACATCATACATAACATGCAACCACATATAACAGTGCCAAGTTAGAGGGAGCACCTAAGATGGTGGACTAGGGGAGACATGCTCATCATCAACACAGCTACGTTGAGTGCCTATGCATGTGTTGTGTTGCAAATCTTGTTCGGGGGTTGGCGGAGTAGAATCTGTAGGGGCCCTCTATTTTAGTTTTTTGGAAGGAGCACCTTTATCCATTTCCTTGCTAATTTCCTTCTTCTTTATTGATTTTGCATTGTCAAGTAAAACCGGCAAGAAAAAGCAATAAAATTCACTCTACAGAACTCATTCATGCATGATACAAACAATCACTACCTTGATGTAAGGCAAACACAAGATACTAGGATGGAATATGTACGAAAAATAGGACGACATGGCATATTCACAAATATTTGTGTAAACTAAGCAGAAGTAATTTAATCAAATTACAGGCAATACAAGCTACACACCATACAACATGCAAGACAATATCACGCTGTCAAGCTAGAGAAAGCACCTAAGATGCCAGTTTCGTCGGAAGAGTGTCGTCAGTCCCTACCTTAATTTTTTCCTTCCTCTTACTTAGTTTTATTGCCTTCTCAAGTCAAACCCAAAAGAAAAATGAATAAAAATTCGCTTTTCAGAACTCATTGATGCAAGATGCTGATGAGCACTACTTTAATGTAAAGCGACTGCCTGATAGGATGGTTGAATGTGTAAGAAAAAAAGACAGCTTTGCATATTCGCAACTATGATTTGTAAACTAAGCAGAAGGCATTTTAACAAATTAGAAGCAATGAAAGCTAGACACCATATGAAAGATGCAATGAATATAACTCTACCAAGTTAAAACTGTCTCATCATAAGTGGCATTTCAACAACTTAGAAGTAGTACAAGCTAGAAAAGAATACGAGATGTAACCTATATCACACTCCCAAGTTAAATGTATCTTATGATAAGTGATTGTTGCAGGTTACACAATAGTAGTACTTTGATGTAAGAAGATGGTGTGGTAGACAGATATTGTATGTTCTAGAAACAGGAACACGTATCTTATTCACAAGTATAATGTGTAAAGTAAGCAGGTGAAATTCTACAAAATTAGAAGCAATACAAGCTAGACATCATCATACATAACATGCAACCACATATAACAGTGCCAAGTTAGAGGGAGCACCTGTGATGGTGGACTAGGGGAGACTTACTCATAATCAACACATCTACGTTGAGTGTCTATGCATGTGTTGTCTTGCAAATCTTCTTGGGGGGATGGCGGAGAAGAATCTGTAGAGGACCTCCATTTCAGTTGTTTGGAAGGAGCACCTTTATCAACTGCCTTGCTAATTTCCTTCCGCTTTATTGACTTTGCATTGTCAAGTAAAACCGACAAGAAAAAGCAATAAAATTCTCTCTTCATAACTCATTCATGCATGATACTAACAATCACTACTTTGATATAAGGCAAACTCATGATGCGAGGATGGAATATGTACGAAAAATAGGATGGCATGGCATATTCACAACTATTTGTGTAAACTAAGCAGAAGCCATTTCAACAAATTAGAAGCGATGTAAGCTAGAAACGACATGAAAGATGTAACCAATATGACTCTGCCAAGTTAAAAGCATCCCATCATAAATGGCGTTTCAACAAGTTAGAAGTAGTGCATGCTATAAATCATATGAAAGGTGCAACCAATATCAGAATTGATTGATGCGGGATACAAAAAAACAGTAGTTTTATGTAAGGACACGCTTAATAGACAGATGTTATATGTACCAAAAATAGGAAGGCATGTCACATTAGCAGGTATAATGTATAAACTAAGAAGAATAGCACATGCAATTTAATCAGATTGGAAGAATTACAATTGTAACAACCCCAAATTCTAAATTTTGGAATGTTATATTAAATAAATAATAGTGGTTGTTTCTTTGATTGTTGTGTGAATGACTGTGTGAATTTGAGTGGAAATTGAAACTTTTTAAAAGTTGAATGAGAGGGAATGAAATGAATTTCCCAAAAATTTCATCTTTACTTTTGATCTCCAATGAATTCAAATTCATTTCATCACAAAACCCTAGGTTTAAGATGATATGACTTCTTCCATTTAAAGAAATGAAATGGGGTTTGAAAAGATTTGAATTCAATTCGGGAATATTTCAAATTTAGAAACTTTAGGAAACTTAATGATTTTCATGAGATATGATAAAATTATTTCTTCAAATTATATGAAATACGAGTTGGAAGTTAAAAGAATCAAATTGAAAGTGGTTTGAAATTCAAATTCAAAACCACTTATGAGTTATTTTGGTATTTATTCAAATTATTTTGCTCCAAAAAATAAAATATATGTAAATTAGGGTAAAATGATTCCCTACAGTAGAAAAGAGGAGAAAAATAAATTTGAAGTAATTTTGGTATTTTAAAAATGATTTTTATTGGGTTTTATTTCAACGGCAACACTGTTTGACTTTCCTGAATTTTTGTGTATTTTATTTGCCTCTAGAAATATGTTCATGTTTTAGGATTTATTTTTATGATTTTTTTGATATATAATATGTCTATATAAAGTTCCATTTATTTTCTGTGTATTTTAGTTTGTTCCGTCTGTGTTTTTTTTAAAACAAAAATGGCCGAAGGCCTTCTGCCTGCGAGGCCCATCTCCATCCCCACGGCCCAGCTGGCTTAGCCGCACGCCGAAACGGCTTCCCATCGCTCGACCGCACCCCTCTCCCTCTCCCCTCCGCCGCTGACTCATGGGCCCCACATGTCATACCCATCCTTTGTCATTTTCTTTCGTGTTCATCACGGGAACAATATCCCGATGCAAATCCTCTCAATTCGATCCGTCCGTTGCCCCTCACGCAAGACCGACTCCCTATAAATATTGCCCTCCTCCTCATCTGATTTTCGGGAAACTTTGTTTCCCCGTGCCCTAGAGCGCCCGATTCGATCTCGCCAGAGTACATCGCACCTGAAGCTTTCGCTGGATGCTTCCAAGGCAACAAGAGCTTTCCGAGCACCCTTATCTTGATGTTTCTTCTTCCCTCTCAGTTATGCACCTCTCCGATCCTACTTCTCGCGCAGATCGACAACTGACCCGGCTCCCGACATCTCCTGGATCTCGCCGGCGTAGCCCCCTGCTCCACCCGCTCTCCCTCATCACCACAGGAATCACCCAACGCCGCCAACGCCACCACTGCCATCACCTCGAGGACCTCCAGGACCGTCGCCTGCAATTGACAGAGCCGTCGCGCCACTTCCTTCTTCGACTCCGCCGCCAGCCGCCGCCCACTATAAGCCACTGCCCCCCCCCATCTGTCCGATCCACTGTAGATGGTCCAGATTAGATCTAGCCTTTGTTTTTTATCTTGAACCGATATGTGCTATAGTGTGGCCGTCCGCTAGTTTAGCACTGCAGTGAACAGGTGTAGCCCGGTAGCTTTGCACCGTGTGTCCAGGGACCCAGATGCAAATAAATTTTCCATGGATTAGTCCCTGTTTTTCAAAACAGCCCGAGAACTTCAAAACCCTCCAACTTTTTATCCGTAACTCCGATTTAAGCGGTTCTTTTTGAAAAATACTCCTTATGACATATAATTTCCAATAAAAAGTGGATTTTGGAGATTGAGCAAATCAAATTTATTCTACTTCAAATCTAGTTCAAACCTTCGTTCGATTGTAACTTTTGAACCGGAGCTGCCCGTCCCCCCGTCCGTCCGCTCCAAAGTAGATGGTCCAGATTAGATATAGCCTTCATTTTTTTTATCTTGAACCGGTATGTGCTATATTGTGGCCGTCCGCTAGTTTAGCACTGCAGTGAACAGGTGTAGCCAAGTAGCTTTGCGCCATGTGTCCAGGGATCCAGATGCAAATAAAGTTTGCATGGATTAGTCCCTGTTTTTTCTCAGAACAGCCCGAACTTCAAAACCCTCCAACTTTTTATCCGTAACTCCGATTTAAGCGGTTCTTTTTGCAAAATACTCCTTGTGGCATATACTTTCCAATAAAAAGTGGATTTTGGAGATTGAGCAAATCAAATTTATTCAACTTCAAATCTAGTTCAAACCTTTGTTCGATTGTAACTTTTGAACCGGAGCTCCGTGTTTTTGAAACCAATGCCAAATTGTTCATCATGATCCCATCTATCCAGTGATCCTATCAAGTTATATTTTTGATCACTTTCAAATTCAGATTTGACTAGATTCGAACTTCAACTTTGTTAGGCCATAACTTTCAATCTATGATTCTGTTTGATTTGATCCTTTTTGCAAATTGAAGCCTTAGATCCATACTATCCTCTAGAACCACGGTCACATGATTTTCATACAATTAAAATGTCTTTGTCTAGTAAGCTTGATTTGGTTCTTTTTGAGTCCATAAGTCTCTTAGTTGTTTTTTTGAGTGATTGCTTATGTGTTATTATAATTGTTTGTGATAGATATCCAGAGCGCGAATAATATTGTTATCAAGTTTTCTAAGAGCGTTATTATCTTCATCAACTTACAAGGCAAGTTCACTTTGACCATGCTTTTCATACCTATGTTTTTATTGCATTTAGTATGCATGAGGTAGTAACCCATCACCCTGTGACCAAGCCCGAGACGTTATTTATTTTAATGCTACGCTATAGTAGACGGGGTTGGTATGAGTGCTCGAGAGTGGTGTGAGAATGGAGAACTCTACGTCAATGGCGACAAATTCACGATGGTATCTGCAAGGACTGCATCTTCAGGACCTCAAGACTTCAAGACTTGAGACAAGAATTCAGTACACACTACTGGGTGAAGGATGGATTTGATGGGCACCCTGGAGCAACCGATGGATGGCCAGGATGCATGGAGAAGCGCCATGACATCTTGCAGAAAGCTTCACCCAGAATCAAAGAGACGGAAGAATACTTCATGCCCGGAAGCTTACCTGTGCAACCGCAAGTCACTATGGGCTCTGGCTTGGTTGACCTTAGTTGTGACTCTGGCTGGGACGGTGCTAGTAGATGTAGAACTACAGTAGGATTGGATGAGCGCTGGATAGTGGTCAGAGAAACTCTTCGGAAGACCATGTTTCGGTCATCTTGTTCTTAAACACTCTGAAGTGCGAGAACGTAAAAAAGAGGGATCGAATCTTGCGGGTAAAGTGTACAAACCTCCGTAGTGGGTTAAAACCTAATCGATTAGCCGTGTCTCCGGTTACGGACAATTTGAGCCTCTAGACTTGGATCTATCTCGGAACTCTCAACATCAGACTGATAACTTAATTGTGGGCAACTTATGATGATTTTGGGCTATGAGACATCGGTTGGCGGAACCATGTCATGATAGAAAACTCCGTAGCATAGACTTCTAATATTACTTTGATGTAGGGAAAATAAAACTAGATTTTACGCAAACAAAACTCAGATACAGAGCCACAAAGCCATATTGCATATAGTATAGTTTATCATCTGTTCTTCTTACAACGATCTTGCCGGTACATTCAATGTACTTACCTAGACGGCTGCAACGTCTCATGTTCCAGATATTTATATGATGAGTGAGTTTCGTTGTTGGGTTATGGTCTACACTCAACTTGCCGATGGCATTGATGGGACTCCACACCCGTTGATTGTTTCCGCTGAGACTTATAAGTTATATATCATTTTACGTTATTTATACATGTGATTGCACTTTGATATATACATTGATGTACTGTGTATGCCAGCATACTGATCTAGGGATGGCACGGATACACGGAAGCTTGACCGTCTGAGGTCGGGTCGCTACAACAATCTGGACACTATATGCAACATGCAACCATAGATCATGCTGCCAAGTTAGAGCAAGCACCTGCGATGGTGGTGTAGGGGAAATGCGGTCATCAACTATAGATCTACGTTGACTATCTTCATCTAGCATTGCTTTTTCTTGGGAATCATGTGGGGAGGCTGACACTGCATTCTTTAAAAGAGGATCTTTTCTTACAGCAGTCCACAAGCCTGACTGTCTCATCATAAGTGATTGATGAGAGATAGACAAGAACATTAGTTTGATGTAAGAACATGGGTAATAGACAGATGTAGTAGTATGTACCAAAAATAGGAAGACATGTCATATTGAAAGGTATAATGTGTAAGCTAAGAAGATGCAATTTAACCAAATTGGAAGCAATACAAGCTAGACACCCGGCTGGAGTGGTGAGCACGATCATCACGGACCTGGGAGCCTGGTGGGAGGCGGGCTGCTTCACCGCCATCGTGGTTTTTTAGTTCGCTTGCGGGTGATGCATGTCTGTGCTGGGCTTGTCACTAGCTCGGCCAGTGCCCTGACTAGCTATTTGGCTTCTGGTGCTCTCGGGATGGTGGTTCATGTAAAAAATTTCTTTCCTTATCTTAGTAAAGACCGACATCGGCCTTTCGAATACAAGCTAGACACCATATGCAACATGCAACCACATATGCCACCGCGAAGTTAAAGCAAGCACCTAGGATCGTGGTTCATGTTGAGCGAGATCATCAACTCTAGAGCTACGTTTACCATCTCCATCTGCTGACACTGCACCCTTTATAGCACGGAAATGTGTCTTGCCTAAGCACGAAGAAATCTGGAGCGACTTCTCTATTTTATTTCGTGCTTCTATCAATCGGTTGACAGAGGCTGAAATACCCATGCATAAAAAACAATATTGAGAATATGGGTGAAGTGTGTGTAGAACTAGTGCACTGTAAAAGTAGCAGATAGCAGGTGGCTGAAAAATAAATGATAGGAGACATATGATAGCTCTACAACATTGCATGACAAACAAAATTAGATTCTACTCCGTATGATTTTGTAATATATGAGCACAGGGGTGGTTGGGAAATGCAGGTACTCCTCTAGCACACCACCACATGTGGTCCTATCAAAATAATAGTCGACTGAAAATAAATATGCTAGTCGATTTTTTTATGAACCGTCTGATCTACAAGGAACGGGCAGATGGCCTTCGTCTACCTCCCGCCATTCACTGTTGACGATCATTCTCGAACTACCAGTGACCACCAGCCCAGACCCCTTCCTCCATCGCCCACCCTCCCCTCGACCTTGATGTCTACTACACAACCTTCCTCTCATAGAAGTTGTTGGGCCTCCAAGTGCAGAGGTTTGTAGGATAGTAGCAAATTTACCTCCAGTGGATGACCTAAGGTTTATCAATCCGTGGGAGGCGTGGGATGAAGATGGTCTATGTCAAACAAACCTGCAACCAAATAACAAAGAGTCTCTTGTGTCCCCAGCACACCCAATACAATGGTAAATTGTATAGGTGCACTAGTTCGGCGAAGAGATGGTGATGCAAGTGCAATAATGATGGTAGATATAGGTTTTTCTAATCTGAAAATATAAAAAAGCAAGGTAACTAATGACAAAAGTGAGCGAAAATGGTATTGCAATGTGTGGAAACAAGGCCTAGGGTTCATACTTTTACTAGTGAAAGTTCTCTCAACAATAATAACATAATTGGATCATATAACTATCCCTCAACATGCAACAAAGAGTCACTCCAAAGTCACTAATAGCAGAGAACAAACAAAGAGATTATTGTAGGGTACGAAACCACCTCAAAGTTATCCTTTCTGATCGATGTATTCAAGAGTCCATAGTAAAATAACATGAAGCTATTCTTTCCGTTCAATCTATCCTAGAGTTCGTACTAGAATAACACCTTAAGGCGCAAATCAACCAAAACCCTAATGTCACCTAGATACTCCAATGTCACCTCAAGTATTCGTGGGTATGATTATACGATATGCATCACACAATCTCAGATTCATCTATTCAACCAACACAAAGAACTTCAAAGAGTGCCCCAAAGTTTCTATCGGACAGTCAAGATGAAAACGTGTGCCAACCCCTATGCATAAGTTCACGAGGTAACGGAACTCGCAAGTTGATCACCAAAACATACATTAAGTGGATCACGTGAATATCCCATTGTCACCACAGATAAACACATGCAAGACATACATCAAGTGTTCTCAAATCCTTAAAGTCTCAATCCGATAAGATAACTTCAAAGGGAACACTCAATTCATCACAAGAGAGTAGAGGGGGAGAAACATCATAAGATCCAACTATAATAGCAAAGCTCGCTATACATCAAGATCATGCCAAATCAAGAACACAAGAGAGAGAGAGAGAGAGAGATCAAACACATAGCTACTGATACATACCCTCAGCCCCGAGGGTGAACTACTCCGTCCTCATCATGGAGAGCGCTGGGATGATGAAGATGGCCACCGGAGAGGGATTCCCCGGTGCCGGAACGAGTCTAGATTGGTTTTCGGTGGCTATAGAGGCTTGCGGCGGTGGAACTCCCGATCTAGGTTTCTTTCTGGAAGTTTGGGGTTATATAAGAGGTGTTGGATTTGGGAACAAGTCAGGGGGGTCCCCGAGGCAGCCATGAGGTAGGGGGCGCGCCTAGGGGGTAGGGCGCGCCCCCACCCTCGTGGTGGCCTCGTGACTCTTCTGGCCTATCTCAGGTACTCCGTGGGCTTCTTATGGTCCAAAAAATGATCTTCGTGAAATTTCAGGTCAATTGGACTCCGTTTGGTTTTCCTTTTCTGCGATACTCAAAAACAAGGAAAAACAGAAACTGGCACTGGGCTCTAGGTTAATTGGTTAGTACCAAAAATCATATAAAATAGCTTATAAATGCATATAAAACATCCAAGGTTGATAATATAATAGCATAGAACAATAAAAAATTATAGATACGTTGGAGACGTATCAAGCATCCCCAAGCTTAATTCCCGCTCGTCCTCGAGTAGGTAAATGATAAAAACAGAATTTTTGATGTGGAATGCTACCTAACATATTTATCTATGTAATCCTTTTTATTGTGGCAAGAATATTCAGATCCATAAGATTCAAGAAAAAAGTTTAATATTGACATAACAATAATAATACTTCAAGCATACTAACAAAGTAACCATGTCTTCTCAAAATAACATGGCCAAAGAAAGATATCCCTACAAAATCATATAGTCTGGCTATGCTCTATCTTCATCACACAAAATATTAAAATCATGCACAACCCCGAATGACAAGCCAAGCAATTGTTTCATGCTTTTGATGTTCTCAAACTTTTTCAATCTTCACGCAATACATGAGCGTGAGCCATGGACATAGCACTATAGGTGGAATAGAATGGTGGTTGTGGAGAAGACAAAATGGAGAAGATAGTCTCACATCAACTAGGCATATCAACGGGCTATGGAGATGCCCATCAATAGATATTAATGTGAGTGAGTAGGGATTGCCGTGCAACGAATGCACTAGAGCTATAAATGTATGAAAGCTCAACAAAAGAAACTAAGTGGGTGTGCATCCAACTCGCTTTCTCATGAAGACCTAGGGCATTTTGAGGAATCCCATCATTGGAATAGACAAGCCAAGTTCTATAATGAAAGATTCCTAGTAGTATATGAAAGTTACAACATAGGAGACTCTCTATCATGAAGATCATGGTGCTACTTTGAAGCACAAGTGAGGTAAAAGGATAGTAGCATTGCCCCTTCTCTCTTTTTCTCTCATTTTTGTTTTGTTTTGTTTTTTGGCCTTCTCTTTTTTATTGCCTCTTTTTCTCTTTTTTATTTTTCGTCCGGAGTCTCATCCCGACTTGTGGGGGAATCATAGTCTCCATCATCATTTCCTCACATGGGGCAATGCTCTAATAATGATGACAATCACACTTTTATTTATTTACAACTCAAGAATTACAAATCGATATTTAGAACAAAATATGACTCTGTATGAATGCCTCCGGTGGTGTACCGGGATGTGCAATGAATCAAGAGTGACATGTATGAAAGAATTATGAACGGTGGCTTTGCCACAAATACGATGTCAACTACATGATCATGCAAAGCAATATGACAATGATGGAGCGTGTCATAATAAACGGAACGGTGGAAAGTTGCATGGCAATATATCTCGGAATGGCTATGGGAATGCCATAATAGGTAGGTATGGTGGCTGTTTTGAGGAAGGTAAATGGTGGGTTTATGGTACCGGTGAAAGTTGCACTGTACTAGAGGCTAGCAATGGTGGAAGGGTGAGAGTGCGTATAATCCATGGACTCAACATTAGTCATAAATAATTCACATACTTATTGCAAAAATCTACAAGTCATCAAAAGCCAAGAACTACGCGCATGCTCCTAGGGGGATAGATTGGTAGGAAAAGACCATCACTCATCCCCTACCGCCACTCATAAGGAAGAGAATCAATAAATAAATCATGCTCTGACTTCATCACATAACGGTTCACCATACGAGCATGCTACGGGAATCACAAACTTCAACACAAGTATCTCTCAAATTGATAGCTACTGAACTAGCATGACTCTAATATCACCATCTTCATATCTCAAAACAATCATCAAGTATCAAACTTCTCATAGTATTCAATGCACACTATATGAAAGTTTTTATTAAACCCATCTTGGATGCCCATCATATTAGGACTAATTTCATAACCAAAGAAAATTACCATGATGTTCTAAAAGACTCTCAAAATAATATAAGTGAATCATGAGAGATCAATAATTTCTATAAAATAAAACCACCGCCGTGCTCTAAAAAGATATAAGTGAAGCACTAAAGCAAATGACAAACTACTCCAAAAGATATAAGTGAAGATCAATGAGTAGTCGAATAATTATGCAACTATGTGAATACTCTCTAACATTTAAGAATTTAATATCTTGTTATATTATTCAAGCAGAAAGCAAAACAAAAGAAAATAAAATGACGCTCCAAGCAAAACACATGTCATGTGGTGAATACAAATATAGCTCCAAGTAAAGTTACCGATGAACGAAGATGAAAGAGGGGATGCCATCCGGGCATCCCCAAGCTTAGGCTCTTGGTTGTCCTTGAATATTACCTTGGGGCGCCTTGGGCATCCCCAAGCTTAGGCTCTTGACACTCCTTATTCCATAGTGCATCGAATCTTTACTCAAAACTTGAAAACTTCACAAGATAAAACATAACAGAAAACTCTTAAGCTCCGTTAGTATAAGAAAACAAATCACCACTTTTGGTACTGTTGTGAACTCATTCTAAATTCATATTGGTGTAATATTTACTGTATTCCAACTTCTCTATGGTTCATACCCTTCGATACTAATCATAGATTCATCAAAATAAGCAAACAACACAAAGAAAACAGAATCTATCAAAAACAGAACAATATGAAGTAATCTGTATGTTTTGAATACATCTATCACTCCACAAATTCAGAAATAAATTTGTGGACCTGAGGAATTTGTCTATTAATCCTTTTGCAAAAAGAATCAACCTAAATGCACTCTCTAGTAAAAATGGCAGCTAATCTCGTGAGCGCAAAAGTTTCTGTTTTTCACAGCAAGATCGCAAAGACTTCGCCCAAGTCTTCCCAAAGGTTCTACATGGCACAAACACTTATTAAAACATAAAACCACATCTAAACAGAGGCTAGATGAATTATTTATTACTAAACAGGATAAAAAATCAAAGAACAAAAATAAAATTGGGTTGCCTCCCAACAAGCGCTATCATTTAACGCCCCTTGCTAGGCATGATGATTTAAATGATGCTCACATAAAAGATAAGAATTGAAACATAAAGAGAGCATCATGAAGGATATTACTAGCACATTTAGGTATAACACACTTCCTATGCATAGGGATTTTTTGAGCAAACAACTTATGGGAACAATAAACAACTAGCATAGGAAGGCAAAACAAGCATAGCTTCAAGATTTTCAACATATAGAGAGGAAACTTGATATTATTGCAATTCCTACAAGCATATATTCCTCCCTCATAATAATTTTCAGTAGCATCATGAATGAATTCAACAATATAACCATCACATAAAGCATTCTTTTCATGATCCCCAAGCATATAAATTTTATTACTCTCCACATAAGCGAATTTCTTCTCATGAATACTAGTGGGAGCAAAGTCAACAAAATAACTATCATGTGAGGCATAATCCAATTGAAAATTAAAATCATGATGACAAGTTTTATGGTTATCATTGTTCTTAATAGCATACAAGTCATCACAATATTCATCATAGATAGCAACTTTGTTCTCAAAATCAATTGGAACCTCTTCCGAAATAGTGGAATCATCACTAAATAATGTCATGACCTCTCCAAATCCACTTTCATCAATATAATCATCCTAAATAGGAGGCATGATATCATCATAATAAATTTGTTCATCAAAACTTGGGGGACAAAAAATATCATCTTCATCAAACATAGCTTCCCCAAGCTTGTGGCTTTGCATATCATTAGCATCGTGGATATTCAAGGAATTCATACTAACAGCATTGCAATCATGCTCATCATTCAAATATTTAGTGCCAAGCATTCTAATGCATTCTTCTTATAGAACTTGAGCACAATTATCAGAATCCTTATTTTCACGAAAGACATTGAAAAGATGAAGCATATGAGGCATCATTAATTCCATTTTTTTGTAATTTTATTTTATAAACTAAACTAGTGATAACAAAGGAAACTAAAAGATTCGATTGCAAGATCTAAAGATATACCTTCAAGCACTAACCTCCTCGGCAACGGCACCAGAAAAGAGCTTGATGTCAACTACACAACCTTCCTCTTGTAGACGTTGTTGGGCCTCCAAGTGCAGAGGTTTGTAGGACAGTAGCAAATTTCCCTCAAGTGGATGACCTAATGTTTATCAATCCGTGGGAGGTGTAGGATGAAGATGGTCTCTCTCAAACAACCCTGCAACCAAATAACAAAGAGTCTCTTGTGTCCCCAACACACCCAATACAATGGTAAATTGTATAGGTGCACTAGTTTGGCGAAGAGATGGTGATACAAGTGCAATAATGATGGTAGATATAGGTTTTTGTAATCTAAAAATATAAAAACAGCAAGGTAACTAATGACAAAAGTGAGCGAAAACGGTATTGCAATGTGTGGAAACAAGGCCTAGGGTTCATACTTTCACTAGTGCAAGTTCTCTCAACAATAATAACATAATTAGATCATATAACTATCCCTCAACATGCAACAAAGAGTCACTCCAAAGTCACTAATAGCAGAGAACAAACGAAGAGATTATTGTAGGGTACGAAACCACCTCAAAGTTATCCTTTCTGATCGATGTATTCAAGAGTCCGTAGTAAAATAACATGAAGCTATTCTTTCTGTTCAATCTATCCTAGAGTTCATACTAGAATAACACCTTAAGACGCAAATCAACAAAAACCCTAATGTCACCTAGATACTCCAATGTCACCTCAAGTATCCGTGGGTATGATTATATGATATGCATCACACAATCTCAGATTAATCTATTCAACCAACACAAAGAACTTCAAAGCGTGCCCCGAAGTTTCTACCGGAGAGTCAAGACGAAAACGTGTGCCAACCCCTATGCATAGGTTCAAGAGGTCACGGAACTCACAAGTTGATCACCAAAACATACATCAAGTGGATCACGTGAATATCACATTGTCACCACAGATAAGCACATGCAAGACATACATAAAGTGTTCTCAAATCCTTAAAGACTCAATACGATAAGATAACTTCAAAGGGAACCTCAATTCATCACAAGAGAGTAGAGGGGGAGAAACATCATAAGATCCTACTATAATAGCAAAGCTCGTGATACATCAAGATCGTGCCAAATCAAGAACATGAGAGAGAGAGAGAGAGATCAAACACATAGGTACTGGTACATACCCTCAGCCCCGAGGGTGAACTACTCCCTCCTCGTCATGGAGAGCACCGGGATGATGAAGATGGCCACCGTAGAGGGATTCCCCCCTTCGGCAGGGTACCGGAACGGGTCTAGATTGGTTTTCGGTGGCTATAGAGGCTTGCGGCGGTGGAACTCCTGATCTAGGATTCTTTCTGGAAGTTTGGGGTTATGTAAGAGGTGTTGGAGTCGGGAACAAGTCAGGGGGTCCCCGAGGTTGCCACGAGGTAGGGGGACGCGCCCACCCTCATGGTGGCCGCGGGACTCTTCTGGCCTATCTCACGTACTCGGTGGGCTTCTTCTGGTCCAAAAATGATCTCCGTGAAATTTCAGTTCAATTGGACTCCGTTTGGTTTTCCTTTTCTGCGATACTCAAAAACAAGGAAAAAACAAAAACTGGCACTTGGCTCTAGGTTAATAGGTTAGTCCCAAAAATCATATAAAATAGCTTATAAATGCATATAAAACATCCAAGGTTGATAATATAATGGCGTGGAACAATCAAAAATTATAGATTCTTTGGACACGTATCAGACCTCACACCACTTCCGTGCTTGGCATCGCCCCCCCCCCCGCCATCCCTGTAAGCCCGACCGACCTCCAGATTGGGTGCCAGCAGGTCCTAGGCCCCACACACCTCTATGATAAACGCCGAGGCACTACTTCCCTAGTGTAATAGGCAGACTAGCGCATGTTATGCCGGGGAATGCTTCCTTTAATTGGGAATCAACTGACCAGGAATTGAAATCCAGGG
>NC_041384.1:361319713-361361051 GCF_002162155.2 Triticum dicoccoides | reverse complement strand
GCTCTAGGTTAATAGGTTAGTCCCAAAAATCATATAAAATAGCTTATAAATGCATATAAAACATCCAAGGTTGATAATATAATGGCGTGGAACAATCAAAAATTATAGATTCTTTGGACACGTATCAGACCTCACACCACTTCCGTGCTTGGCATCGCCCCCCCCCCCCGCCATCCCTGTAAGCCCGACCGACCTCCAGATTGGGTGCCAGCAGGTCCTAGGCCCCACACACCTCTATGATAAACGCCGAGGCACTACTTCCCTAGTGTAATAGGCAGACTAGCGCATGTTATGCCGGGGAATGCTTCCTTTAATTGGGAATCAACTGACCAGGAATTGAAATCCAGGGGCGACGAACCTCTAGCTAAGGTGAAATATTATGTGAGGAGAAACCTTGTGCATCACGAGTTACTAGGAACATCGAGTATCAGGAAGAAGGTGTAGGAAGAAGCGGTCAAATAGTGTCTTCTGTGGGATGAATACCATGCAAGCAGACACGTAAGATTTGCACGAATAAGGCAAGAGGAGTACCAGTTCCGGTTGCCATTGTTGTGTCCTCCAGATATCGCGGCGATGTTCTTCTTTTTACCGGGGGAACCGATGTTTCGGAGGGGGGTGGAGCCTTGGACGAACCCAAGGCCAAATTGTTGATGTGTTGCGGTGACTGTCTATCGGTGGATGGGAAGCCGACCCGAGGTGCGGAGGACAACATAGCAGGAACAGCTCTGGTGTTGTGGACGGTGGCGACGTTGGAGCGGCAGCGGTGAGGCGTAGGACAACGTGGTTGAACTGGCTCGAGTACGGCGCACATCGGCATCTTGGAGGCAGCTCGGCCTCGGTTTCAACTACTAGCCGTGGAGGGTGTTGCAGTTGCGGTGGATGATGATGTCGGGGTATCGGCTCCAGCGTGACGGAGGAGGGCGGCGGTTGATGGGTGGGATGGGGTGGTGGACGGAGGACGCCGGGGTTTCGCAACTGGTGGAGAGGTAGTTTTGGCGCCCATGGAGTATGAATGGGGAATCAGATGGGGGGGGCTAAGGGGGAACCATGTTTCAGTCTCGGATGTGCTTGTTTTTGTTTCTTTAACAGATGGAACGGGCTTGTTTTTAATTTGGGGAAAGTACAAACTTTGCCCCACTCTTAAATTTGGACCTACTACGGGTCGGGGGTAGGACGGTAATCCTAGGTGTCTCAAATAGTGGGTGGGAGTGATTTTGGCCGAGCGCATGTGTGTTTAGGCGGCCACGGCGTATGAATGTTTTTCGAAGGCGGTTGTGTGGCGTCTAGATGAAGTTACAAACCTACCCGGTTTAGACCTTTGGACGTCCGGCCGGTAGGTTTCACGGGTCGGAGTTAGAGAAGTAATTTCCGTCTACCAAACATTGGTCTCACGCGGTTTCGGCTGAGTAGAGGCTCTTTTGGCGCTTCGTTCGAATTTTGAAACAGAATCATTCTCGTTTAGAGTACTCTTGAACTTTGAGGATTGACCTAAATAGACAACGTTAATTTTTTGGGAAATAGACAACGTTAAATTTGACCTTGTATGTTTGAAAACCTCATTAAATTATGTGCTTCTTTTTGAAATTTTGACACTTGAAAATCCTATAACTACGATTATTTTGGAATGGATGAGGTAAATTTGAATCTATTTTGTACACGACTTATTATGTACAAAAGGAGAGAAAAGATTGGTGCCTCCATAATTTAGGTATGATTTACAAATGCTATGATCTCGAATTCAAATAATTGAATGGACTTCATGTTGAATTCAAATTTTTTAAACCACCTTAAGTTGAATTCAAATGTATGCTAGTTCATAGCTAGCTATTTATAATGTTCATTCTGTAACTTTTGTATGTGTAATGTGCTTTACACACACAACATGAACTATACTCACGTTTATATTCTAATTGCTAAAGAAAAGCATTGTCTGGAGTTAAAAATACTAAATCTATGGATCAAGTATGTCGAATAATAACATAGACATGCTCAAATTCGATAAAATATACATGTCTGATAGATGGGAGCCTGCATAAATTTGTGTTTATCTTACTTTTTTCCTATGCGAACTGACAGATGGGAACCACAAGGAACATGATCAATTTATCAAGTTAACATAGTGCCTCACAGACTATTTGTCCGGTCAACAGAGTGCAATCCGATGCTGAACGGTGAGCAAGTGACCGTATAATCACCGCAAAACGTATATAGTGACCGTAATGAGCGTATTCTGATGTCCGGTGACCGTATTATGCTTTTCGCTTGAAATACATTGACCGCCAATGTATTTATCTCTTCTCTCACTCTCTCTATGGAGCTGAGATGGCCAACGTGCCAATGCCTAAATTGGTGCACGCCACCCCATTATTGTTGTACTGGTTTCGTAAGAGCGAACAAGGATTCATGTCTACCGTACAAACTGTAGATATGAGTTACAAATGCTATGAAGACGAATACATATATTTGAATCCACTTTATGCCCAATTTCTCTCTATAGGCCCTCCAAAAGTACACCTCTACACGTTCTCGCATGTTACATCTAACAACTATGCAATATAGCACTACTACACTCCAACACAATAAATCATATGTGTTTTTAGTTTTACTAGATCTCATATTGTTACTTAATTATTCAGTTTGCATACATTAAAATTGCCTTTGAAATGTATGGCTAGTATTATCTACCGCGTGGGAAAAATCTGGCCCCTGCCTATTTAATCGGGTTTGTGTTGATGGATCGTGCAAAACAACAAAACTATAGTAGTACTACAGTACAAGTAACAATTCACTGGGCGGCCGTGTCATGTACTCCTTTGTCATAAGAGTGGAGCACTCGCTTTCATAAATGTTCTAGTCCCTTTCGCCGACATGTGGGACACCAAGCAACTGGGTCCACATGCCATACCGAAATAACAGTGTAGAGCAGCAAGGGTGAAGCACCCCGGTCATGGCGCCGACGTAGTAATGAGCAATGAGGCATCAAATCACAAAGCTGCACCTTTCCCGTGGTTAAGTTGGAGGGACGAAGTGATGCTAAAAAACAAGTTGGAGGGACGAAGCAACCATCATTTCACTCGTTGCTGAATCTGCTTCTCCCTCATCTTCTTCAAGTTAACCCCGTGTTGCTTCTGTCGTTGCTCTGCCTCATGCGGGACACATATCGTCTTAGTAAATCACTGACACATGGGACCGCATGTTAGCAAACCATCGGGCCAACATCCTCTAAAAATAAGAAACCTCCCTTGCCTTCCTCGCAGCAAAATCACCTCCTTTTTACTAATCTTGATATAATTTTTTAGATCAATATAATTGAGATTTGTATAGATAGCACACAGGAGCTAAACCAAGTGGAACGGTTAAGGGAATCCACAATGTGTAGCCAAATGTGAAAATAGATTTTCGCATTAATGGGAACCATTGTGGAGGGTGCTGCCATAGCCAAAAAGAGGGAACCGAAGCTCCCTAATTGATTGATTGAAGGAATGAAAAAATGCAACCTCTTTCCTCTCTCTCCCATGCTTGGACTCATGTATAGTATAGAGCACAGAGTCTACTCCCTTGTCCCTTCTACCACAAATCACAAACAGTGATATATCAATTCACAAAGCACGGATGAAGCAACCATCCACTACTAGGGAAAAGCTTATACACAGGATCTTACCAGCAGTGAGTTTAAATTAAGGCGATGCTGCAATGTAGTAGAAGCGCGCTCCGGCAGTACTCGCTGCTGAAATAAACGTAGCAGTAGCGCGCCTCCTCTAAGCCGTGCTACTGCTATAATTCCCACGACCCCGCCGCGAAGCTAGTTCTAGCAGTAGCGCATTAATTCAGAGCGCGCTACTGCTAGGTAGTTAGCAGTAGCGCCTTTACCTTTAGAGCGCTACTGCTAAAACTAGCTATCTCCCACCCCCACGCTCTCCTCTATCCGATCCACACTCACACTCACTCCATCTCCCCCTCAACCCCCTGCGCGTCGGTCCTCCCCCGCCGGCCGACGTGGCCCCCGCCAGCTGCCGTCGCCTACCCCTCTTCCCTCTGCGCTGCCGTCAACTCCTCCTCCTCCTCGCTGGACTCGGTAGCGCCCTCCTCCTCCATCCTCCATCGACTCGCCGCCGGCTGACCCCTCCTCGCTCCGCCCTTCCTCCTCCGTCCTACTCTCTCCTCCCTCCTCCCTCCTCCATCCACAACCTCTCCTCCCTGCTACATTTTGATTTAGTAGGCTAGTTCATATGCAACATTTTGATTTAGTTCATATGATTTAGTTGATTTAGTAGGCTAGTTGATTTAGTTGATTTATAGAACATTTTGATTTAGTTGATTTAGTAGGCAAGTTGATTTAATAGGCTAGTTGATTTAGTTGATTTATAGAGCATTTTGATTTAGTTGATTTAGTAGGCAAGTTGATTTAATAGGCTAGTTGATTTAGTTGATTTCTACAACATTTTGATTTAACAATTATTTTTCTTTCCTGTGAAGTGGATAGTTAATCCTTGCTCATATTGCTTTAGGAAAATGGCGCCACCACCACCACCACCATGTCGATTGTGCAAGTCAAGGTGCGCCAGCAGCCTTGCAACTAGCAAACTGTTCGACATCTACTTCCAGCCGAGTTTTCATCATGCGGCGGTAAGAAATTATATGAAATGTAACAACTATTTTATTTTTAGTGTTGGCATTACTACATTGTGTCATTTTGCTTTTTTTACACAGATCGTCCCATGCAATGTGAGGTAGAAATTCAACAAGATGACAGGAGACACTGTGACATTTGAGGCTCCTGGGGGGCGTACACTATGGAGGTCGAGAAAGGATGCAATATGTCGCAGATTGGAGGAGATGGATGGGCATGTTTCCTCGCCCGCATGCATCTTACTGGTGGTGAGTTGATCAGCTTCTCCTTCAGAGCAAAAAGACCCAAGCTGGCTGTCATTTAAATCAACATGGTGGAAGTTGATCAGCTTCTCCTTCAGAGCAGAAAGTACCATGGTCGATCGACATGATATGGTATGTTATACTTACAAATGCAAATTAGCCGATGATATGCTTAGTGTAGAGTCCAATGATATGTTGTGTGGAATCTAGTCGATGATATGCTTTAGTGTAGAGTTCGATCACATGCTTATTAGTGTAGAATCTAAGGAACTATTAATAGTGTAGATAATCCATATATACCTATTTGCAAGAGTATGTGCGAGGCTATTTATTAATTGATATGTTTTTCTTATTCAGAAAATTGGCAAAGAGCCTATCTGTGAGTTATGGTATCGAGCCTGATGAAGAAGGCTCAGTTGGACTACGCCTTACCGCAAGGGGATCCGTTACTACCTGTACTTACCGCGTGGACATGGATGGTCGCACACACTTAAAATCGGTTGGGTGGAAGAGATTCCTCGATGGCAAGAATCTTCGTGTTGGACAGGCCATCCTAATTACTATCAGGAACACCCACTGCCCATGCTTGAGGATGATGATCGTCTTCGATATCATCTAGAACTACATATGTGTGTGTGTGGCTATATCATCTAGACTACATATGATGATCGTCGTCGATATCATCTAGAACTACATATGATGATCGTCGTCGATATGACCTTGTACTGCTTAAGGATGCATGTTGACTATACATGAAATTGTTATCTAGTACTCCCTTCGTTCCAAATTACTCGTCGTGGTTTGAACCACGACGAGTAATTTGGCACGGAGGGAGTACTACCTAGTACCTATAATGCTTTATGAAATTGATATCCAGTAGTACTATCTAGAAATTGTAGTTTATTGAAACCGAAATGGGGTAGGAAATGATGAAAGATATAGCAGTAGCGAGGGGCTAGGAAATCGCTACAGCTAACTAATAGTAGCGCATTCCAGAAAAGCGCTACTGATATAGTCAACAGTAGTAGCGCAGGTGCGGACCGCGCTACTACTAAAAGTTAGTTGTAGCGTTGTAGTAGTAGCGCGGTTGCCGGCGCTGCTGCTAGCCTCAAAACCCGCGCTACTACTAGGGTTTTCCCTAGTAGTGATCATTTCACTCTTCGCTGACTCTGCTTCTCCATCATCTTCTTCGATAAACAACATGTACGCACTACAAGCTAGAAGGGTGACGCTATTGTGTAGTACTAATACGTATCCAACGCATTTATTATTTTTGATTGTCCCACGCAATTATATTATCATTCTTGGATGTTTTACAATCATTTTATAGGAACTTTATATCATTTTTTGGACTAACCTATTAACATAGTGCCCAGTGCCAGTTGCTATTTTTTGCTTGTTTTTTAATTCGCAGAAAATCAATACCAAATGGAGTCCACATGCAGCGAAACTTTTTGGGGATTTTTTCTGGACCACAAGACACACATTGGGCTAAAGAAGTACCAGAGGGGGGCTCCGAGGGGAGCACAACCCACCTGGGCGCGCCTGGGGGCCCAGGGGCACGCCTGGGGGCCCAGGGGCGCCCTGGTGAGTTGTTGCCACCATGGCCGCCTCCCGCACCACCTCTTTGAAGTACAAATACCCCAAAAATCTAAAAACCCTAGGGGAGTCGACGAAACACAATTCCAACTGCCGGAAGTTCCAGAACGACAAGATCCAATCTAGACACCATCATGGAGGGGTTCATCATCCTCATTGGTGCCTCTCCGATGATGCGTGAGTAGTTCATTGTAGACCTTCGTGTTCATAGTTAGTAGCTAGATGGGTTCCTCTCTCTCTCTTGATTCTCAATACAATGGTCTCTTGGAGATCTATTTGATGTAACTCTTTTTGTGGTGTGTTCATTGGGATCCGATGAACTTTGAGTTTATGATCAGATCGATTTTATCCATGAACGTTATTTGAGTTTTGATCTCTTATATGCATGATTACTTATAGCCTCATATTTCTTATTCGAATTTTTGGTTTAGTTAGGCTAACTAGATCGACTTTTCTTGCCATGGGAAGAGGTGCTTTGTGATGGGTTCAATCTTACGGTGCTCAATCCTAGCGACAGAAGGGGACACGACAAGTATGTATCGTTGCTATTAAGGATAATAAGATGGGGTCTATTCCTAAATGAATAGATATTCTATACATGATGTCATTGTTCTTATTGCATTACTCTGTTTCTCGATGAACTTAATACACTAGATTCTTGCTGGATAGCGGCCGATGTGTGGAGTAATAGTAGTAGATGCAGGCAGGAATCGGTCTACTAATCTTGGACGTGATGCTTGATACGTCTCCAACATATCTCTAATTTTTTATTGTTCCATGCTATTGTATTATCTGTTTTGGATGTTTTATATGCGTTAATATGATATTTTATATTATTTTTGGACTAACCTATTAACCTAGAGCCAGTGCCAGTTTCTACTTTTTTCCTTGTTTTTTAGCTTCGCAGAGAAGGAATATCAAACGGAATAAAACCTTCGTGATGATTTTTCTTGGACCAGAAGACACCCTGGAGACTTGAAGACCAAGTTAGAAGAGCCACGAGGCGGTCACAAGGGGGGAGGGTGCACCCAGGGGGTACACTACTGCAGGATGCTGCTAACGTGACACTATGATCAAGAGACCCTTTGACGAAACTGTGTGCGATGCATTAATCGCAAACGGGGATGTAAAAAACATCAAAAAAGATGCAGAACATTTGCAATGGTAGAGACATCCAACATGGTTCAAGAAGAACAACAGAAACAAGCAGCCAAATCAATGTGTGTGCGATATACGACATACAGTTTGCTCTGATGAACTGTGTGCTATTAGGGAATGCAACAGAAATGGTCAGCCAGATCAAGGTGTGTGTGATATACGGCATATGATTCAGTCGGACAAACTATTTTTGATTAGGCAAGAGAACAAAAATGGTTCATCTTAACAAGATGTGTGTGATATGCGGCATTTGCGATGAGCCAAAAGAGCACAAATTATTCGTGTAAACCAGATGTGTGTGATACACAGCAAACAACCCACTCGGATGAACTGTTTGCGATGAGAAATTATAACACAGACAGTTACTATAGTAAGTTCGTGTGCGATTCTGTTCGTACAAAAAACTTTGAAAAATGCAAACTAGTTGCTTGCGATGGCTAAGAGTATCGCACATGATGCGTCTCCGAGTACTCGTGTGCAATGATTAGTAGGTTACACATAATGAACGGCCGCAAGGGTGATATGCTGATCATGGAGTCCAAGAAGACTGCCGTCGGAAGGCCGCCGGTCAGCCTTTTAGCCTATATTTTATTATAATTGTATGCATAAGTAGGTCGTGAGTGTTTTGTGCCTTGCCGCATGTGGCATTTTAAATTATCTTGAATATGTAAGACAATTATTAACTGTTGCCATTGTAAATATGCCTCAACAGCGAGCAGAGCGCGCGTAGGGACACCACGGCGAGCAACCACGTGGTCAACCTTCTGGCACCCCGTGGGAGACACGATGGTGCATCCATAGCACACTATGGTGATATCATGACCGTGTGTGATAGTGGGAAGACACGTACACGTACATCCGAGAACAAGGGCCCATGTTTCGGGCTTCCGATGCGTGGCATACGGTTGATCCAAAATAAATGTGTGCGATGAGGCAGAACAACAGAAACGGGGCTTTGTAGGCCCAAAACCATCAATAAATTTTGACTTTGTTTCTCATCACATTGCAGATTACAACGCAATAAATAATTGCAAATCTGTTCACACAGATCAAACTAATATGTGTTCACACCGATCAAACTAATATGTGTTCACACTTAGCACCGGGCTATAAAAACTACCCACTCGAAAATTACTTAACAGTTCCTCTCCTCATCACCCACGAAACTGGTCTTTCCTGTCAAGTCATTCCGCCATGACCTATAGGAGGAGTTTCTAGTGGACATATAACCAGGCAGCAAAGACCAAGGTCGGGGAAGCACTAGAGAGGTCCCGCCACGAAGCGGCATCCGTAGCAGAGATGTCCCGGCGCGCCACGGAGCTCTCATGGGCACGTGAGGGCTCTCACAAGCGCACTCACCGCATTGGTGATCACGGCGAGCTGGCATTGCTAAAGTCCTTGGCCGGCGACGACAACATTCTTGCTGGCCTCATTAAGCAGCAGGAGCTGGTCGACGGCTTGATGAAGCTGCTCGACATTAGCGATGCGTCGATTGACAAGGCAACCGGCCTCGTCGAGCAACTCATGGGTGACAATGCGAAGCTCCTCAAGGCGCTCGCTGAGAAGGAGGAGGAGGCCGCCAGCTGGAAGATGCTGCATGAGCAGAGTAGTGCCTCGGGGATGATGCTAACAATGGTCGTTGAGCAACTAATGGGTGACTTCAGGAAGCTCTAGATCGAGCGCGAGCAGGAGGTGGAGGAATCCGTGGCTACTATCAAGCAAAGTCGTGAGGAATTGAAGGAGCTAGAGGATGTTGTCACCCGGTGATCCATCGACGAGTACAGAAAGTAGCGATCCAGATCGTTGTCTGTGATTTCCTTCTTCTCTTGCCCCCGTGTCTTTCGGGCTTTGCCGCCTGTGGCATTTTAACTTATCCGGAATATGTAAGACAATTATTATCTATGCCATTGTAAATTTGTCCTTGTATTATCCGTTGCCATTTTATTTGTGATCGTATTATCCGTCACCCTATGTGGCAATTTAAATTAGGCTGGAATACAAGTGGAAAACACGAACAAAGCAAATGCTGCCATGGGATCACAAGCAAACACCCTCCATCCAGGTGCTTTAGTTAACTCATTAATGGAGAAGTTGTGAGCGAGGCGGGCGGCAGCTTGTGCATGGAGGTCAAAGAGCTCGCTTCTCGGTGTGCATGGGCGGCCATGCTGCTCGCACGTGTCCCGTCAAGCTTGCGAGGTGGATAGGATGCGCGCGTCCCATCGAGCCTGCGTGGCGGACTGCTCGCACGCATACCGTCGAGCCTGCATGGCGGATTCTCGCGCTCGTCCCGTCTAATTAAACAGTTGCACGCACGCCACCGAGTATGGTTAAATTTTGACATGGTTCATATAATACAACCGTTTTCGATATTAACATGTCAGATTTTTGTTTCAAAAAGGACTTTCTTGGCTACTAATGTGCACGCCTCTTCTCAACCTGGACGATTTTTTACCACATCATATATGTGCCATGTCATGAAAACATGCCAAGTTTCATGTTTTTTGGGTGAGTTTTTGATTTGCTGGGATTTAAAACCGAGATTCTCAATGTTTAAGGACGACGACAAGTTTGTAATTCATTCCCATTCCTTAAATGAGACCTAAACATGCACCCAATGACACATGTATGATTTGCCACCCATTTTGCTTCACTGGAGCATGTGCTTGTAGTTCAAATTTGAATTATGGACTACATTAAATGCGTAGAAAACTTAATTAGTAATATATACAATGGCCAAATGAACCCTGAATAGTTTCAACTGTCAGCACGACACTCTTGTTATTCTATGTTGCTTGTAGAAAACAAAGTTCAAGGCGAGAAGAGGCTGCGATTATCGTTTCGCCCACCGAAACATGATGGTTGCGAGAAGCTTCGGTTTGTAATATAGCTTCGCCCAAATTGGATAATTATATGTACCAAGTAGTGAAACACTGCCAAGTTTCATGATTTCCTGGTGAATTTTGGATTTACGGAGATTTAAAAACTGAGATTCACAATGTTTGTGGTGAAGGCAGGACGGCGAGACGGTTGAATTCATTCCCATTCGTTCCATGGGACCTAAACATGCACCCCAAGGACACGTATGTTTTTTCTAGCCATTTTGGTGCACTGGAGCATGTATTTGTAGTTCAGATTTGAATTATGGACATTAAATGCCTAGAAAACTCAATTAATGAATAAAAGGATCAAATGAACCCTAAATAATTTCAATGTTTAGCGCGAATCTCCCGTTGTTCCGTGTTGCGTGTAGACGAAAATACGAGGCTAGAAGAGGTAGTGATTATCGTTTGGCCCACACGGGGACATGTTTCCCTATCAAAACCACGAGGCTTCTTGCGACAGGCTCGTGTTTGTAAGAGGTTTGTAATAAAGCTTGGCCCAAATTGGAAATGTTTTTACCACAACATATATGTGGCATGACGTGACACCATGCCACCTTTGATGATTTTCTGGTGAGTTTTGGATTTATGGGGATTTAAAAACCGAGATTCCAAATGTTTGAGGACGAGCCAGGACGTCGGTATGATTGTAATTCATTCCCATTCCTTGCATGGGACCTAAACAAGCACCCAAGGACACATGTACAATTTTTCTAGCAATTTTGGTGAACTTGAGCATGTATTTGTAGTTCAAATTTGAATTATGGACATTAAATGCCTAGGAAACTAAATTAGTGTATAAAAAGGCCAACCAAACCCTGGATAAGTTTAAATTTTAGCATGGATATCATGTCGTTCGATGTTGCCCGTAGAAGAAAATACCAGGCGAAAAGAGGGAGCGATTATGTTTCGCCACAAGGGGAACACGTTTCCCTATCATAACCACGAGGCTTCTTTCAGAGAAGCTCCGGTTTGTAAGAGGTTTGTAATAAAGCTTGGCCCAAATTGGCAATGTTTTTACCATGACATATATGTGCCATGACGTGACACCATGCCACCTTTGATGACTTTCTGGTGAGTTTTTTATTTATGGGGATTTAAAAACCGAGATTCCAAATGTTTGAGGACGAGCCAGGACGCCGGTACGGTTGTAATTCGTTCCCATTCCTGGCATGGAACCTAAACATGCACCCAAGGACACATGTATATTTTTTCTAGCCATTTTGGTGAACTGGAGCATGTATTTGTAGTTCAGATTTGAATTATGGACATTAAATGCCTAGGATACTCAATTAGTGTATAAAAAGGCCAAACGAACCCTAAATAAGTTTAAATTTCATCATGGATATCCCGTCGTTCCATGTTGCCTATAGATGATAATACAAGGAGAAAAGAGGTAGTGATTATGTTTCGCCACAAGGGGAACATGTTTCCCTATCGGAACCACGAGGCTTCTTTGAGAGAGGCTCTGGTTTGTAAGAGGTTTGTAACAAAGCTTGGCCCAAATTGCACAATGTTTTTACCACGACATATATGCGCCATGGGTGACACCATGCCAATGTTCATGACTTTCTCAATGTTTGAGGATGAGCCAGGATGCCGGTACGGTTGTAATTCGTTCACATTCCTTAAATGAGACCTAAACATGCACCCAAAGACACATGTATAATTTTTGTAGCCATGTTGGTGAACTTGAGCATGTATTTGAAGTTCAGATTTGAATTATGGACATTAAATATGCCTAGGAAACTCAATTAGTGTATAAAAATGCCAAACGAATCATGAATAAGTTTAAATTTCAGCATGGATATGCTGTCGTTCAATGTTGCCCGTAGAAGAAAATACAAGGCGAAAAGAGGCAGTGATTATGTTTCAACAACAAGGGGAACACATTTCCCTTTTGGAACCATGAGGCTTCTATGAGAGAAGCTCCGGTTTGTAAGAGGTTTGTAATAAAGCTTGGCCCAAATTGGACAATGTTTTTACCACAAAATATATGTGCCATGACATGACACCATGCCTACTTTCATGACTTTCTGGTGAGTTTAGGATTTACGGGGATTTAAAAACCGAGATTCCAAATGTTTGAGGATGAGCCAGGATGCTGGTATGGTTGTAATTTGTTCCCATTCATGGCATGGGAGCTAAGCATACACCCAAGGACACATGTATAATTTTTCTAGCCATTTTGGTGAAGTGGATCATGTATGTGTAGTTCAGATTTAATTTATGGACATTAAATTCCCAGGGAACTCAATTAGTGTATGAAAAGGCCAAACAAACCCTGAGTAAGTTTAAATTTCAGAATAGATATCATATCATTCGATGTTACCCGTAGAAGAAAATACAAGGCGAAAAGAGGGAGCGATTACGTTTCGCCACAAGGGGGACACGTTTCCCTATCTGAACAACGGTGCTTCTTTGATAGAAGCTCCGGTTTATAAGAGGTTTGTAACAAAGCTTCGCCCAAACTGGCAATGTTTTTACCATGACATATATGTGCCATGACGTGACACCATGTCACCTTTGATGACTTTTTGGTGAGTTTTGGATTTATGGGGATTTAGAAACCGAGATTCCAAATGTTTGAGGACGAGCCAGGATGTCAGTACGATTGTAATTTGTTCCCATTCCTGGCATGGGACCTAAACATGCACCCAAGGACACATGTACAATTTTGCTAGCCATTTTGGTGAACTTGAGCATGTATTTGTAGTTCATATTGAATTATGGACATTAAATGCCTAGGAAACTCAATTAGTGTATAAAAAGGCCAAACGAACCCTGAATAAGTTTAAATTTCAGCAGGGATATCATGTCGTTTGATGTTGCTCGTAGAAGAATATACAAGGCGAAAAGAGGGAGCGATTACGTTTCTCCACAAGGAGAACACATTTCCCTATCAGAACCACGAGGCTTCTTCGAGAGAAGCTCCGGCTTGTAAGACATTTGTAATGAAGCTTGGACCAAATTGGCAATGTTTTTACCAAGACATATATGTGCCATGATGTGACACCATGCCACCTTTGATGACTTTCTGGTGAGTTTTGTATTTATGGGGATTTAAAAACCGAGATTCAAAATGTTTGAGGACAAGCCAGGATGCCGCTACAGTTGTAATTCATTCCCATTCCTAGCATGGAACCTAAACATGCACCCATGGACACATGTACAATTTTCCTAGCCATTTTGGTGAATTGGAGCATGTAGTTGTAGTTCAGATTTGAATTATGGACATTAAACTCAATTAGTGTATAAAAAGGCCAAACGAACCCTTAATAAGTTCAAATTTCATCATGGATGTCCTGTCATTCCATGTTGCCCGTAGAAGAAACTATAAGGCGAAAAGAGGCAGTAATTGCATTTCACCACAGGGGGAACATGTTTCCCTATCTGAACCATGAGGCTTCTTTGAGAGAAGCCCAGTTTGTAAGAGGTTTGTAATAAAGCTTGTCCCAAATTGCACAATGTTTTTACCACGACATATATGCGCCATGACATGACACCATGCCAACTTTCATGACTTCCTAGTGAGTTTAGGATTTACGGGGATTTAAAAAACGAGATTGTAAATGTTTGAGGACAAGCCAGGAAGCCGGTACAGTTGTAATTCGTTCCCATTCCTTAAATGAGACCTCAACATGCACCCAAGGACACATGTATAATATTTATAGCCATTTTGGTGAATTGGAGCATGTATTTGAATTTCAGAATTTAATTATGGACATTAAATATGCCTAGGAAACTCAATTAGTGTATAAAAAGGCCAAACGAACCTTGAATAAGTTTAAATTTCAGCACAGATATCCTATCGTTCAATGTTGCCCATAGAAGAAAATACAAGGCCAAAAGAGGCAGTGATTATGTTTCGACAACAAGGGGAACATGTTTCCCTTTCGGAACCACGAGGCTTCTTTGAGAGAAGCTCCGGTTTGTAAGAGGTTTGTAATAAAGGTTGGCCCAAATTGGACAATGTTTTTACCACGACATATATGTGCCATGACGTGACACCATGCCTACTTTCATGACTTTCTAGTGAGTTTAGTATTTACGGGGATTTAAAACCGAGATTCCAAATGTTTGAGGACAATCTAGGACGCTGGTACGGTTGTAATTTGTTCCCATTCGTGGCATGGGACCTAAACATGCACCCAAGGACACATGTATAATTTTTCTAGCCATTTTAGTAAACTGGAGCATGTATTTGTAGTTCAGATTTGAATTATAGACATTAAATGCCTAGGAAACTCAATTAGTGTATAAAAAGGCCAAACGAACCCTGAATAAGTTTAATTTTTAGCACGGATATCTTGTCGTTCCATCTTGCTGGCAGAAGAAAATACAAGGTGAAAAGAGGCAGTGATTATCGTTTCCCCCACAAGGGGGACATGTTTCCCTATTGGAACCGCGAGGCTTCTTTGAGAGAAGCTCCAGTTTGTAAGAGGCTTGTAATAAAACTTGCGCCAAAATGGACGAAAAAAATTGCTCGACATATATGTGCCATGCCAAGTTTCACGTTTTTGGGTAAGTTTTGGATTTACTGGGATTTAAAAACCGAGATTCTTCTCAAGAAATGTTTTCAAATACCACACGGTTCACTCACGAAAGTCGCGTGCTTACCAAACCGTGTCCGAGACACCCCCCTTCTCTCCTGCTGCACGCGCGATCTGAGTTGTGCGTTCTGATTGGCCAGAACACAAACCCCACGGATCGTACGTCTGCACTGTTGTATGCTCCCAGATCAAACGGCAACCCTCAGCCATTTCGACAGCACATGCAATACATGGGTAAGCATTGTGTGCATGCGTCGTGCTAGCTCACGCTTCCTTCTCTACTACGTTTCCTAAACAGGCTACCGTTTCCCACCACTCCTCTCATTGGTTTCCCGCCTCTTCTCCCATCGGTTTCCCGCTACCAGTGTCAGTGCTCATTGAAGGCTAGATGGTGACACACCAGCCATGTAAATATCGCACACAGTTTCTAAAAGCACAAATGTGCGTGATAGGAGGGAGTAGTCCCATAGGGTGACCAGCATGAAACGCCTTAAAGGCAAGGAGGCAATTCCTATCAGCAAGGTGCCACTTCCCATCCGCTAGCCTAGTTGAATAGAACGCAAAAGTTAAGCATGCTCGGGCTGGAGTAGTCCAAGATGGGTGACCCGGTGGGAAGTTACATATCTCAAGATTCATTTAATCGCCATGAGACGGTCATTATAGAGATAAAGAGATAAATATATGTATAGTTACCTTATCTCTATAATGACCTGACATGATGATTATATAAACCTTGGGATCCTTGTTTTGCTAATTTGTAGACTATGTTTTAATAGGTTATTTTTTGCTGTAAAATCGCCACGACTACGCAAGGCGAGCAAATGGTGGAGGTACTGGCTTAAACGTGTGTGATGCAAGTGCTCTGTAAAATCACCACGACTGCGCAAGTTAATGGGGGGTAAGTTTATTTAGAAATGAGGACAAACCATGTGCGATAGACCAGCTAGCTAGAAATATAAAAATAAACTACCCGCCTTGAGCATTGCAAAAATCGGCGGTTCCATCACTTTTCCTTATTATCATACACACATATTCTTATTGGACCGTGCGCGATCTTGGGCACTCCAGCCCCGCATCAATTCCTTTACCCAAATTTTAGTAGCCGTCGTACTTCAACCATTGTCCACACTCCTCCAACACCAACCTTATAGTAAAATTGCAGGAGCCGAGGCATTTGAACCGTCGCCCTCCCTCGTCCACCACCATCTCCAACCATTACTAAAATTTTCAGTAGACGCGACGTATCCTAAACCACAACCCCCCTCCACAGTCCCCCCATCCGGCCCCTCCCCCCCTAGAACCCTAGCTCGCGTCCGCCGTCGGCGCCGCTGCCAACCCATGCCGGTCTGCCCGTTCCTCCTAGCTTAGATAATAAAGTTCAGGTTACCCAACGATTCGCATACTGTCAGCCCACTCCCCTGAGTTTTTAGATGAGGCATGCGGTGTCCCTCCTCGCCGGATCCACATCCCCTGCTCCAGAATGTCATAGCCTAAGCTCAACCATGTATCCCGGGGAGCCCAATGAGCGTTCGACCAAGAAGAGGTTTATCATGGCCTCTTTGGCAAACATTAGCGAGGTGGCCGCCGTTCGCCCAACCTGTCGATCCCGGAGCAACATGTCACCGCGGAAGCCGGCGAAGACATTGACTATGTTGGCATGCCCAAGGCTTCATGTTGGCGGGCTTGCGTATTACTGTATCTCGGGAAAGCTGACTACGACATCAAGCTCGTTGACAGCGACGGCTTCACGCGGGCCATGTCACAGGTTACATGGTCCATCCCCAACCCCTATGGACATCCCCATCAATCTCTTGGACGGCCCTGCCGCTGATGTCCTCCGCCAAGCGGTCAAGGATTTGTGATCCTTATATGCCATCGAGCCCATTTTGTCATTTCTGGAGGACACGTTCTATGGCGGTGGCTTGGGATCCTCAATTGCCACATCAGATCTCATCGACCACGACCACGAGGAGGGCACCCACAAAGGTTCTTCCAAGGTGAAACAACCCATCTATGACGTCAGGGAGCACACCATGGGTCTGTGCTCTTCCAATTGGAAGGATCCCATCCATGAAATGTGAGGCAACATCCTATCAGCAAATCTTACCTTTTCTAGCTAATACATCTCCAACGTATCTACATTTTTTATTGTTCCATGATGTTATATTATCAATCTTGGATGTTTTATAATCATTTTATAGTCATTTTATATCATTTTTTGGTACTAACCTATTGACATAGTGCCAAGTGCTAGTTGTTGTTTTTTTGCATGTTTTTTACATCATAGAAAATCAATACCAAACGGAGTCCAAATGCCACGAAACTTTACAGAGAATTTTTATGAACCAGAAGACACCTAAACGGCCCTGGGTGCGCTTTGGGGTTGCTTCGAGGAGAGCATAACCCACCAGGGCGTGTCAGGAGGCCCAAGCACGCCCTGGTGGGTTGTGCCCACCTCGGGTACCCCCGGACCGCCTCTTTGCTCTATGAATACCCCAATATTTCCAAAACCCTAGGGGCGTCGAGGAAATATTGATCTAGCCACCGCAGAGTCCAGAACCACCAGATCCAATCTAGACACCATCTCGGATGGGGTTCACCACCTCCATTGGTGCCTCTCTAATGATGCGTGAGTGTTTATTTGTAGACCTTCGGGTCCATAGTTAGTAGCTAGATGGATTCCTCTCTCTCTCTCTCTCTCGCTGAATTCTTAATACAATGGTCTCTTGGAGATCCATATGATGTAACTCTTTTTGCGGTGTGTTTGTTGGGATCTGATGAACTTTGAGTTTATGATCAGTTATATCTTTCTGTATCCATGAAAGTATTTGAGTTTCTTTGATCTCTTTTATGCATGATATCTTATAGCCTAGTATTTCTTCTCTGATATTCGAGTTTTGTTTGGCCAACTTGATCTATTTATCTTGCAATGGGAAGAGGTGCTATGTAGTGGGTTCGATCTTACGGTGCTTGATCCCAGTGACAGAAGGGGAACCGACACATATGTATCATTGCTACTAAGGATAAAATGATGGGGTCTATCTCTACATAGATAGATCTTGTCTACATCATGTCATCGTTCTTATTGCATTACTCCGTTTATCCATGAACTTAATACACTAGATGCATGATGGATAGCGGTTGATGTGTGGAGTAATAGTAGTAGCTGCAGGCAGGAGTCGGTCTACTAATCTTGGACGTGATGCCTATATGATGATCATTGCCTGGATATCGTCATGATTATTTGAAGTTCTATCAATTGCCCAACAGTAATTTTTTCACCCACCATTTGCTATTTTTCTCGAGAGAAGCCACTAATGAAACCGACGGCCCCAGGTCTCTTTCTCATATATTTGCCTCTGCGATCTACTTTCCATTTGCATTTATTTTCAGATCTATTAAACCAAAGATACAAAAAATACTTTGTTGCACTTTATTTTATTTGTGATCAATTTATTCAATCTATTACAACTTTCTCCCGTCCATGCACCAATTTCTGGTGCCGTTACTCGAAAGGGATTGACAACCCTTTAACACGTCGGGTTGCGAGCGGTTGTGATTTATGTGTAGGGGCTGTTTTCATTCTATTGCTTGGTTCTCCTACTGGTTTGATAACCTTGGTTTCACCACTAAGGGTAATACCTACCATCACAGTGCTGCATCATGCCTTCCTCTTTGGGGAAATACCGACCTAGTCCTAGCCGACATCAAAAGGAATTTCTGGCGCCGTTGCCGGGGAGGATCTTCAACATATACCAGGTTCCTAATCACAAATCTCATCTCCTCGCAATTTAAATTATTTTCCATTTGCCTATCATTTTCCTCTCCCCACTTCACAAAAAAATTCCGTTTTATTCGCCCTCTTTTTCTTTCGCTATTTTTTCCGTTCTCTTAAACTCTCTTATCTGTCACCATGACCGACTATAGAGAAGCTAAGGGTTTTCTCCCGAGTTGCAATGCTTTGGATAACCCCTCTGTCCTCTCTGAGGTCATAGATAATGATGCTATGGAAAGACTTGCTGGGGTTGCTATGGAAAACTCTAATAATTTTGATGAAGATGATCCCGAATTTTTTTGTTATTTGCTTGATTAATCTTTGAAAGATGCTTGGGATAGGCTGTTGAGAATTCGAGCTAGCTATGTGCCCCAATATCAGATAGAGATATACTTGAAAAGTTTTTATGTTGGTCTACCTTCTTCCTTCAAGGAAGTTTTGGATTCTATATTTGAAAATAGTTTTCTTTAAGGGGATGCCGTTGATACTTATGAAAAGATGAAAGCCATATTTGGGCACCCCAAGGGAGAAAATGTTGAATCAACTACCCTTATGTGCTTTTATCAAAAATGAAACAATTAAAGATATGAAGGCTAGTTTAGATACAGATTTTCGCAACGTGCTTAATCTTTATTCTGCTATCAATGGCCATGTCCTTTCACAAAATAGAAAATTAAATGCCATTGATAGGAAATTTTCCCTTTGCTTTCAAAAGGACAAGGATGACAAAACTTAGATCCTTGCTTTATGCCTAGCCAAGGGCGTAAAACTATAACGCTTGTTGGGAGGCAACCCAATGAATAAAATTTATTTTTTCTTTTTTCTTTTTGTTCCTGAGTGTTTGCACAATTATGCTACTGTTATGATTGTGTTCTAATTAGTGTTTGTGCCAAGTAAAGCCTTTAGGATCTCCTTGGGTGATAGTAGTTTGATCTTGCTGAAAAAACAGAAACTTTTGCTCTCACGAAAATAATTCTCATTTTTTACCAGACTGTGATAAAATACCCATTCCTTTTGTAGTAGATCAATATACAAGTTTCTCAGGCCGTCCTAAGTTTTTAGAATTTTTGGAGTTCCAGAAGTATTCGAAATAGTCAGATTTCTACACACTGTTCTGTTTTCACATATTCTGTTTTTTTGCGTTGTGTGCTTATTTTGATGGCTCTATGGTTTCTTTGATGAGTTTTTGCCATAGAAAAGTTGGAATACAGTAGATATAATGCAAGAAAAAAAATATGAATTGGTTTGGTACAGTACTTATAGTAGTGATTTATTTTCTTACACTAACGGATCTCTTGATGGTTTTGTTGAGTTTTGTGTGATTGGAGTTTTCAAGTTTTGGGTTTTCTTACGATGGATAAAGGAATAAGGAGTAAGAAGAGCCTAAGCTTCAGGATGCCCGAAATCCCAAGCTATTATCCAAAAGAGAGCAAGCAACTAAGCTTGGGGATGCCCCCGAGTGGCATCCCCTCTTTCTTCTAACGACCATCGGTATTTTACTCGAAGCTATATTTTTATTCATCACATACTATGTGTTTTGCTTGCAGTGTCTTGTATGATATGTGTCTTTGCTTGTTTTATTTTGTGTTTTAAGTCTTGATTCCTTGCTGGATACACCTATTTGAGAGAGCCAAAATTATGTCATGACTTGTTAGAATTGCTCTCTATGCTTCACTTAAATCTTTTATGAGCTATGGACTTGCTCTAGTGCTTCACTTATATCTTTTTGAGCACGGTGTGCTTTAGTATTTTTGAAGAAATGCTCTCTTTCTTCACTTAGATTTATTTGAGAGTTAATAAAAGTTTCAAGAAATTCTCTCTTGCTTCACTTATGTGACGCCCCTGATTCGATCGTACACTAATCATACACGCAAATGTGTACGGTCAAGATCAGGGACTCAGGGGAAGATATCACAACACAACTCTACACACAAATTTAAATAATACAAGCTTTATATTACAAGCCAGGGGCCTCGAGGGCTCAAATACATAAGCTCGAATACAAATGAGTCAGTAGAAGCAACATTATCCAGGTACAAACATGAGTTAAACAAGTCTGCCTTAAGAAGGCTAGCACAAAAGCAACATCGATCGAAAAGGCAAGGCCTCCTGCCTGGGAGCCTCCTAACTACTCATGGTCGTCGATGGCCTCCATGTAGTAGTAGGAACCCTTGATGTAGTAGTAGTCATCATTGAAGGTGGCGTCTGGCTCCTGGGCTCCACCATTTGGTTGTGATGTCCGAGAAGAAAGGAAAAGAGGAAAAAGAGGAAGAAAAGCAACCGTGAGTACTCATCCAAAGTACTCGCAAGCAAAGATCCACACTACATATGCATCAGTGTCAAAGAAATGGGTAGTATCTGTGGACTGAACTGCAGAAAGCCAGAAGAGAAGGGGAAAGCCTAGCCTATCAAAGACTAGCATCTTCAAGCAGCTCGAAGCATCTTGCAACATCAATAGAGATAAGAGTGGCATATTATAATATTAGTAAGTATGTTGTAACATTGCCCAGAGATCACTTCCTCGACTCCATGCGAGAAAACAATCCCGGAGCCATCATTCCCATTACATGCATCAACATCGAGTTCTAGTTGTATCGATTGGGATACAACTCCAAGCTTCCGTTACTGTGGAGGCGGCTATTCGAATAGGTAGAATACTTCCCTGCAGGGGTGCACCAACTTACCCAACACGCTCGATCTACTCCGACTGGACACACCATCAGGTCATGAACGCCCTCGGCTGATCAACACACCGCAATCCTACCTAGGCTCATCAGAGAGGCCAGCACGCCGGTCTATATCCTAAGCGCGCAGGGGTCTTAGGCCCATCGCCCTTTGCACTCCCGTTCGTTGCGTACGCGGCCGGTGAGCAGACCTAGCCTCCCTTATACAAGGCGAGGCGTTCTAGTCCAACTCGGCGCGCGCCGCTCGATCGCTGACATCCATTGAGCTTTCGGCTGATACATACGATGCAGAGTGTCCATACTTATTCCCGCGTTGTGGTTAGTGCAAAAAAGGCCAGAGGCCTACTCAGATCAAATATCCAAACCATTAGTGTCTTGATAGTGCTGTAACAATCAATGATCCACGATATGTGGTCCCGTCAACCCATCTCACGGACTTGCAGCCAGGGCTAAGAATGCCCGGCTGCACCGAGTGGAAAACTTGCGGGTATCCTCCAAATCAACCCGACTTCACATCACTCGCGGGTACCCGTCGGGGCCGACCCGATGTCATCATGGCTCTGTGGTAAGTCAAAGTAACCGTGTGTCTGAAACAACAAGGGGGAAACCTAAGGAATCACCCTCAATGGATTCCCACTCGATGTAACCATCAAGGTGGACATGGAGGAATCACCCTTGTTGGTCCACACTTGAGGGTTTGCACGACAGAGTCATTATCGGGAGTGGTCAAGGAGGAATCACCCTCGATGACCACGACCGAATAGCTACACTACAGTGTTAACATCAGAAGTGCTGATGAGGTATCACCCTTGGCACTCGATAGTAACTCTGCAGAGTCGTACAACTAAGGGGGGTGATGTGCAGTGTCGGGTCCTAGACGTCGATCACGTTGATCGAGTCATCGAACATAAAGCGGGGCAACTAGGACAAGGTGGGGGTCACTGATGGATCTCTAACAAGCCTATACTAAGCAGTTTAGAATAAGCAGGTAAGGTACGACAGCAGGTACAAAAGCAGGCTATGCATCAGAATAGGAGCAATCCATTACAATAGCAAAATCTAATGCAAGCATAAGAGAATAAAATGGGCGATATCAGAATGACCAAAGGGGGGGCTTGCCTGGAAGCTCTGCTGAAAAGGAAGAAAAATCATCGGTGACGTAATCGATCACAGTGGCGTCGGCAGCGGTCTCGGGGTCTACCGAAGAGAAGAGGGGGAAGAAACAATAAATATAAAGCAAAAAGGCATCACAAATCATAACATGGCAAAACGTGGTGCTAGGGGAGATCTAACACAATACTAGGCGATACTGGCGAAGGGGGAAATATCTGGGAAAGCATCCCCGGTGTTCGACATTTTCGGACAGATGAGCCAGAGGGGGAAGGTTGCAAGTTCGCTATGCTAGGGACGTGTGGTAGACGAACGGACTGCATATTTGGATTCGCCTCGCTTTTCAGAGCAACTTTCATATATATATATATATATATATATATATATATATATATATATATATATATATATAACTTTTTCATCCCACTTACTGTTTATTTTATATTGCATTTCAAAGTTTTATTTGATTTTCTAAAATTATTATTATTTCGAAAATAAACAGTAAATGCTATGGGTACACCAAAGTGTACCAAGAATTATGCACATGTGGCTGATAGATGGGGCCAGAGGGCCTAGTTGACCAAGTCAACAGTGACTGGTCAACCAGTGAATAGTAGAAGTGGGTCCGCATGTCATTGACTCTAACCTTAGTAGTTTAGGTAAATTTGCTTAATTAACGGCGGGGCGTATTTGTCATAGACTCAGTCTTTTTAGAGCTACTAATTAAAGCTAATAAACAGAGGGGACCACTTGTCATTTGTTATTAGACTAATTGAGCACTAAAGTATTACTACTAACTAAGCCTAGACATAACTAAACAAGGGCCGACGTGGTGGCACAGCCGTGAGGCTGGTTGTGCACACACGCACACACATGTGCACTCACACAACACAGTCACACACACCACGACCATGGCCAGCAGCAATAGCACTTGGTGGTAGCAGCTAGCAGTGGAAGTAGGCAGCGGGTGCACTTGGCAGTAGCAGCTGGAGCAGCAGTAAGGCAGAGCAGTAGCAGCGGCATAGCAGCATTAGCAAATCAACAGCCGCAGAAGCAAGCAACTAGCAACAACACTAGCAGAGCCGCAGCAGTATGCGAGTAGCAAGGCGAGCGCGGGAGCAAGGGTGCGTCGCGACGTGGGCCTGCGTGGGCGCGCACATGAAGGGCCGAGCAGGCCGCGCATGCAGGGGAGAGCCGCGGCAGCGCGCGGGGTTGGCGCCCAGGAAGAGCGATAGAGCCGACAAGCGAGATAGGCAGTGGCAGCGACACACGAAACCGGTGGCTCCGACGACCAAAAGGACGGCCGCGACCTCCTATCGGACGAGCAGGACGAGTCACATCATCTGATGCACGCAGCACAACCGGGGGTGGCCAGGGAGATGGGCAACAGAGGCAACCGGTGGAAGCGGTGGCGGAAGTTCGATGGGATCGAGCCAGCAGGCTCGAATCCATCGATTTGGTGACATGGGCGGCATCCAGGCGGTGTACTGAGTGCAGTGATATACTTTTCAGAGCCGCGGGTGGGCTAAAATGACCGTGACGAACTAGACGGTGGCTACAGAGCGACGATGGAGCTCGGAGGCGGCTAGCGTCAGCTCCAGCTTGAATCTGAGTTTCTACAGGAAGGATAAGGGTGCAGATGCTCACAACGGAGATTGGGGAGGGATCGGCGAGCCCGGGTGCTGCCGGAGATGTGCGGATCGATGCGTCTAACGACAGCTAACAGAGGTTGAGGATGAGCTCGATCACCACGATGCAGAGGTGCTCGGCTAAAACCGATCCTCGTAGTGGAACCAGCAGAGGCAGACGGAGATTTTGGACAAGCTCCTTGCCGGCGAGGACGACGAGGAGCACGCAGGCAAGGTCGACCATGGCGATTATGGCGTCGGGTTCGCGTTGGGGAGAAGAGAGCGAACGAGGGAGAGGGGAAAGTGGGCGCTAGGGTTTTCGGGGCCACGGGCGGCGTCTTGAAGGACAGCGGGGAGGAGCCGGATGGCTTGCATGTTTCCAAGGCGAGGCCATGGCGGCCGGATGGCAGCCACGCCATCCCTCTGCCTCCTTTAGCAGGAGGTAGGAGATGGCCGTGGTGGGCTGGGCCGGCTCCTGTAGCTCGGCGGGCCTGAGTGTACAATGATGTTTTCTACCTTCTCCTTTTATTTTCTATTTTTTTTCTTACCTATAGTTTGTGTTTAATTGAGGCACTAAATGATATTAGTTCTACATGATATTGTACATATAATTCGAAAACCATATTTTAGGGTGCTACACACAAGGTTTCATTTTATTTGGGAAAGTTTATATAATTGTTTAAATTGAAAAGACAATTTTATTTGCTATTGGAGCATTTATTCAATTACTAGGAAAAGTCAAATAATGTTGGTTTCAATATGACGAAGATCAAGGAAAATTATAGAATAAACCGAACATTTTAGTTTTACTGTTTGAAGGAATAATCCATTTGACTTATTTTAATTTTGAAAATGGCTTTGATTTTTATCAAGTGGCAATTTTGCTTAGTTAAACATGCTGACGTGGCACCACTAGTGTGAGGTCACTGTAGCATGACACTTGGGGTGGTACAACTTAAATTAATTTGAGAGAAAAATATTAAGCTCGTGATCTTCACTTATATTTGTTTGAGCTTGTCAAAAGCAACATATGAAAATTAGTTCCAAAGTGATAGATATCCAAGAAGGATATAATAAAAACTTTCATTAAGATCATTGGACAAAATAAACTTGATTCGTAGTAATAGTTTTGAGATATGATGATGTGATATGTGAGTTATGTTAATGAGTAATTATGCTTTAGTAAGGATATTGGTGTTATGGTTAGTGATTCCCTATGCAAGCACAAAAGTCAATAATTATGCAATGAAATGATATCCTACTTGTCGTGCATTATTTGGTGTTAGTTATGCTTAATGCTCGCTTATGAGATTATTCGTTTCTTGGTTGCTTGCTTCTCAATCTTTTGCTAGCCTTCATTTTCCACTAAGTATGATCTCTACTTGTGCATCCAAAAACCTTTAAACCAGTTTTGCCACATGAGTCCACTATATCTACCTATATGTGGTATTCCTTTGCCGTCCTAAGAAAATTTGTATGTGCCATCTCTAATTTTCAAAATAAACTTCTCTTTTGTGTGTTCGTTTCGCTCGCGGAGCGGTGAGTGGTGGCTAATATTTTCCATGCTAGATGTGTTATTCACACGATGAGTGTTCATTCACTTGTCATTGCACGAGAGTAAGGCAAAGGTATTAGGGATGCCCAGTCCCGAAATGAAAAATGAATTTACTTTATGTTGTCAAATAATAAATTCCTTGGAAAGTGTTGGTATGGAGGGCAACCGTGGATACGGCTAGCCATGGAAAGTGAAAGTATTTTTGAAAAAGGAATATACTTTATTTTCTGTTTGTGAACCACCTATGATATATCTAGCATGAAAAGTGTTGGGAACTCTAAGTCGTTTTCGTTGGTGGGATGGACACACCTCCCAAAATGTTTTTATCTCTAATTTTTTCGCTTTGAGCTCTGACACCTCTACAAATCCCTACTTCCCTCTACGAAGGGCCTTTCTTTTACTTTATGCCATTTTTATTTTTGAATTTGAGTTTCCATCTTCTCTTACAAAGCACCTTCTAGGAGGCACTATGATCGTACTTGAGCATTGGGTGTAGTTAATATGCGAGTGTGCTTCATGAGTGGATCAATGGTTGAGTATGATGGGCTAAGGGTAGCTTATTTTAGCATTGATATTTTAAAGACATGGTTGCTTGTTGATATGCTTGAGTATTTAAATTATCATGTAAAAACTAGAATATTGCTTTGAATCACATAAAATTTCAAATGTCCATGCTATAAAGAAAATATTATGATATGACATGTTAGGCAGCATTGCACATCAAAATTCTGTTTTTGTCACTTACCTACTCGAGGACGAGTAGGAGTTAAGCTTGTGGATGCTGATACGTCTCCAAGTATCCATAATTTTTGATTGTTACATGTTGTTATATTATCAATCTTGGATGTTTTGTAATCATTTTATAGTCATTTTATATCATTTTTTGGTACAAACCTATTGACAAAGGGCCAAGTGCCAGTTGCTGTTTTTACATCGCAGAAAATCAATACCAAATGGAGTCCAAATGCCATGAAACTTTACGGAGATTTTTATGGACCAAAAGACACCTAATGGGCCCTGGCTACGGCTGGGGGGTGCTCCGAGGAGAGCACAACCCACCAGGGCACGCCAGGAGGCCCATGCGTGCCCTGGTCGGTTGTGCCCACCTCGGGTGCCCCCGGGACCGCCTATTTGTTCTATAAATACCCCAATATTACCAAAACCCTAGGGGAGTCGACGAAATATTGATCCAGCCATCGCAGAGTCCAGAACCACCGGATCCAATCTAGACACCATCTCGGATGGGGTTCACCACCTCCATTGGTGCCTCTCCAATGATGCGTGAATAGTTCTTTGTAGACCTTCGGGTCCATAGTTAGTAGCTAAATGGCTTCGTCTCTCTCGCTGAATTCTCAATATAATGGTCTCCAGGAGATCCATATGATGTAACTCTTTTTGTGGTGTGTTTGTTGGGATCTAATGAACTTTGAGTTTATGATCAGTTATATCCTTTTATATCCATGAAAATATTTGAGTTTCTTTGATCTCTTTTATGCATGATCTCTTATAGCCTCGTATTTCATCTCCGATATTTGAGTTTTGTTTGGCCAACTTGGTCTATTTATCTTGCAATGGGAAGAGGTGCTTTGTAGTGGGTTCGATCTTACAGTGCTTGATCCCAGTGACAGAAGGGGAACCGACACGTATGTACGTTGCTACTAAGGATAAAATGATGGGCTCTATCTCTACATAGATAGATCTTGTCTACATCATGTCATCATTCTTATTTCATTACTCTGTTTCTCCATGAACCTAATACACTAGATGCATGCTGGATAGCAGTCGATGTGTGGAGTAATAGTAGTAGATGCAGGCAGGAGTCGGTCTACTAATCTTGGACGTGATGCCTATATGATGATCATTGCCTGGATATCATCATGATTATTTGAAGTTCTATCAATTGCCCAACAATAATTTGTTCACCCACCATTTCTATTTTTCTCGAGAGAAACCACTAGTGAAACCTACGACCCTCGTGTCTCTTTCTCATATATTTGCCTTTGCGATATACTTTTCCTGTGCATTTATTTTCTATTAAACCAAAAATACTTTGCTGCACTTTATTTTATTTGTGATCTATTTATTCAATCCATTACAACTTTCTCCCATCCACGCACCAATTTCTAGCGCCGTTACCCGATAGGGATTGACAACCCCTTTAACATGTCGGGTTGCAAGTGGTTGTTATTTATGTGCAGGGGCTGTTTACGTTGTGTTGCTTGGTTCTCCTACTGGTTCAATAACCTTGGTTTCATCAATGATGGAAATACCTACTGTCACTGTGCTGCATCATCCCTTCCTCTTTGGGGAAATACCGACGTAGTCCTAGCCGACATCACTAGCTTGCCAACCCGTACCCTTTGTTGTAGTAGCATTTGCCATGCGGTGCTATAACTATGTTGTGTTTAATTATTTCAGTTATGCAAAAATGTATTGTTCAATAGGGCTATGTGATGTTTAAGTATGAATTGTCCACTTCAGTTTCACGAATGGCTATATTTGGTTGTTTATAGTGAGTAGATGCTTTGTTTATCTGTGTTTGGTTGTTAGGTTGGTTGCAGTGTGCATTTTTTCAGTTATCGAGCCGATGCCTTGTTTATATGTATTTGGTTCTTAGTTTGGTTGTAGTGAGCATTTGTCCATTTATCAAGCAGATGCCTTGTTTATCTGTATTTGCTTGTTAGGTTGGTTGTACTGAGCATTTGTCTAGTTTTCAAGCATATGCCCCGTTTATCTGTATTTGCTTGTTAGGTTGGTTGCATTGAGACTCTGTCCAGTTTTAAATGGCTATATTTGGTTGTTATACTAATCATTTATGCCTTGTTTATTTCAGTTATTCACAATGTGTTGTTCATTATGTGCAAGTCGGAACTGTGCCGCTTGACTGCATCAATACTAGCTTGAACGGCTATATTTGGTTCCAGTTATGCCTGGTGTAGTTAACACATGCCCTTTATTTCAGTTTTACACATTTATCAAGTGTGATGTTTAAGCATTACCTAGGTTCTATTCATTTTCAGCAATACCAATTTGAATTGCAACATTTGATGGTTGTTAAGCCTGATGTCGGTAACATCGCCTTCCATTTTATATATGCTTTAACAGCATGCTGAAACCAACACATTGAAGCTATCATTTGGAGATGATGTTGTTTACCTTTGCTATATTTGTTTGATGTTAAGGTTCCTCTACTTATCATGCCTTCCCACTACTTATGCAGGACAACAACGGGAGTGGCCATCGTTTTCCGTCGAGGTTAGCTTCATCCCTCGGCTTGTACTCCCCCCATCGTTCCATAATGCAGTGCATATAGATCCATTCCTGGACACTTATTAGCGTCTAATATTGACTTCTTTCTTGTAGGTACATATGCCTTTGGAAAGGATCCAAGCATTGACCCTTTTTGTGTATGGGGCAATGAGATATTCATGAACAAGCATCAAGTGAGGAAACTGATAAGGATTATTAGTAAAAAGATATGAATGGTGGCAAGCAAATTATTTGTTTATGCTCTATCCAACACAACAGTGAGCTGTAGGATGGTAACTACAAGCTCTGCAACCTTCTCTTTTTACTGCCCATAATGAGTTGTTAGACAACGATGTCTGAATCTTTTTCATTCGTAGTGGTTCCCGAAGCAGTTCACTCAAGATTACCTCGCAAAGTACAGGATTGGTGGACACGCAATGAAGGTTAAAGTATTTCATCCAGACTACAATGAGCATCGAGAAGTCATAATGAAGACAGTGAAGGATGGAAGGGCAGCCATCACAAGGGGTTGGCCTAGAGTCGTGCGCGCATTACGCATGGAGGAGGGCACAATATGGGCATTCCACTTCACCTTCTCCGGCAACCAGAATGTCTTTTGCCACTCTCTTTACAGTCTCTAGTACAACTGTGGTTCATCATTTTTTATTTGGTGCTTCTATAGTTCTTCAGTATATGTACCTTTGCATCGAATTATGCATTCGTGGTTGAACCTATTTTTGTAATAAACATGGTTGGATATGAAATAAGTGATTTACTACTATCAAATTCAAAACATATGATTTTTAAATTAGGGATTAATTAGGGCACACGGTTGGCGAAAGCGAAACATCTGCGATGGACGTGGAGATCAGACATGTTTCTAGGATCTGCTACATGTGCGATCAATCTCCACTGCACACACGATCAGCCAAGAAAAAATGTGTGCGATTAACAACATCATTGCACACAGTTCTTTCTTATTAAATGTTTGCGATAGCCACCTTATCACACACGCTTCAAAATTATGGACAGTTTATGATGTTGTGCGCATCGCAAATGTTTGGTCACAGAAGAACTAAATGTTTGTGATAGTTGCCTTATCATACACGATTCGCAACCATGAACTATTTCTGATGAAGTATGCATCGTAAACATTGCACCATAGAATAGCGTGTGCGATAGTTGTCGTGTACGGCGATGTTACGACGGTCCGACGTTTAGTAATCCTATCCGACACTCGTACAACGATTAGCTAATCTTCTTAATTAGTTGTCGCATACAGTTTGGGACAAGCGAATGTGTGTGATTGTATGCTTATCATACATGTTCTATAATAGTGAACCATTTTTGATGGGTTGTGCATCATAAACGTAGCACCATAGAATACCGACTGCAATGGCAATGCAAGCACAAACAAGTAGGAGTACTTTATATGCATCTTGGCTCCCTGTCCTCGACGGTTTTTGGGTCCTCTGGGAAGGACCCCCCTATCGCCCACACTCACTTGGCGACGGTTCCAAATGCCATCGCGAAAAGGGGTTAAAAACCATTTTTATAGCACCGACGTGTACCAGTGGTAGGGCGCGCCCCCTGCCTTGTGGGCCCCCTGTGATTCCCCTGACCTAATTCTTCATCCTATATATTCACATATATTCCCAAACCTCTAGAAGCATCCTCAAAAACACTTTTCCACTACCGCAACCTTCTATTCCCGTGAGATCCCATCTTGGGGCCTTTTCCGTCATCCTGCCGGAGGGGGATTCGATCATGGAGGGCTTCTACATCAACTCTATTGCCCTTCCGATGAAGCATGAGTAGTTTACCACAGACCTACGGGTCCATAGCTAGTAGCTAGATGGCTTCTTATCTCTCTTTGATTCTCAATACCATGTTATCCTCGATGTTCTTGGAGATCTATCCGATGTAATCTTCTTTTGCGGTGTGTTTGTCGAGATTCGATGAATTGTTGATTTATGATCAACTTATCTATTAATATTATTTGAATCTTATCTGAATTCTTTTATGCATGATTTGATATTTTTGTAATTCTCCTCGCACTATCGGTTCAGTTTGGCCAACTAGATTTGTTTTTCTTGCAATGGGAGAAGTGCTTAGCTTTGGGTTCAATCTTGTGGTGTCCTCTCCCAATGAAAGATGGGGCAGCGAGGCACGTATTGTATTGTTGCCATCGAGGATAAAAAGATGGGGTTTACATCATATTTCTTGAGTATATTCATCTACATCATGTCATCTTACTTAAAGCGTTACTCTGTTGTTCGTGAACTTAATACTCTAGATGCAGGCAGGAGTCGGTCGATGTGTGGAGTAATAGTAGTAGATGCAGGCAAGAGTCGGTCCATTTGACACGGACGTGATGCCTATATTTCATAATCATTGCCTTAGATATCAACATAACTTTGCGCTTTTCTATCAATTGCTCGACAGTAATTTGTTCACCCACCATATTATTTGCTATCTTGAGAGAAGCCTCTAGTGAAACCTATGGCCCCCGGGTCTATCTTGCATCATATTAAGTTTTCGATCTACTATTTTGCAATCTTTTACTTTCCGATCTATAAACCAAAAAAATCCCAAAAATAATTACTTTATCTTTTGTTTAGTTTTATCTATCTCTATTAGATCTCAATTTTGCAAGTGACTGTGTAGGGATTGACAACCCCTTTATCGCACTGGGTGCAAGTGTTTGATTGTTTGTGCAGGTCTTGGTGATTTGTGCGTTGTATCCTACTGGATTGATACAATGGTTCTCTAACAAAGGGAAATACTTATGTCTATTTTGCTGCATCACCCTCTCCTCTTCAAGGGAAAAACCAATACAGGCTCACGAACTAGCAATGCCTATATAATGATCATTGCATGGATATCATCATAATTATTTGAAGTTCTATTAATTTCCCAACAGTAATTTGTTTACCCACCATATGCTATTTTTCACGAGAGAAGCCACTAGTGAAATCTAAGGCCCTCGTGTCTATTCTTTATCATATTTGCCTTCGAGATCTATTTTTATTCGCTTTTATTTTCAAATCTATTACTCCAAAAATCCAAAAATACCTTGCTGCAATTTTCATTAATTATTTTATTTCACATTTTATTGATATCTATTTATCCAATCTACCAGAATTTTATCCTGTCAACTTGCTAATTTCCTACGCCGTTACACATAAGAGGGATTGACAACCCCTCATAAGCGTCGGGTTGCAAGTATTTGTTCTTTATATGGAGGTACCGTTTACCTAGTGTTGCTTGGTTCTCCTACTGGATTGATAACTTGGTTTCATCACTGAGGGAAATACCTATGGTAGATGTGCTGCATCATCCCTTCCTCTTTGGGGAAATACCGACGTAGTTCAAGCCGCATCAAAAGGAATTTCCGGCGCGATTGCCGGGAAGACATCATTAACATATATGAGGTTCCTAATCGCAAATCACATCTCCTTGCAATTTACATTATTTTCCATTTTCCTCTCGTTTTCATCTCCCCCACTTCACAAAATTTTTTCATTTTATTCGCCATCTTTTTCATTCACCTTTTTCTCGTTCAATCTTTTGTTTGCTTGTGTTTGCCATGTGCCTTCTATATGCTTGCATCTATGCTTGCTAAAAATCTATTGATATGGGTCCCCATCCACTTGCTAATCTTTTTAAAAGATCCAATCATGATGAACCAATTGCTAGTGAGTTGAGTGCACTAGATTATCTTTATGAAGTTTTGCTTGAGATCCGTGAATCTAAAAATTGTGATGAAGAAATTTATGAAGTGATTCATGATAGCTCCTTGAATGAAAAGCATGATTGCAATGATTTTACTATAAATTCTATTAATTTCATTTGTGCTAATAATATGCAAAACCCCAAGCTTGGGGATGCTAATTTTGCTATATCCAATACTTATTGCAATGATCATGATTGGGGTGATCCTTGTTATGATCTTGAAAATTTATTTAAGCCTCATGATGAATATGTTATTTGCAATAATGTTGAAAGTGGGTTCGGAAGAGTGTCAACTTTAGGTAAAAATGATCCCACATATTTGGAGAGTGTCCAATCTTATGATTTTTTAAATGTGGTTTTGGAGAGGTCATGACTTTAGTGATGTTAATCACACTATGTTGGAAAATTATAAAACTTTTATGCATGTGGATCATGAACAGAAATTTTTATATGATAGATATATTTTTGAATTTGATTATGATCCTACATGTAATTGTTATGAGAGAGGAAAACATGGTTGTTGAAATTTTCATGTTACTAAATTACCTCTCTTCATGTTGAGATTGCTATTGTTTCCTTCTCCTTCCTTGCATATGCTACGTTCTTCTTGCCTTTATAATTTGTTATCTTACAAAATGCCTATGCATAGGGAGAGAGTTAGACTTAAATGTGTTTGTTACATGTTTCATGATGCTTTCTTTGTGTTTCAATTATTATATTTCATGTGAGCATCATTGAAATCTTATGCCTAGCTAGGGGCATAAAACTATAGCGCTTGTTGGGAGGCAACCCAATGAATAAATACTATTTTTGTCTTTTTCTTTCTGTTCCTGAGTGTTTGCACAATTATGCTACTATTATGATTGTATTTTTATGTTTTAGTTAGATTTTGTGACAAACAAAGCCTTTGGGATCATGTTGGGTGATAGTTGATTTGATCTTGTTGAAAAACAGAAACTTTTGCGCCCAGTAAAACAATTTTAATTAATAACAGAAGAGCGAAAAATACTGATTTTTGTACACAAGATTGATATACACATTACCTACATTGTCCTAATTTTCCAGAATTTTTGGAGCTACGTAAGTATTCATAGCTTTCAGATTGCTATAGACTGTTCTGTTTTTGACAGATTCTATTTTCTTTGCGTTGTGTGCTTATTTTGATGAATCTATGGTTTGTATTGGAAGGTATAAGCCGTGGTAAAGTTGGAATACAGTATATATGATTCAAAAATAAAATATGAATGGGTTTGGAATAGTACTTAGAGTAGTGATTTGCTTTGTTATACTAACAGATCTCACGAAGGTTTTGTTGAGTTTTGTGTGATTGAAGTTTTCATGTTTTGGTTGAGATCACGATGGATGAAGGAATAAGGAGTAAGAACAGCATAAGATTGGGGAATGTCCATGGCACCACGACTTATTATCCAAAGACGAACAAGCAACTAAGCCAGGGGATGCCCCAAGTGGCATCCCCTCTTTCTTCTAACGACCATCGGTATTTTACTTGGAACTATATTTTTATTCGTCACATATCATGAGTTTTGCTTGGATCTTCTTGTATTATATGAGTATTTGCTTGTTTTTCTTTTTGTTTTGTGTCAAGTATCCTTGATGAACATACCCATCCGAGGGAGCAAAAATTATGCTATGATTTCTCTATGTGCTTTACTTAATTTTTTTGAGCTATGGAATTGCACTAGTGCTTCACTTATATCTTTTTGATGATGGTGTGCTTTAATACTTTTGAAGAAATGCTCTCATGCTTCACTTTGATTTATTTGAGAGTTAGTAAAATTTTAAGAAATTCTCTGATGCTTCACTTATGTTATTTTGGGAGAAGAAAATTTTTATGCTCGTGTTCTTCACTTAGATTTATTTGAGCTATCGAAAGCAACATATGAAACTAGTCCCAAAGTGATAGATATTCAAGAGGGACATAATAAAAACTTTCATGAAGATCATTGGAAAAAATAAACTTGATTCTTTGTAATGGTCTTGCGATATGATCATAGTGATATGTGAGTCATGTCGACGAGTAATTATGCTTTAGTAAGATATTGATGTTAAGGTTTGTGATTCCCTATGCAAGCACCAAAGTCAATAGTTATGCAATGAAATTACATCCTACTTGTGGTGCTGATACGTCTCCAACGTATCTATAATTTTTGATTGCTCCATGCTATATTATCTACTGTTTTGGACTATATTGGGCTTTATTTTCCACTTTTATATTATTTTTGGGACTAACGTATTAACCGGAGGCTCAGCCCAGAATTGCTGTTTTTTGTCTATTTCAGTGTTTCAAAGAAACGGAATATCAAACGGATTCCAAACGGAATGAAACCTTCGGGAACGTGATTTTCTCACCGAACTTGATCCAGGAGACTTGGACCCTACGCCAAGGGATCAGAGAGGCGGTCACGAGGGTGGGGGCGCTCCCCCCCTAGTGCGCGCCCCCTACCTCGTGGGCCCCTCGGAGCTCCACCGACGTACTTTTTCCTCCTATATATACCTACGTACCCCCAAACGAACAGAACAGGAGCCAAAAACCTTATTCCACCGCCGCAACTTTCTGTATCCACGGGATCCCATCTTGGGGCCTGTTCCGGAGCTCCGCCGGAGAAGTCCGTCATCACGGAGGGCTTCTACATCATCATAGCCTCTCCGATGAAGTGTGAGTAGTTTACCTCAGACCTTCGGGTCCATAGTTAGTAGCTAGATGGCTTCTTCTCTCTTTTTGTATCTCAATACAAAGTTCTCCCCCTCTCTCGTGGAGATCTATTCGATGTAATCTTCTTTTTGTGGTGTGTTTGTTGAGATCGATGAATTGTGGGTTTATGATCAAGTCTATCTATGAATAATATTTGAATCTTCTGTGAATTCTTTTATGTATGATTGGTTATCTTTGCAAGTCTCTTCGAATTATCCGTTTGGTTTGGCCAACTAGATTGGTAGTTCTTGCCATGGGAGAAGTGCTTAGCTTTGGGTTCGATCTTGCGGTGTCCTTTCCCTGTGACAGAAGGGGCAGCAAGGCACGTATTGTATCGTTGCCATCGAGGATAACAAGATGGGGTTTATTTCATATTGCATGAATTTATCTCTCTACATCATGTCATCTTGCTTAAAGCGTTACTCTATTTTTGACTTAATACTCTAGATGCATGCTGGATAGCGGTCGATGAGTGGAGTAATAGTAGTAGATGCAGAATCGTTTCGGCCTATTTTTCACGGACGTGATGCCTATATACATGATCATGCCTAGATATTCTCATAACTATGCTCAATTCTGTCAATTGCTCAACAATAATTTGTTCACCCACCGTAGAATACTTATGCTCTTGAGAGAAGCCACTAGTGAAACATATGGCCCCCGGGTCTATTCTCATCATATCAATCTCCATCACTTTAATCTTGCTTTGCTTTTTACTTTGCCTTTTACTTTTTACTTCGCATCTCTATACCAAAAATACCAAAAATATTATGTCTATTAGATCTCACTCTCGTATGTGACCGTGAAGGGATTGACAACCCCTAATCGCGTTGGTTGCGAGTAGCTATCGTTTTGTGCAGGTACGAGGGACTTGAGCGTGGCCTCCTACTGGATTGATACCTTGGTTCTCAAAAACTGAGGGAAATACTTACGCTACTCTGCTGCATCATCCTTTCCTCTTCGGGGAAATCCAACGCAAGCTCAAGAGGTAGCAAGAAGAATTTCTAGCGTCGTTGCCAGGGAGTCTACGCAAAAAGTCAACATACCAAGTACCCATCACAATCCCTATCTCTCGCATTACATTAGTTGCCATTTGCCTCTCGTTTTCCTCTCCCCCACTTCACGCTTGCCGTTTTATCTCCCTCTCTTTCCCAATCTCCTTCTCTTTCTCCGTTTTCCTTTTTCTCGCTTGCCTTTTTGCTTGCCCGTGTGTTGGATTGCTTGTTTGTCGCGATGGCTCAAGATACTACCAAATCGTGTGACTTCACCAATGCCAATAATAATGATTTCCTTAGCACTTCGATTGCTCCTCTTGCCAATACTGAATCTTGTGAAATCAATACTGCTTTGTTGAGTCTTGTTATGAAAGATCAATTCGTCGGCCTTCCTAGTGAAGATGCCACTACTCATCTGAATAGCTTCGTTGATTTATGTGATATGCAAAAGAAAAAAGATGTCGATAATGATGTCGTTAAATTGAAGCTATTTCCTTTTTCGCTTAGAGATCGTGCTAAATCTTGGTTTTCGTCTTTTCCTAAAAATAGTATTGATTCTTGGAACAAGTGCAAAGATGCTTTTATCTCTAAATATTTCCCTCCCGCTAAGATCATCTCTCTTAGAAATGATATTATGAATTTTAAGCAACTTGATCACGAACATGTTGCACAAGCTTGGGAGAGAATGAAATTAATGATACGTAATTGCCCTACTCATGGTTTGAATTTGTGGATGATTATACAGAAATTTTATGCCGGATTGAATTTTGCTTCTAGAAATCTTTTAGATTCGTCCATGGGAGGTACTTTTATGGAAATTACTTTAGGAGATTCTACTAAACTCCTAGATAATATTATGGTTAGTTATTCTCAATGGCATACTGAAAGATCTTCTGATAAAAAAGTGCATGCGACAGAAGAAATCAATGTTTTGAGTGGAAAGATGGATGAACTTATGAAATTATTTGCTACTAAGAGTGTTTCTTTTGATCCTAATGATATGCCTTTGTCTACTTTGATTGAGAATAACAATGAATCTATGGATATGAATTTTGTTGGTAGGAACAATTTTGGTAACAACGCTTATAGAGGGAATTTTAATCCTAGGCCATATCCTAGTAATCCTTCTAATAATTATGGAAATTCCTACAATAACTCTTATGGAAATTATAATAAGATGCCCTCTGAATTTGAGAATAGTGTTAAAGATTTTATGAATTCACAAAAGAATTTTAATGCTTTGCTTGAAGAGAAATTGCTTAAAGTTGATGATTTGGCTAGGAACGTTGATAGAATTTCTCTTGAGGTTGATTATTTAAAGCTTAGATCTATTCCTCCTAAGCATGATATCAATGAGTCTCTCAAAGCCATGAGAATTTCCATTGATGAGTGCAAGGAAAGAACCGCTAGTATGCGTGCTTCCAAAGATGCCTTTATTAAAGCGTGTTCTTCCAATTCCTATGAAAATCAAGATGAAGGCCTAAAAGTTATTGATGTGTCTCCTATAAAATCTTTGTTTTGCAATATGAATCTTGATGAAACTGAATATGATCTTCCTTTACCTAGAAGGCGTTCTAAAAATTCGGAGTATTTAGATCTTTATGATGAAATTGACAAAAGTGGGATTGAAAGAAATAAAAATCTAGATGTTGCTAAACCCACTATCACTAGTAGAAAAAGGGTCAAATGTTAAGCACATTAGTGCCGGTTTGAATTTGAGCCGGCACTAATGTGACCATTAGTTCCGGTTCCAACGGCTAGGCGGGCAGGCATCATTAGTACCGGTTCGTGGGCAACCTTTAGTACCGGTTCATGCCACGAACTGGTACTAATGAGGCTGTGTCAGGCTATGGTCAGGCTGGGGGCCCCACAAAGACCTTTAGTACCGGTTCATGGCATGAACTAGTACTAGAGTTTCTTAGTAAGCTGATTTTTAGTCCCACCTCGCCAAGAGAGAGGCAGTATGAGCGGTTTATAAGCCGTGAGTGCAGAAACAATGACGAAGAGGCGCAATGCTCACCTACATGTTGCTTAGCTTCAAGCCTTTCAGAATAGCATAGATTGTACTGAGCCATGTGCAGTGCAGTCTACACTATTCCGAAAGGCTTGAAGCAAATTAACCAGCATTACACCTATTTTTTATTTTTAATAACTTATTTGAACTCCGGACTTCTTGTGTTTCAAAGTGGCGTCATCAATTTCCAACACGTTCTGACATCATTTGCTGTTTTTCAGTCATTTACCGAATTGTTTAGAGAGCTAAATGACCGTGAAATTGAAAATCACTACAAAATGAACTGTGAAAATGTTGAAATTTGGCATGGTATCATCATTTCACCCGCATAGCATGTGCGAAAGAGTAGAGAGGGTCACGGCAAAAACTGGATGCACTACGTGTACAAACTGGACAATGTCTTTCGGAGTATCAGGGTTTCGGACGAGAACTCATCTGTTACACGGGCACTTCAATGTTTTTATACTTATTTGAACTCTGGACTTCTTTTGCGTTCAGTATATAGCATTCAAACCGGCATCATCAATTTCCAACACGTTCTGACATCATTTGCTGTTTTTCAGTCATTTACCAAATTGTTTAGAGAGCTAAATGACCGTGAAATTGAAAATCACTACAAAATGAACTATGAAAATGTTGAAATTTGGCATGGTATCATCATTTCACCCGCATAGCATGTGCGAAAGAGTAGAGAGGGTCACGGCAAAAACTGGACGCACTTCATGTACAACCTGGACAATGTCTTTCGGAGTATCAGGGTTTCGGACGAGAACTCATCTGTTACACGGGCACTTCAATGTTTTTATACTTATTTGAACTCCCGACTTCTTTTGCGTTCAATATGCAGCATTCAAAGCGTTTTTATACTCATTCAATGTTTTTATACTCATATTGACAATTCAGATTGTACACACAAAGATCATTGATGATCAAAGTATTTTTGATGTATAAGATCATATTGACAATTCAGACTGTAAAGAAATATAAGATCATGATCTAAATGCTCTTATATTTTTGCGTTCAGTATGCACCATTCAAAGCGACGCCATCAACTTTCAACTATTTATGCCTTCATTTTCTATTTTTCATGCATTTAATGATTTGTTTTGAGAACTAAATGACCTGGAAATTGAAAAGCACTACACATGAACTCTGAAAAAGTTGAAACTTGGCATGGTATCATCATTTCACCCACATATCATGTTCAAAAAAGTAGAGAGGGTTACGGCAAAAACTAGATGCACTTCATTTACAAACTGGACAATCTCTTTCGAAGTATTTGGGTTTCTGACGAAATTAAACTCATATGTTACAAAGGCATTTCATTTTTTTAAACTTATTACAACTCCAGAATTTTTGTGCATTCAGTACGCACCATTCAACTGCTAGGCGGGAGGAGCTCTTTCGTACCGGTTCTAACTGCTAGGCGGGAGAAGCTCTTTAGTACTGGTTCGTGGCAAACCTTTAGCACCGGTTTGTGCCATGAACTGGTACTAATGAGGTTGTGTCAGGTAAGGCTGGGGCCCCACGAGCACCTTTAGTACCGGTTCATGGCATGAACCAGTACTACAGTTTCTTAGTAAGCTATTTTTTAGTCCCACCTCGCGAAGAGAGAGGGGCTAGGAGCGGTTTATAAGCCTTGAGTGCAGAGACGATGAAGAAGAGGCTCAATGCTCACGTTGCTTAGCTTCAAGCCTTGAGGAATATGGTAGACTGCACGGAGCTATGTGTAGTGCAGTTTACACTATTCCGAAAGGCTTGAAGCTAATTAATGAGTATTACACCTCTTTTTTATTTTTAATAACTTATTACAACTCCAGACTTCTTCTGTTATGGCAAAAACTAGTTGCACTTCGGCATTTCATTTTTTTAAACTTTGGTTATAACTCCAGACTTTGACCTTCAAGTTTTAACCATCAACTTGGCATGGTATATAAAAATAAATGAATAGAAAAAAATAAATAAAGCAGAAAAGAAAAAATAGCAAAAAAGAAAAAAAAACTATAGCAGAAAAGAAAAAACTATATAAAAAAACTACTCAGAAATAAATAGAAGAAAATAAATATAGCAGAAAAGAAAAAAAAAACTACTCAGAAATAAATAGAAGAAAAAATAAAGCAGAGAAGAAAAAAAAATTATATTTTCTATTTTTCATAGAAGAAATAAATAGAAGAAAATAAATATAACAGAAAAGAAAAAACTATACAAAAAACTACACAGAAATAAATAGAAGAAAATAAAGCAGAAAAGAAAAAACTATAAAAAAATTGAGGCGCTGCCCTGTGGGCCTGGTAGGCCACGGGCGTGCAATTACAGGCCCTAAAGGCCTAGCAGACTCACAGGGCAGCGCGTAGAAGTTAGGCCCACAAGCCTGCTATTTAGAGGAGTTCAAAGAGGCAGCCGCGGCTGGGTTTATAAACCAGTGTTGCTGCCCTTCGCCCGGCGAGTTGGGACTAAACTTTGTGCACCGCGGGGTGGCAGCGCTAGGCCTTTAGTACCGGTTGGAGCAACCAACCGGTACTAAAGGTCGGGCCTTTAGTACCGGTTGGTGGCTCCAACCGGTATTAAAGGCTTCGTTTCCCGCCGCTTGGCCTGGCGAAAATAGGTCTTTAGTACCAGTTGGAGCCACCAACCGGTACTAAAGGCCCTTCCTATATATATAGCACTTACGAAAATTTCAGTTTTCATCCCCCACTTCGTCTCCATCCGTGCGCGCCGCTCGATCTCGTCGTCGTCATGTCGCCGCCCGTCGCCCGTCGCCCGCCGTCTGTCGTCGTCGCCCGCCGCCCGCCGCCGTCTGTCGTCGTCGCGGCGGCGCC
>NC_041384.1:361319156-361319662 GCF_002162155.2 Triticum dicoccoides | reverse complement strand
CGCCCCGTACGCCGCGCGCCGCCCCCGCCCCGTACGCGCCGGCGCCCCTGCGACGTACTGTGCATGCACATACGTACACACACGTATATGTATACACGCAGTACACACACACATACATACACATACACACACACATACACATACAATTTTTTTTACTAGTTGAATAATTAATATAACTAGTTTATTTTTAGTAAGAAAATAATCGAACTACTTTATTTAGGTATATATATGAGATTTGAACTAGTTGAATAATTAGTATAACTAGTTTATTTTTAGTAAGAAAATAATCGAACTACTTTATTTAGGTATATATATGAGATTTGAACTAGTTGAATAATTAATATAACTAGTTTATTTTTAGTAAGAAAATAATCAAACTAGTTTATTTAGGTATATGAAATTTGAACTACTTGAATAGTTAATATAACTAGTTTATTTTTAGTAAGAAAATTTAGGTATCTGAGATTTAATGATCTAATTAAAATATTATTTGTTAATGAGTTTTT
>NC_041384.1:361276887-361319070 GCF_002162155.2 Triticum dicoccoides | reverse complement strand
TTATTTTTAGTAAGAAAATAATCGAACTAGTTTATTTAGGTATATGAGATTTGAACTAGTTGAATAATTAATATAACTAGTTTATTTTTAGTAAGAAAATTTAGGTATCTGAGATTTGATGATCTAATTAAAATATTATTTATTAATGAGTTTTTCTGTTTATTTAATTTTTTATATATTTTTAGTTTATATAAATGTTAGATTAATGTCGAACGTTAGATGAATTAGATAGAAAAGTTAAATATATAGTAATGTCAATTGTTAGAGATGAATATAGTTAGATATATTAATGTCAAATGTTAGATGAATATATATTTGAATTAGCTAGATATTAATTAATGTTAGATAGTAATAAGTGTTTAATATTTCACCTATATGAACATAGGAAATGTCATCTGACGACAAAAAAGATTTCATTATGTGCGAACACTGTGAAGACCAGCGCGGCCTGTGCGACAGAAATTTCCTTGTTGATGGTAGGCGCTTCAGCATCAAGCTGGATGAGACATTCGAAGTGGATACAGCAAGTCACAACGGCAATTATTATTTGAATGCAAAACTTATGCTTCATTTGCTTCAACTTATAATTTTAAAGCATGACTTATGTTTCATTTGCTTCAACTTATAATTTTAAATTTTCACTATTCTACTAGCGCATCCCCTGCCATGCAAGAATTTTTGTCTTGGATAAGATAGATTTTAGTGCTATAGATGATATGGAGGTAAAGAGAGTTTACTTGAAGACCGGGCATGGGTATACTTTCAATGTCAAATTATATAATGGAGACACATACACCCATTTTGAATGCAAAACTTGGCAAGCACTATGCAAGGCTTATGCATTTGAGCCTGATATGGTTATCACTTGTGATATTCGTCCGGAAGATGATATTGAAGGTAATATAGACATCTGGGTCGATGTGCAAACTCCTCCAGTTCTACCATTATGTGAGTTTTTCTCAACCATGCATGCATATGTTTATGTCTTTGATACAGTTTATTCAAAAATAGTTGACAACTAATTTGTATTGTCAGCTTATTTTGGTTCAAGCAAACATGTCCGGCGCTTGGTAGACATGACCTACTACTGCCCCGGGGCTGAACTAAACTACGAGGAGATAAGTCATTATGTTTCATGGCTTGAGGATCTTCATACTGTCAAGACAAATTTTCTTCCTGAACTTAGAAATGTTAGTACTCAAAACATGCGACCAATAGTGATCGTATTGAACTACGGTCACATCTATAATCGAAAGATGGTAAGATTTTTACTATTTGTCCTTAGTGCATCTTTTGCATACATTATTTTTGAAGCTAAACTTTCATTGCTAAGTATATTAATTACTATATGATGTTCTTCAACAGGGACTCCCGATGACAGTTGTGCCTCAGTGGATCGAGACAAAAGGTCGCATGTCAATGGTTAGCTTACGACCAAGATTTCCTACATTGCACATGAGTGCATTCAGGATTTCTGAAAGCGAAGAATGCTTAATAGTGAAAGATTGGAGCAAAATTGTTAACGATCACAGAGAAGTACTAGGGAGCAGCAAGGAGAAGCGCAACCCAAGATTAGGAGACAGATTCATCTGCATGCTCCAGTATGATGAATCAGGAGAGCTATACATGTTCTATGCTATTCTACCTGAGAGGGAGCAGCAGGAGTGATTTAGCTAGTTCATGCTCTTAGTACTTGTCCTCTCTCATGTCCGTATTGTCCTGAACTTAATTAATCTCAAATAGTGATTTGCTTGTGAACGCTTATAATATCATGACCATGTTGAACTCGATGATATCTTTGCTTCTGTTACAAGTGAATGTTTCTTCTTTAAGCTAGCTAGTGTTGGTGATGATTAGATAGCGGTAATGACTATGATGATTAAATAGTGGTAATTAATGACGACTATGATGATTTTTAGCTAGCTAGTATATATATATATACTGTTGTTGGTGATATATGATGCAAGAGTTTATTTATTTATTAATATGTGATGATGATGATGAGTTATTATATATATCATTTATGAAAGAAACCGCAAATTAGTTTGAACTGGATGGATCCTAGCTAAGTGATCAAGTATATATATATATGCCATATCCATATCCATATCAAGTATAACAACTCATTATAACGTAAAACAATCCAAAATTAAATTGATAACACAAATTTAAATGAAAAATAAAAAATAAAACAAAAAACCCATAAACATTTAGTACCGGTTGGTGTTACCAACCGGTACTAAAGGGCTCCCGGCCCCGGGAGCTGGCTCATGCCATGTGGTTGCCCTTTAGCACCGGTTCGTGCTGAACTGGTACTAAAGGGGGGGGGGCTTTAGTGCCTACACTTTAGCACCAGTTACGGAACCGACACTAAAGGGCCTTACGAACCGGTGCTATTGCCCGGTTCTGCACTAGTGTATATTGGATTTCAAGGAATTTAATTATGAAAGTTGCTCTTTAATTGATTGTATTTCTTTGTTGCAATCCGTGCTAAATTCTCCACATGCTTATAGTCAAAAGAAAACCTTCACCGAACATATTGTTGATGCCAAAAACTTGAGTTGAAAGTTTCTATCCCTAGAAAACTCTATGATGAGTGTGAACCAACTATTAAAATTAAAATTAAAAATCATGAATTTTATGCTTTGTGTGATTTGGGTGCTAGTGTCTTCACTATCCCCAAAACTTTGTGTGATTTGCTAGATTTCCGCGATTTTGATGATTGCTCTCTAAACTTGTATCTTGCGGATTCTACTATTAAGAAACCTATGGGAAGGATTAATGATGTTATTATTGTTGCAAATAGGAATTACGTGCCCGTAGATTTCATTGTTCTTGATATAGATTGCAATCCTTGTTGCCCTATTATTCTTGGTAGACCTTTCCTTAGAACGGTTGGTGCGATTATTGATATGAAGGAAGGGAATATTAGATTTCAATTTCCACTAAAAAAGGGCATGTAACACTTTCCAAGAAAGAAAATAAAATTTCCATATGAAACTATCATGAGAGCCACTTATGGATTGCGTACCAAAGATGGCAATACCTAGATCTATCCTCGCTTTAATGCCTAGCTAGGGGCGTTAAACGATAGCGCTTGTTGGGAGGCAACCCAATTTTATTTTTATTCCTTGCTTTTTGCTCCTGTTTAGTAATAAATAAATTATTTAGCCTCTGTTTTGGTTGTGTTTTTGTGTTTAATTAGTGTTTGTGCCAAGTAGAACCGTTGGGAAGACTTGGGGAAAGTCTTGTTGAACTTGCTGTAAAAAGCAGAAACTTTAGCGCTCACGAGAACTGCTGTAATTTTTATTTGGAGAGTGCTATTTAGTTAATTATTTTTGCAGATGATTAATAGATAAATTACTCACGTCCAGAAGTTTATTTTAGAATTTTTGGGGTTACAGATCTTGCGCTAGCTACAGATTACTGCAGACTGTGCTGTTTTTGACAGATTCTGTTTTTCGTGTGTTGTTTGCTTATTTTGATGAATCTATGGCTAGTAAAATAGTTTATAATCCATAGAGAAGTTGTAATACATTAGGTTTAACACCAATATAAATAAATAATGAGTTCATTACAGTAACTTGAAGTGGTCTTTTGTTTTCTTTCGCTAACGGAGCTCACGAGTTTTCTACCTTAAGTTTTGTGTTGCGAAGTTTTCAAGTTTTGGGTAAGGATTTGATGGATTATGGAACAATGAGTGGCAAGAGCCTAAGCTTGGGGATGCCCATGGCACCCCCAAGATAATCTAAGGACACCTAAAAGCCAAAGCTTTGGGATGCCCCGGAAGGCATCCCCTCTTTCGTCTACTTCTATCGGTAACTTTACTTGGAGCTATATTTTTATTCACCACATGATATGTGTTTTGCTTGGAGCGTCTTTTATTATTTGTGTCTTTGTTTGTTAGTGTGCCACAATCATCCTTTCTGTACACACCTTTTGAGAGAGCCATACATGAATTAGAATTTGATAGAATACTCTATGTGCTTCACTTATATCTTTTGAGCGTTATAATTTTGCTCTATGTGCTTCACTTATATCTTTCGAGCTAAGTAGTTTTGCTCTATGTGCTTCACTTATATCTTTTGAGCGCTATAATTTTGCTCTATGTGCTTCACTTAGATCTTTTAGAGCACGGTGGTGGATTTGTTTTAAAGAAACTATTGATCTCTCACGCTTCACTTAAATTATTTTGAGAATCTCTTAATAGCATGGTAATTTGCTTAATAATAATATGCTTGGTATTCAAGATTTGTGAAACTTTCTTTTGAGTGTGTTGAATACTAAGAAAATATTGAAGCATCATAATGGTTTTGAGATATGGAGGTGATAATATTAAAGTCATGCTAGTTGAGTAGTTGTGAATTTGAGAAATACTTGTGTTGAAGCTTGTGATTCCCGTAGCATGCACGTATGGTAAACCGTTATGTGATGAAGTCGGAGCCTGATTTATTGATTGATTGTCTTCCTTATGAGTGGCGGTCGGGGACGATCGATGGTCTGTTCCTACCAATCTATCCCCCTAGGAGCATGCGCGTAATACATTGCTTTGATAACTTGTAAATTTTTGCAATAAGTACATGAGTTCTTTATGACTAATGTTGAGTCCATGGATTATATGCACTCTCACCCCTCCACCTTTGCTAGCCTCTCTAATACCGCGCACCTTTCGCCGGTATCATACACCCACCATATACCTTCCTCAGAACAGCCACCATACCTATCTATTATGGCATTTCCAAAGCCATTCCGAGATATATTGCCATGCAACTTTCCACCATTCCGTTTATTATGACACACTCCATCATTGTCATATTGCATATCCCGGTACACCGTCGGAGGCATTCATATATAGTCATATTTTGTTCTAAGTATCGAGTTGTAACTGTTGAGTTGTAAGAAAAATAAAAGTGTGATGAGCATCATCATTAGAGCATTGTCCCAGTGAGGAAAGGATGATGGAGACTATGATTCCTCCACAAGTTGGGATGAGACTCCGGACAAAAAATAAATAAAAGAGGCCAAAGAAGCCCAAAAAAAGAGAAAGAAAAGAGGCCATAAAATAAGAGAAAAGGCCCAAATAAAAAAAATAAAAAAAATGAGAGAAAAAGAGAGAAGGGACAATGTTACTATCCTTTTACCACACTTGTGCTTCAAAGTAGCACCATGATCTTCATAGTAGAGAGTTTCTCATGTTATCACTTTCATATACTAGTGGGAATCTTTCATTATAGAACTTGGCTTGTATATTCCAATGATGGGTGTCCTCAAATTGCCCTAGGTCTTCATGAGCAAGCAAGTTGGATGCACACCCGCTTAGTTTCTTTTTGAGCTTTCATATACTTATAGCTCTAGTGCATCCGTTGCATAGCAATCCCTACTCACTCACATTGATATCTATTGACGGGCATCTCCATAGCCCGTTGATATGCCTAGTTGATGTGAGACTATCTTCCCCTCTTTTTGTCTTCTCCACAACCACCATTCTATTCCACATATAGTTCTATATCCATGGCTCACGCTCATGTATTGCGTGAAGATTGAAAAAGTTAGAGTATGAAACAATTGCTTGGCTTGTCATCGGGGTTGTGCATGATTTAAATATTTTGTGTGGTGAAGATAGAGCATAGCCAGACTATATGATTTTCTAGGATAACTTTCTTTAGCCATGTTATTTTGAGAAGACATAATTGCTTTGTTAGTATGCTTGAAGTATTATTATTTTTTATGTCAATATAAACTTTTGTCTTGAATCTTTCTAATCAGAATATTCATATCACAATTAATAAGATTTGCATTGAAATTATGCCAAGTAGCACTCCGCATCAAAAATTCTCTTTTTATCATTTACCTACTCCAGGACGAGCAGGAATTAAGCTTGGGGATGCCTGATACGTCTCCAACGTATCTATAATTTTTGATTGTTCCATGCTATATTATCTACTATTTTGGACTATATTGGGCTTTATTTTCCACTTTTATATTATTTTTGGGACTAACCTATTAACCAGAGGCCCAGCCCAGAATTGATGTTTTTTGCCTATTTCAGTGTTTCGAAGAAACGGAATATCAAACGGTGTCCAAAAGGAATGAAACCTTCATGAACGTGATTTTCTCACCGAACGTGATCCAGGAGACTTGGACCCTACGCCAAGGCATCAGAGAGGCGGTCACGAGGGTGGGGGCGCCCCCTAGGGCGCACCCCCTGCCTCGTGGGCCCCTCGGAGCTCCACCAACATACTTCTTCCTCCTATATATACCTATGTACCCCCAAACGAACAGAACAGGAGCCAAAAACCTAATTCCACCGACGCAACTTTCTGTATCCACGGGATCCCATCTTGGGGCCTGTTCCGGAGCTCCGTCGGAGAAGGCCGTCATCACGGAGGGCTTCTACATCATCAAAGCCTCTCCGATGAAGTGTGAGTAGTTTACCTTAGACCTTCGGGTCCATAGTTAGTAGCTAGATGGCTTCTTCTCTCTTTTTGGATCTCAATACAAAGTTCTCCCCCTCTCTCGTGGAGATCTATTCGATGTAATCTTCTTTTTGCGGTGTGTTTGTTGAGACCAATGAATTGTGGGTTTATGATCAAGTCTGTCTATGAATAATATTTGAATCTTCTGTGAATTCTTTTATGTATGATTGGTTATCTTTGCAAGTCTCTTCGAATTATCCGTTTGGTTTGGCCAACTAGATTGGTAGTTCCTGCCATAGGAGAAGTGCTTAGCTTTGGGTTCAATCTTGCGGTGTCGTTTCCAAGTGACAGAAGGGGCAGCAAGGCACGTATTGTATCGTTGCCATCGAGGATAACAATATGGGGTTTATTTCATATTGCATGAATTTATCTTTCTACATCATGCCATCTTGCTTAAAGCGCTACTCTGTTTTTAACTTAATACTCTAGATACATGCTGGATAGCGGTCGATGAGTGGAGTAATAGTAGTAGATGCAGAATCATTTCGGTCTACTTGTCACGGACGTGATGCCTATATACATGATCATGCCTAGATATTCTCATAACTATGCTCAATTCTGTCAATTGCTCAACAGTAATTTGTTCACCCACCATAGAATACTTATGCTCTTGAGAGAATCCACTAGTGAAACATATGGCCCCCGGGTCTATTCTCATCATATCAAGCTCCATCACTTTAATCTTGCTTTGCTTTTTACTTTGCCTTTTACTTTTTACTTTGCATCGCTATACCAAAAATACCAAAAATATTATATGTATCAGATCTCACTCTCATAAGTGACCGTGAAGGGATTGACAACCCCTAATCGCATTGGTTGCGAGTAGCTATCGTTTTGTGCAGGTACGAGGGACTTGAGCGTGGCCTCCTACTGGATTGATACCTTGGTTCTCAAAAACTGAGGGAAATACTTACGCTACTCTGCTGCATCACCCTGTCCTCTTCGGGGAAATCCAACGCAAGCTCAAGAGGTAGCAGGTGTATCATTCGGTGTTAGTTATGCTTAATGATCGCTTATGAGATTTTTTATTTGGTTGGTTGCTTCTAAATCTTTTGCTAGCCTTCGCTTGTACTAAGTGGGATTACAACTTTTGCATCCAAAATCCTTAAACCCAATTTTGCCATATGAGTCCACTATACCTACCTATATGCGGTATTTCCATGCCATTCTAAGAAAATTTGTATGTGCCATCTCTAATTTTCAAAATGAATTTCCTTTTTATGTGCTCGTATCGCTCAGGAAATGGTAGGGGGTGGCTGATATTTTTTCATGCTAGATGTGTTATTCTCAAGTTGAGTGTTTATTCACTTGTCATTGCACGAGAGTAAGGCAAAGGTATTAGGGATGCCCAGTCCCGAAATGAAAAATGAATTTACTTTATGTTGTCAAATAATAAATTCCTTGGAAAGTGTTGGTATGGACGGCACCCATGGATACAGATAGCCATGGAATGCGAAAGTATGGTGGAAAAAGGAATAAACTTTACTTTCTGTTTGGGATTCGCATATGATATATCTAGCATGGAAAGTATTGGGAACTACTCGATCATTTTCATTGACATGAAAATCATGCCACCCAAAATGTTTTTTCTCTATCTTTTTCTACTTCGACCTTTGGCACCTCTACAAATCCCTACTTCCCTTTATGAAGGACCTTTCTTTTTTACTTTACGCAATTTTTATTTTTTATTCGAGTCTCCATCCTCTCTTATAAAACCACCGTCTAAAGGGCACTATGATCGTACTTGAGCATTGGGTGTAGCTAATATGCGAGTGTGTTTCATGAATGGACCAATGATTGAGCATAATGGGCTAGGGATAACTTGCTTTAGTGTTGATATTTTGAAAGACATGGTTGCTTGTTGGTATGCTTGAGTATTGAAATCTTCATGTCAAAACTTGTCAGGACCCCGACTCGATGTCACATCGATCTAGCTGGTAACACCTCATATCACTTTGCGGCCTCACGCACGGTATCCCCACGGGTGTCGTCTTACCTTTTCCCGGGACCGTTTGCGCCTTTTGGCTCACGTATATGATAGTGTCGCTAGCATCCATATGATAAAGAGCCCGGGCTGACATGACTAGTCGTAAACCCAAAGTGGCACAGACTTACAGGGACAGGCATCCATGACCCAGCTTCGAACGTGTCGGTCATCAGCAAGTGGGTCCGGGCTGTAGCACTGGGCTAGCAGGACTCCGGTAAACCGGGCTATAGCGGGCTAACAGGACTCCGGTACTCAAAGCGTGACATTTCCTCGAAGGGACAGACACAGGAACGAAGAAGGACACATGCCGGCCAGCCTAAGTGTTCCAGAGCAGTAGCAAGCTACCATGGCTCAGCGGTAACACTAGGAGACATTTCCCGGTAAGAGAGGCTACCAAAGATAAACAACTAGATAGTCAGATCCCACACATACCAAGCATTTCAATCATACACACAATATGCTCGATATGTGCAAATACAACGAAGCATCACAACATGACTCTATGACACAAGTACTTTATTTAAGGCTCAGTGAGCCATACATAACATACACAAAGGTACGGGTCTCACGACCCCACATACAAGTCATACAGTCATACAAACCAGCAGCGGAAGTAACTTGTCTGAGTACAGACAACTAGTAAAATAAAAGAGGCTTGGACAGCCTAGCTATACTACGTGGTCCTTCACAAGCTCAGGGTCACCACCTGGGTCTTTAGCCTACTCGTTGATGTCAACGTCTACATAGAACCCATCAGAAGGGGTTGCAGCGTCTTCTGTAAAAATGTAGATTATAGCAACATGAGTACAAAGGTACTCAGCAAGACTTACATCAGATCCTACATACATGCATAGTATCAAGAAGGGTTGGTGCAGTTATTGCAGCAAGCCAGCTTTGACTCTTGGCTAGGCTAACCTACGATACTCCAACTTGAAATGGTTTTGCGCACACGAGTCCACTACTCACCACTTCAATACACTACCGAGGATCCGCCTCCGTCTTCCTACGGAAGAGCCATCCTCGGCACTCACACTTATCTTGAGGTTTTTAACAGTTTCCATTTACTTGTCTATGAACTGTATAGGCAACCAAGTAGTCCTTTACCGCGGACGCGGCTATTCGAATAGATCATGTTAACCCTGCAGGGGGTACTTCTTCATACACGCTCTCACCACTTACCGTCGTTTACACGACATGTACTCGGCAACCTTCAAGCGGAAGCCCAACGTGGGTGTCGGCCACGACCTACCTAATCACCTAAGCCTCCAGTCCAGGTTTATCGCCTATTCAGGTTCCATCCGCAGGGAGTCCGGCCGAGGTTTCCCATACGGCCCCGAACGATGTGAACAGGGTTCCCGAGATACCTAACGGGTATTCGGTACACCCGACCACGTACCTACCGCATCACAGCCCACCCCTACGGTCAGCGCTGTCCACGGCCTCCAGTAGGCTACAAACACCAGAAACTACTTGCAACTCCTGGACGGAGAACTAGGGTGAATAAGAGGCCGAGAGGGTCCATTGGTTTCGGGCCCAATGCATGGTAGTAGCTGATTCTTAAATCACACATACAGATCTCAGTGCTTAAGGTCGGCTTCAATGAAACAACCCACCATGTACTCCTACATGGCCTTTCATCGATACCTTTACCAAATCGTGTTCACCACACCACTCTCATTACCGACATAATCATTTCACTCCAGCCCATCACCCAGATGAACCAGACCTGACACGACTCTAAGCATAGCAGGCATAGCAAGGTAGGAACAACACATACATATGGCTCAAGCAACTCCTACACATGCTAGTGGGTTTCATCTAGTTACTGTGGCAATGACAGGTCATGTAGAGGAAATGGGTTCAACTACCGTAGCACACAGCAGTTTGAATCGCGTTGTCTTAATGCAGTAAAAGAGAGCAGGAGCGAGAACATGGGATTGTATCGATATGATCAAATGGTTGGTTGCTTGCCTGATGGTTCGATGCACGGATACGGTTCTTCGTTAGGGTAATCACGGTACTCCTCGGGGACAGAACCTATCGCAAGGGCATCAATACACAAGCATCACCAAACAATGTGCAACAATATGATGCATGCATGAAACATGGCAATATGAGTGTATTGGGCTAATGCAACTAAAGCCAGAAGGGTTTGAACAAATTTGAATCAAAGATTCAAATTTCAAATTCAAATATGGCCTTTTAAAGTGCTTTTCCTTGTTCTGCTTAAAACATCAATTTAACTTGTTTGATCATGCATGAAAATAGTACAGATGGATAGATTGGATTTTTCTGATCATTTTTCATATATAATTTGTCCAATTTGGAGTTACAGAATAAAAGTTATGAATTTTTGAAGTTTAAATAATATTCTGGAATTTCCTGATTTAATTTAAATCCAGAAAATCAATTACTGCGTCAGCCTGACGTCAGTGTGACGTCAGCAGGTCAACGGAACTGGTCCAGGTCAAACCTGACAGTGGGTCCCGCATGTCAGGGTGATTATTTTAATTAAAACTTAATTAAAACTAATCCTGTTTAAATAACAGGGCTGGGCCCCACCTGTCATTGACTCAGGGGAGTCAACCAGGGCCCACCCGTGGTCAAAGTTAATGTCGGCTGCCGGCGTTTAGTCGCCGGCAAGCCCGACGCGGCGGCGGAAGTGGTTTTGGTCATTTCGGCCACCAAACGGACCGCGGAGACCACCGGAGTGGAGCTGAGGCCAACCCGCAGCTCTTGGCGGAGCCCGTTGGGGTCGGGGTGGCCGGAGTCGACGGCGGCGAGCTCGGCTGCGGCCGCCGGGGTTCGGTCGTGCACGGGAACGGTGCTGGAGCTCGAAGTCGAGCAAAGCGAGGCGCTAGGGATGCTCTACGGGGTCTTGCGAACTCGTTGGACTCGCCGGGGTGACCAAATGGTCACCGGAGCTGCGTCGACGGCGAGCTCGGCGACGGCGGAGGTTCGGCCGTGGTGGGGAGGTGGCTACGGTGAGGGAACGAGGGGAAGGAGAGGGGGAAACGGTGGCGTAGCTCACCGCGGTTGCAGTGGGCGTCGAAGCGGGCTCGGGGACGCGCTGGAGACGGCGAATTCGACGGCGACGGTGGTCGGAGTCCGAAGAGGGGAACGGCGACGTGGCGGCGATGCAGGGCTTCCGGGGAGCTGTGGAGCGGTGGGGAGGAAGAGGGAGTCGAGGCGGAGCTCCTGAGCTAGTCGGGGAAGCGAGGGGTGGCCGGAGATGGCTGCTATGGCGAACGGCGGCGACGGTGGTGTTCGGCCGTGTGAGAGAGAGAGCGAGGGAGAGGAGGGGAGAGCCGGGGGAGAGTGAGAGAGAGCAGGGGGGATCGGGACGGCCTGCGGGAGTCGTCCACGCGGCCAGGAGCGCGTCGGCAAGCAGGAGGTGGCCGCGCGGCCGTGCGCGCGCGAGCACGCAGCAGCTTCGGGGCGAGGGGAGGAAGACGACGGAGAGCTGCAGTGGTGGGCTGGGCCGCTGCTGGCTGGGCCGCACAGTGGAGGAGCCCAGGTAAGTTTTCCCCCTTTTTATTTCTGTTTCTGTTTTATTTAATATATCTGCAACTTTGTTGAATTAAATAAAATACCTAGGCAAGTTCAAAAATCACCAAACTATTCCTGGCCCATAGTTGGATTATTTCCAACATGAAACATTTTAGTTTGGAGATATTTGAGCATTTAAATATTTTATATTATTTTAAATGCCCAAATTCAAATATTTATGATTTAATTCAAAAACCCTAGGATGGCCTAGGAAAATGTGCACCATTTTTGGCAGAGGTTCTGAACCAAGACAAAAATGATGGGCATTTTAGAAGGGCATTTCAGGTTCATTGAAAAATTATTTTAGTAACCCTAGTTGGTTTCAGAGGGGACTGGGGGTTCTGTCATCCCTATTTCAAGTTTCTGATGAAAGAGTAAACATGATGCAACACTCTAATGCATGACTAGCTAGGTTGTGACAACTCACCCCCACTCAAAAGAATCTCGTCCCGAGATTTGGGTTCCTCCGGGAAGAAGGCGGGGTACTCGAGTCGAAGACGATCCTCCCTTTCCCAAGTTGCTTCATCCTCAGAATGGTGCGACCATTGAACCTTGAGAAACTTGATATTATGACGTCGGGTGGTACGTTCGGCCTGATCGAGGATACGAATGGGGTACTCTCGATATGTAAGATCATCTTGGAGATCAAGCGTTTCGTGGTCCACTTCACGGATAGGATCCGAGAAGCAACGCCTGAGTTGAGAAACGTGGAAGACATCGTGAACTCTGGAGAGGTGTGGAGGTAGTTCCAACTGGTAGGCAACTTCTCCTCGTTTGGCAAGAATGCGAAAAGGTCCAATGTAACGAGGAGCCAATTTGCCTTTGATACCGAAACGATGGGTTCCCTTCAGAGGGGTGACCCGAAGATAGGCCTTCTCGTCAACCTCGAAAGTCATAGCCTTATGTTTTCGGTCATATTGACTCTTTTGACGGGATTGGGCTGTTTTCAACTTTTCACGAACGATACGAACTTGTTCTTCTACTTCCTGAATCATATCCGGGCCAAAGAATTGTCTTTCCCCGGTCTCTGACCAGTTAAGGGGTGTTCGACATCGTCGTCCATAGAGAACTTCAAAAGGGGCTTTACCCAAGCTAGATTGATAGCTGTTGTTGTAAGCGAATTCGGCAAACGGAAGGCACTTCTCCCAGTCCATTCCAAATGAGATAACAGAGGCTCGAAGCATGTCTTCTAGAATTTGGTTGACGCGTTCCACTTGACCACTCGACTGAGGGTGGAAAGCGGTGCTAAAGGAAAGACGGGTTCCCATAGCATTTTGGAAACTTTCCCAAAATCGAGAGGTGAAAAGACTTCCTCGATCCGAGTTAATTTCCAAAGGGACACCATGAAGGGACACTATTCGGGAGATGTATAGGTCTGCCAGCTGGCTAGCGGTTATACTCTCTCGAACAGGTAGGAAATGGGCTACTTTGGAAAGACGATCGACCACGACGAAGATAGCATTATTCCCTCTCTTGGTCCTGGGAAAACCGGTAATAAAATCCATACCAATTTTATCCCATTTCCATTCAGTAATAGCTAAGGGTTGAAGGGTGCCAGCAGGCCGTTGGTGCTCTGCTTTTACACGACGACAGACGTCGCAGTTAGCAATATACTGAGCAATTTCTCTCTTCATCCTAGTCCACCAGAACCTCTGGCGTAGGTCCTGATACATCTTAGTACTACCGGGATGAATAGTGAGAGGAGATTCATGAGCTTCCTTAAGGATTAATCGCCTTAGGTTGCGCACTTTGGGAACTACTAATCGATTCCCGAAGTATACGACTCCTTGATCATTAATGGAGAAACAATTCACAATTCCTTTCTGAATGTTCCTCTTGATGCGGGAGATTCCCGGATCTACCTTCTGTGCTTTGATAATTTGATCCGTAAGGGTAGGTTTTGCCACCATGGTGGAGAGAAAACCTTGAGGAACAATATGAAGGTTAAGCTTCCAAAATTCCTCATGGAGAAGCGGTTGACTTTGTTGTAACATCAGGTTGTTACAATAAGATTTACGACTTAGCGCATCAGCCATGACGTTGGCTTTCCCTGGGGTGTAGGTTATTCCTAAGTCGAAGTCGGTGATCAATTCAACCCAACGTCTCTGCCTGAGATTCAAATCCGGTTGGGTGAAAATATACTTCAGACTTTGGTGATCAGTGAATATTTCGCAACGATTATCGAGGAGGTAATGTCGCCAGGTCTTAAGTGCATAGACTACGGCTGCAAGCTCTAGATCATGAGTAGGATAATTCTCCTCATGTGGGTGCAATTGCCGTGAAGCGTAGGCAATTACGTGTCGATCTTGCATGAGAATGCAACCTAGTCCTTGTCGCGAAGCGTCGCAGTAGATAACAAAGTCCTTAGAGAAGTCTGGCGGTACCAGTACGGGAGCAGAGGTCAGGCGTCTTTTTAGTTCCTGAAAGCTGTGCTCACATTGTGGAGTCCATTCGAACTTTTTATCTTTCTTGAGGAGTTCGGTTAGAGGTTTGGCAACTTTGGAGAAGTTCTCGACAAAGCGACGACAATAGCTCGCTAAGCCCAGAAAACTCCGAACTTGCTTGACCGATTCGGGTGGAGTCCAATTAAGGACGGCTTGAACTCGCTCAGGGTTAACAGCAATACCTTTACCAGATATTACATGACCCAGATAGGTCACTTCTGACAACCAGAATTCACATTTAGAAAATTTGGCATAAAGGCGATGCTCTCGAAGTTTCTGCAACACTAGCCTTAGATGTTCGGCATGTTCTTCCTCGTTCTTGGAGTAGATGAGTATATCATCGAGGTAAACCACGACGAATTTATCCAAATACTCCATGAAGATGGAGTTCATTAACCGAGAAAAGGTGGCTGGAGCGTTGGTTAATCCGAAGGACATGACGGTGTACTCGTATTGGCCGTAACGAGTAACAAAGGCCGTTTTAGGAATGTCCCCGTTCCTGATTTTGATTTGGTGGTAGCCCAACCTCAAATCCATCTTGGAGAAGACTGAGGATCCAGCGAGCTGATCGTACAGGTCGTTGATCCTGGGAAGTGGATATTTGTTCTTGATTGTGACCAAATTGACAGGTCGGTAATCTACAACCATCCGGTCCGTACCATCCTTCTTCTTGACGAATAGGACGGGGCAAGCCCACGGAGATGAACTAGGTCGGATGAAACCCTTTTTCAAGGACTCATCGAGTTGTTTCTTAAGCTCGGCTAGTTCTAGTGGTGCCATCTTATAAGGTCTTCTAGCAATCGGAACGGTTCCTGGAATGAGGTCTATTACAAACTCAACATCCCTGTCAGGTGGAACACCTGGCAATTCCTCTGGAAAGACATCCGGGAAGTCACGGACTACCAGAACGTCCTCAAGGTCTGGCAAAGGGCTGGCGTTAAGAGAATATAATTGTCGCTTGGCTATTCGGGTCAAGACATTAACTATCTTTCCTGAAGGATGGGTGAGTTGAACAGTCCTAGAGAAGCAATCGATTTGGGCATGATGAGCCGACATCCAGTCCATACCCAGAATGATATTAATATCTGAAGATTTAAGGGCTATCAAAGACGCGAGGAAAACAAGTCTGTCGACTTGGATCTCATTTCCATAACTTACCCTAGAGGTCTGCCATCTAGAACCAGGGGTAGAGATTTCCATAGTGGATGGCATGTCACAGAATGCAACGTTATGCAGACGAGCATAACTTTCGGATATAAAAGAATGAGAGGCTCCTGTATCGAAAAGAACAGATGCCGGGTGGCAATTAACAAGAAGCGTACCGAGAACGACGTTGGGATCCTCTTGAGCTTCTTCGGCAGAGATGCAGTTGACATGGCCACGTGAAGCGGTGACCGGCTTGGCGTGGAATACTTTTCCTGTCGGCTTGCCACGGCCAACAGCTTTAGCAGATTGATTGGGGTTGGTCTGGGGGCATTCACGCATATAGTGACCAGATTCCCCACACTTGAAACAAGTCACGGAACTGGTACGTGGAGGAGCATTGTTAGTTGAACCCCCATAGGGCTTGGCTGGAGCAGACTGTTGAACAGGGCGAGGCGCCTGGAAAGATGGCCTCGGTGTGAACCTGGGTGGCAGGGCAGTGTTGGGTACCCACACGCGGCGCTTCTGAGGACCAGCACCGGATGAGGAACCCATGTCACGTCCATGCTTGCATGTTGCGTCATAGTCAGTCTGACCAGTTTCAGCACTGATGGCTTTGTTGACAAGTTTCGAAAAAGATGTGCACTCATGCAGACGGAGGTCGCGGCGAAGCTCAGGACTAAGGCCCTTACGAAACCTTGCTTGCTTCTTGGCGTCAGTAGACACTTCCTCAGTTGCATATTGGGCGAGATTACCAAACTCCCTGCTATAGGCATCCACAGAAAGTCGGCCTTGGGTGAAACTGCAAAATTCTTCACGTTTACGGTCCATGAGACCCTCCGGAATGTGATGTTCACGGAAAGCCTCGCTGAACTCAGCCCAAGTTGTGACATGGCCCGCTGGGCGCATAGCTCCATAATTCTCCCACCATAGACTGGCGGGGCCTTCAAGATGATATGCAGCAAAGGTGACCTTGTCAGCCTCCGCTACCAGCGCGGAACGCAGTTTGTGAGAGATACTGCGAAGCCAGTCATCAGCGTCGAGGGGCTCGACGGAGTGGTGGAACGTGGGTGGATGCAATTTGATAAAATCACTGAGTGACACCACGTTAGCCCTCTGATGGTGTGCTGTATTCTGTTCAATACGCTCCAACAAACGGTTTGTCTCCCGCTTGTTTCTCTCAGCTTCCATCATAACCTCGGCTAGTGAAGGAGGATGAGGCAGATTTGCATCCCTAGCTTCACTGCCTTCGGCCTGCTCTTGAGAAGCAGGGTTAGCGCGCGTGTTGACCATCCTAGGTAAACAAGACAATGATTTAGTCAGGATGGTAAAATTCCGACATAGGATTCATAATGTAAGAAATAACTCGGAATGCAAGATGATCATCCGTATGACATGGTAGATACAGAAACTGCTTCTTTTATTCCATCGTCATACACACCATACAGGGTTTAGTACAAGACCAAACAAAGTACTATTACGGTGAAAAGAGCATTACATCTCATCGGAGGCATTCCCAGCTCCTATACATTATTTTTCTACATCTCCGGAAAGAGTACAACTAGGTCATATCCCACGAGTCACGCAGGACGATAGACGACACAGCTAGTGCGAACTAGTGATACTACCACTAACTTAGACCGATCCGTAGTAGTCCTCGTAGAAGTCACCTCCATAGCCCGGAAGCTCAACATGATCATCTGGAAACAGACGGTCTCGCGGAGCTTGTGGACCATAGGGGCTAGGATGAGGCCTTGGACCAACAAACGGTGGCCTGCGGGGACCGCGAGGTGGGGTGATGCCTCCTACATCACGCCAAACCATCACGTATGGCAGAGCGGACCTCACAGGATAGAGATCGCGCATATCTGAATATCCAGCTTGCACCGCCGGTGCGAACCGAGTCAAAGTGGCCCAGTGGTCAGCACGGGTGTTGAAGAGCTCTAGCCTTAAGGCCCGATTTTCACGGTCCTTATCCTCGAGCATCTCAGCAGTGGTGCGAGTCCGTGAATCCTCCTGAGTGGGGTCAGCATAGATAGCCTGGAGATACCCTTGCGCTCCCGGAAGTGATCCTGGCATATACCGGAAATCAGAGCCCCGAAATAACCCAGATCTGACTCGCATAATGGTCATCATAGAGTAGGCGGCGTCCTGCACAGCCATCTCAATAGTAACCCCGAGTCCATAGGAGCAGTGAAGAGGCTCGGTAGATCCAGGATAAGATGGAAATATCCTGACAGTGCAGAGATACTGGCTTTGATTAAAATCTCGGAATTGCTCTTCGACCGTGTACTCGGGATACCAGCGGTATCCAGCCTCAGTCATTACCCTGACCAACTTAGCAGTATGGCCGGGTACATCTAGGCATCGAGTCAGGCGAACCACTTGATTGAGGTCGCGAGTGGCCATCTGAAAGCACAATCATAATGCAAAGGCATTAGAATTTCTAGCAAAATTTCGGCAGCATAACAGCTGTAAATGCTCAAAAAGGATTTGAGACATTTGACAAAGGATTTCGTACCCACTCATCATCATCATATCAAAGTTCTGAAACCATTCTGGCAACATAATGTGGTAGTAGAACTGAACTAGGCTGGTAACCATCAAACTTATAAGGTACTACTGATTAGTAACTCGTGATCCTGATAGAGAGAACAAATCCTAATTCCTTAACCCCCGGTGGAAGAATGGACTGACTCAGATCAGAAAGTCATAAGGTATAAGGAGTAAAAAGAGCCTTACGTTCCAACCCACAAACAATTCCCCTACATATAACTAAAGAATTTCTAGACTCAACATCGACCAGTTTGGCTTGGAGAACCTACAGGCAGTCCGGCTCTGATGCCAACGCTGTCAGGACCCCGACTCGATGTCACATCGATCTAGCTGGTAACACCTCATATCACTTTGCGGCCTCACGCACGGTATCCCCACGGGTGTCGTCTTACCTTTTCCCGGGACCGTTTGCGCCTTTTGGCTCACGTATATGATAGTGTCGCTAGCATCCATATGATAAAGAGCCCGGGCTGACATGACTAGTCGCAAACCCAAAGTGGCACAGACTTACAGGGACAGGCATCCATGACCCAGCTTCGAACGTATCGGTCATCAGCAAGTGGGTCCGGGCTGTAGCACTGGGCTAGCAGGACTCCGGTAAACCGGGCTGTAGCGGGCTAACAGGACTCCGGTACTCAAAGCGTGACATTTCCCCGAAGGGACAGACACAGGAACGAAGAAGGACACATGCCGGCCAGCCTAAGTGTTCCAGAGCAGTAGCAAGCTACCATGGCTCAGCGGTAACACTAGGAGACATTTCCCGGTAAGAGAGGCTACTAAAGATAAACAACTAGATAGTCAGATCCCACACATACCAAGCATTTCAATCATACACACAATATGCTCGATATGTGCAAATACAACGAAGCATCACAACATGACTCTACGACACAAGTACTTTATTTAAGGCTCGGGGAGCCATACATAACATACACCAAGGTACGGGTCTCACGACCCAACATACAAGTCATACAGTCATACAAACCAGCAGCGGAAGTAACTTGTCTGAGTACAGACAACTAGTAAAATAAAAGAGGCTTGGAAAGCCTAGCTATACTACGTGGTCCTTCACAAGCTCAGGGTCACCACCTGGGTCTTTAGCCTACTCGTTGATGTCAACGTCTACATAGAACCCATCAGAAGGGGTTGCAGCGTCTTCTGTAAAAATGTAGATTATAGCAACATGAGTACAAAGGTACTCAGCAAGACTTACATCAGATCCTACATACATGCATAGTATCAAGAAGGGTTGGTGGAGTTATTGCAGCAAGCCAGCTTTGACTCTTGGCTAGGCTATCCTACGATACTCCAACTTGAAATGGTTTTGCGCACACGAGTCCACTACTCACCACTTCAATACACTACCGAGGATCCATCTCCGTCTTCCTACGGAAGAGCCATCCTCGGCACTCACACTTGTCTTGAGGCTTTTAGTAGTTTCCATTTACTTGTCTATGAACTGTATAGGCAACCAAGTAGTCCTTTACCGCGGACGCGGCTATTCGAATAGATCATGTTAACCCTGCAGGGGGTACTTCTTCATACACGCTCTCACCACTTACCGCCGTTTACACGACATGTACTCGGCAACCTTCAAGCGGAAGCCCAACGTGGGTGTCGGCCACGACCTACCTAATCACCTAAGCCTCCAGTCCAGGTTTATCGCCTATCCAGGTTCCATCCGCAGGGAGTCCGGCCGAGGTTTCCCATACGGCCCCGAACGATGTGAACAGGGTTCCCGAGATACCTAACGGGTATTCGGTACACCCGGCCACGTACCTACCGCATCACAGCCCACCCCTATGGTCAGCGCTGTCCACGACCTCCAGTAGGCTACAAACACCAGAAACTACTTGCAACTCCTGGACGGAGAACTAGGGTGAATAAGAAGCCGAGAGGGTCCATTGGTTTCGGGCCCAATGCATGGTAGTAGCTGATTCTTAAATCACACATACAGATCTCAGTGCTTAAGGTCGGCTTCAATGAAACAACCCACCATGTACTCCTACATGGCCTTTCATCGATACCTTTACCAAATCGTGTTCACCACACCACTCTCATTACCGACATAATCATTTCACTCCAGCCCATCACCCAGATGAACCAGACCTGACACGACTCTAAGCATAGCAGGCATAGCAAGGTAGGAACAACACATACATATGGCTCAAGCAACTCCTACACATGCTAGTGGGTTTCATCTAGTTACTGTGGCAATGACAGGTCATGCAGAGGAAATGGGTTCAACTACCGTAGCACACAGCAGTTTGAATCGCGTTGTCTTAATGCAGTAAAAGAGAGCAGGAGCGAGAACATGGGATTGTATCGATATGATCAAATGGTTGGTTGCTTGCCTGATGGTTCGATGCACGGATACGGTTCTTCTTAGGGTAATCACGGTACTCCTCGGGGACAGAACCTGTCGCAAGGGCATCGATACACAAGCATCACCAAACAATGTGCAACAATATGATGCATGCATGAAACATGGCAATATGAGTGTATTGGGCTAATGCAACTAAAGCCAGAAGGGTTTGAACAAATTTGAATCAAAGATTCAAATTTCAAATTCAAATATGGCCTTTTAAAGTGCTTTTCCTTGTTCTGCTTAAAACATCAATTTAACTTGTTTGATCATGCATGAAAATAGTACAGATGGATAGATTGGATTTTTCTGATCATTTTTCATATATAATTTGTCCAATTTGGAGTTACAGAATAAAAGTTATGAATTTTTGAAGTTTAAATAATATTCTGGAATTTCCTGATTTAATTTAAATCCAGAAAATCAATTACTGCGTCAGCCTGACGTCAGTGTGACGTCAGCAGGTCAACGGAACTGGTCCAGGTCAAACCTGACAGTGGGTCCCGCATGTCAGGGTGATTATTTTAAATAAAACTTAATTAAAACTAATCCTGTTTAAATAACAGGGCTGGGCCCCACCTGTCATTGACTCAGGGGAGTCAACCAGGGCCCACCCGTGGTCAAAGTTAATGTCGGCTGCCGGCGTTTAGTCGCCGGCGAGCCCGACGCGGCGGCGGAAGTGGTTTTGGTCATTTCGGCCACCAAACGGACCGCGGAGACCACCGGAGTGGAGCTGAGGCCAACCCGCAGCTCTTGGCGGAGCCCGTTGGGGTCGGGGTGGCCGGAGTCGACGGCGGCGAGCTCGGCTGCGGCCGCCGGGGTTCGGTCGTGCACGGGAACGGTGCTGGAGCTCGAAGTCGAGCAAAGCGAGGCGCTAGGGATGCTCTACGGGGTCTTGCGAACTCGTTGGACTCGCCGGGGTGACCAAATGGTCACCGGAGCTGCGTCGACGGCGGAGGTTCGGCCGTGGTGGGGAGGTGGCTACGGTGAGGGAACGAGGGGAAGGAGAGGGGGAAACGGTGGCGTAGCTCACCGCGGTTGCAGTGGGCGTCGAAGCGGGCTCGGGGACGCGCTGGAGACGGCGAATTCGACGGCGACGGTGGTCGGAGCCCGAAGAGGGGAACGGCGACGTGGCGGCGATGCAGGGCTTCCGGGGAGCTATGGAGCGGTGGGGAGGAAGAGGGAGTCGAGGCGGAGCTCCTGAGCTAGTCGGGGGAGCGAGGGGTGGCCGGAGATGGCTGCTATGGCGAACGGCGGCGACGGTGGTGTTCGGCCGTGTGAGAGAGAGAGCGAGGGAGAGGAGGGGAGAGCCGGGGGAGAGTGAGAGAGAGCAGGGGGGATCGGGACGGCCTGCGGGAGTCGTCCACGCGGCCAGGAGCGCGTCGGCAAGCAGGAGGTGGCCGCGCGGCCGTGCGCGCGCGAGCACGCAGCAGCTTCGGGGCGAGGGGAGGAAGACGACGGAGAGCTGCAGTGGTGGGCTGGGCCGCTGCTGGCTGGGCCGCACAGTGGAGGAGCCCAGGTAAGTTTTCCCCCTTTTTATTTCTGTTTCTGTTTTATTTAATATATCTGCAACTTTGTTGAATTAAATAAAATACCTAGGCAAGTTCAAAAATCACCAAACTATTCCTGGCCCATAGTTGGATTATTTCCAACATGAAACATTTTAGTTTGGAGATATTTGAGCATTTAAATATTTTATATTATTTTAAATGCCCAAATTCAAATATTTATGATTTAATTCAAAAACCCTAGGATGGCCTAGGAAAATGTGCACCATTTTTGGCAGAGGTTCTGAACCAAGACAAAAATGATGGGCATTTTAGAAGGGCATTTCAGGTTCATTGAAAAATTATTTTAGTAACCCTAGTTGGTTTCAGAGGGGACTGGGGGTTCTGTCATCCCCATTTCAAGTTTCTGATGAAAGAGTAAACATGATGCAACACTCTAATGCATGACTAGCTAGGTTGTGACAAAACTAGACTATTGCTTTGAATCATATAAAAGTCCAAATGTCCATGCTACAAAAGAAATAATATGTGATGAACATGATAGGCAACATTCCAAATCAAAAATTCTATTTTTATCATTTACCTACTCGAGGACGAGAAGGAATTATGCTTGGGGATGTTGATACGTCTCCAACATATCCATAATTTTTGATTGTTCCATGTTATTATATTATCATTCCTAGATGTTTTACAATCATTTTATAGCAACTTTACATCATTTTTTGGGACTAACCTATTGACATAGTTGAGGGAGTCCTGGATTAGGGGGTCCTCGGGTGTCCGGACTACTGGATATGGGCCGGACTAATGGGCCGTGAAGATAAAAGCAGAATACTTTCCCTTGTGTCCGGGTAGGACTCCTATATGCGTGGAAGGCAAGCTTGGTGTACGGATATGTTATTTCCTTCCCTTACAAACCGACTATGGACAACCCTAGGTCTCTCCGGTGTGTATATAAACTGGAGGGTTCAGTCCGTAGAGATCATCAGAATTCTCATAGGCTAGACAGCTAGGGTTTAGCCATTACGATCTTGAGGTAGATCAAATCTTGTAACCCCTATACTCATTGAATACAATCAAGCAGAACGTAGGGTTTTACCTCCTTTAAGAGGGCTCGAACCTGGGTAAACATCAAGTCCCCATCGTCCCTTGGTACAATCGATTCTCAGACACATAGTTCGGGACCCCCTACCCGAGATCTGCCGATTTTCACACTGACATTGGTGCTTTCATTGAGAGTTCCATTGTGTCGTCGATAGAAGGATCGATGGCTCAACTTGCCATCAGCAACGATGCTGTTTCTGGGGAGACTTTTCTCCCTGGTCAACTCTTTGTGTTTGGCGGCTTCGCTCTCCATGCCAATTCAAGCGGTCGCCTCGAGCAGATCGACTGCTACGCCCCTGGCATCATATCAGGTTTGGAAGCTTGAACTACATTGCTGATATCGAAGGAGACTTGGTCTTCGAAGGGTTCTCGTCCTCAGCCGCCGCTCTTCATCCACATGAAGGAAGCCCGCCGGATCCACCATTAGATTTCACTCAAGGATCGACTCTCGTGCCCACCCTGGCGTTAGATCCAGAGCGGACCACTCTGTCCGAAAACGGGAGGATAAACCCTGCCGGACTCTCTCCCATTATAGAGCTTACTGTTGGAGACCCAGAGGCGGCCATGCCATCAGCAGACCTGGAGTCAAACATGACTCTTCCTGTCATCGGGTCGCCGGACTCACTTCTAGACGACAAGTCTGAACTCTCGAGGTGTGCGTCCATCGGGCTGGGTCAAGTGGTCATCACCAAACCTGGCTCTGCAGATCCTCATACGCCCGTCAAGCTTGCGCTCTTAAGTGATACACTGGACCTAATGCAATCTCTCGCCATCACGGAAGTATCACTTCCGAACTACATCCAGGCTAAACTTGGGGATAAGAGCAGGGAATTTTACGTCCCACCCACCACCCACTTAATAGCCACTGTCGAGGATCTAACCGACATGCTAGACTTCGCCTCTAAAGATATCGATGGTATGGATGACAATGCTGGAGCCGAACCAAGTCAAAACCTACCTATCACTGGGCGCTGGACGACCACTTCTACCTATGATGTATACATGGTGGACACACCCGAGAAGAAGGACGACAATGGCACTCATGACCCAGATGAGGATAAGCCCGTCGATGAACCACCAAAATGCCGACTTCAGCGACGCTGCTCACGATCGCGTCGGGAAAGGGAAAGCAACACCGACACCGAAGATAATGACACTCTAGACAATGCCGAAGACTCCGACCACCCCGTCGAGCCTGCGTTCGAGCAGGATGAGAGGGAAGAGGGATAGGTTAACCCCGATGAACTTGTCAATCATGAGGATTCGGAAGATAGTAACTATCTAGCGGCCTCCGAGGAGGATGTTAGCCTCGGCAACAAAGATTTCATCGTGCCATAGGAACCCCTGGAACAAGAACGCTTCAAGAGACAGCTCATCGCCACTTTGAGGAGCCTGAAAAATAAACAACAACAGCTTCAAGACAAACAGGATACGCTCAACGACAGATGGACCAAGGGCCTGGCTGCCGAACGGTACGGCCTCGAGCACCCAACAAAGAGCTACCCTACTACCACAATTCGACGACGAGGACCTTGAGCCAATATCGTAAAAATACAATCACGCTAATCAACCGGCCCGACCACCACGTGGACGGGACAAATCTGCCAATTGTGCCGAATACTAGCCCAGGCCACCTCGCCATAGAGGCAAAGAGACAGTGGATCCGGGCTACACATACGACTTATGTCAGGACCTGGACTATAGAGTCGTCCAGACAAGATGAATCTATGGATCAAGAGGATGCGCCCCAGCGCGAGAAGACAACCATTAGGCCTGGCACAACAAACATAACCAAACCCGGGGCCAGCCCCGAACACATATGTCATCCAAGCTCCGTCGCGATGTCGCCCGGTATAGAGGTGCCGCACACCCCATGTGCTTTACCGATGAGGTAATGCAGCACCAGTTTTCGGAGGGGTTTAAACCCGTAAACATCGAGCCTTACGATGGCACAACAGATCCCGCTGTATGGATTGAAGATTGTCTTCTCCACATTCACATGGCTCGCGGAGATGATCTCCATGCCATCAAATACCTCCCCCTAAAGCTAAAAGGACCAGCACAATACTGGTTGAATAGCCTCATAGAGAACTCCATTGGTAGTTGGGAGGACTTAGAGGATGCTTTTTGGGACAACTTCCAGAGCACTTATGTCCGGCCACCGGACGCTAATGACCTGAGTCACATAGTCCAGCAACCCGGAGAGTCAGCCCACAAACTCTGGACCCGGTTCTTAATTAAAAAGAACGAAATCATCGACTGTCCGGATTCCAAAGCCTTAGCGGCCTTTAAGCACAGTGTCCGAGACGAATGGCTTGCTCGACATCTCGGTTAGTAAAAGCCAAAGACTATGGCAGCTCTTGCTGCACTTATAACCCCCTTTTGTGCGGGCGAAGATAGTTGGCTGGCTCGTAGAAGCAACGGTTCAAGCAAAGGAGCAGTTTGCATATTTGTCCATGTATACTTTCTGCCCTTGAGAGGTAACTCAATTAAGCCTAGGTGCCCAATAACCTCATTAAAAATAAACATGTCATTAATATCACCACCTAGTTTGTTCCTATTGTCCATCGTGCGCATGAAATTGAAATCACCCAGTAACAGCCAGTTAGCACCATCAGGAATAATTATATCATGCAACCAATTAATAAAATTATCCCTAGCTGGGTTTTGACAAGGTCCATCGACTGTGACCACAGTCCAGGTTTGGGAGTTATGAACAGAAGTGAACTCCACCACAATACCAAAGCTATTGGACTCAATCAGTTTACCAGCAAACAAAGCAGTATTCCATACTACCAACAACCCACCTGAAGCTCCAGACGATGGCACATGGATAAACTGATCAAAACGTCATGGACAACACTTGCGAATGAAACGCTGATCAATGATCTCACATTTTGTTTCTTGGAGGCAAGCAATGGAACAAGCACTTTCATCAATTTTCTGACGAACTGCCCGCTTTCTATCATCCGAATTCAGACCTCGCACATTCCAGCAAAGTACTTTCCAATCTCTAACATCATACTGATTCATTATAGACCATAAATAAAGTAACAGCAAAAGACTGCCACATAATGACAGTACCAGTTCAGCCAAGCGATAGCATAGAAGTTCAGATAAAGCCTAAAAAATAAGAGCAGATAGATGGTTTTCACAAGGGTTAACCATAAACCCCACCATTTGAAAAGAGCAGCTATCATTAGAACTAGAAGAGGCAGGAGGAGTCTTGCAAGAAGAAGCCTCAAGCTTCTCCTTAGTGAGCTTCTCAGGTCCAATGCCAAGGCGAAGGCCAACCTGCTGCAGCACATTGATTTGCGTGGGCGGCGGGACAGCAACTTGATCTGCATCTTGAGGAGGAGCCCGCGGCAGCTGACCATCCATTGTAACCTTGCGCTTGTTCTGAGGCTTTGCTGCAGGTTTCTTCAGAGGGGCAGACTTGGCCAGAGAAGAATGCATGAAGCCATCATGTAAGGCAGAGAGCCTGGCACTGCGCCTGACCTCAGACTCAACTATCATAGGCTTTGGTTTACGAGCGCGAGCCGGACGCTCACTCGGAGCAGCAGAGAAGTTGAAAGCAGACATATCAACAGCAGACAAAGTTGGATCATCCATGGCACAGTCCTCATCAACAGTGTCAAAACAAAGAGTACGAGCAACAGGAGGCTTCCTTGGAACAGTCACAGTCCGACGATCAGGTGAAGGATGAAAAACCAGCTTGTTCTTCATAGCAGAGTAAGAGAAAGATACTTCCCAAGAGCATTTAGACAGTAAAACTGGTTTAAAAGGACTGAAGAACTGCAACCCTCGAGGAATATGCATTATATCAAAGACTGGCATCATACGCTGAAAAGATCTAGTCCATTGCATCACCGGAGGAAGCTCAGGTCTGAAAACTATCAACACTTGACCAATAACAACAGGAGGCTGGATCAGAGGAGGTACATAAGCTGCCACAATCCCTTGCTGATCATTGACGGACCCCTCAGCAGAATCAACAGGCCCTGAGTTCTCCAAGACCACTGACTCTTGAGAAGCAGGTTGTGCTTCATCCTCATGAATCTCCTCAATAATGACATTGTCATGCTGGTTATGATGCTACAGATCATCATTGTGAGCGTGAGGGGCCTCATTCCAACCCAGCTCAGGAAACTCAGGCATGATGAAATTAACATCATCAAAAGGCATGTTGCTGGGTAGCGGATGAGGGTTTCCATTGAAAGGCATCGGATCTTCATCAGCTGGCATAATGTCAGCAAATTCTGCAGAGAGAACATAGATAGGTGCAGTCCAAGAAATACGTGTAGCTCCAAAGTCTGCATACTCACGATAGACTACATCTCTAGGCACTTGCTAAGGGCTTGGGAAAGAAACATAAGCCGGAGTCTTGACCAGCCGCGGATCATCTTGATGCCAGATATAAAAGCGACCAAAAGTGCTAACTGCCTCAGAAATATGCTGTGTGGTGTGGTAATCCAAAGGAACACCTAACATCATAACCCAGCCCCTACGAAAACCCTGAATAGCTCTGTGATTGATGCCTTGATCATGAGGAACGAACCGAACAAAGTGGAAATTGCCAAGATCATAGGGAGGATAATTTATAATGGCATGCCTAGATGCAGGAGATCGAAACTCAAAGAAACCAACTCCCTCAATCCATTGCTGATCACTAAGAACGTCACGGTGAAGCTGAGTCATCACAAAATCACTAACCAGTTACCGGAAGTGATGAATCTGTCCAGGTGGTGGCGGAGGCTCGACAAAGCCAATGGTGAACTGCTCGTGGCGATGCTTCGGTGCAATGGCCGGAGAGTAGAAGGTCTGAGGCACGCGGGTTGGTCCTCCATCGATGATCTCAAACCCCGGCGGAAGGAACTCGAGAGGATCCAGGGGAAAGTTTGCCATGTCTTGCTCTGGTGGAGGAGGAGCAGGCTGGTGGTGCACGGGAAGAGGTGAAGACGTGATGGGACTCGTCTGCACCGGCGCGTGGGTCGTCTCTATACCCGAGGAGTCACTAGGCGATGGAGTAGGAGGCTGACTCATGGCAGGCGTGGGAATCAACAGTGGAGATATTTCTGGATTTTGTTTCAGTTGTTTAACTCTCCAAACGTAACCATTATCCTCTGCCCAATTAATGCAATCACGTCAACGATGACCATAACGTGAGCAAGACAGGCAGACAGAGCAAGTGACCGGCAGGTGGCCCCGCTGGTGACATTTAGAGCAAGTTAGAACACGGTCCACCATGTCATTGACCATATCATCAAACATATCGGTAGCTTCCTGAGTAGATGGGATGTCCATAGGCTGGGTGGTGGGCTGCGGCCCGTCATGCAGAACTCGCCCAACATGGGAAGCAGGAGAATCAGGGGCGGACGTAACCAAACTAACAGCCTCAGGTGGATCACAAGGCAAGTGAGAAATCTCAGCCGGAAAATTAGACCGTTGGATCCGCGGCGAGCCAACAGAACCAAAAACAATCGGCAGAGAAGCAACAGTCCACTGGAGATTCGCCGGCGGCGACGGTCGAATGATCAGACGCTCATTTGCAGAGACTACATATCCAGCATCAGAAACTATATCAATACAAGCTTGTGTGGACGGATATCTATAACCCTTGCATGCATCATAATTGTGAAATGTTGCAAAAGAAAGTTTCTTTTGCACAGAACCAGAAGATCTAAAGGAGGACTTAGACGGTGGTTTATGCATAGCAATCATCCCAAGCGCCGCCCTTCTCTTAGATGGGATAACTAAGATCCATTCTGCATCACTTTGTAACTTCCAAAGATTAAACTCATGAACCCAATTTGGTCCTCCACGGCCCCAAAGAGTAAAATAACATTTGAATTGTGGGCAAGCAAAAGATCAAAGATCAACAATATAAAAACCAACTTGCTTGGAGGAAACATTGAAGGAATAAATCTTGTCACGTATGCATGAGACACCCAACTAGATCGCAGATCCCCCAATAGCGGCCTCCAGCGCCGCCACCATAGAATGATCATCAAGCCTGAAAACATGACGGCTAAAGGACACCACCAACGTGAAGTGGCCTGTGTCCTCCGTAGGGTGGTCCAAAAAACCAGTAGATCTGAAAACTTTATCCGCAAACTCCAAACCCTTGGAGAAGTCCATGCCAAGGGTTGATCCCGATGAGAAAACCATGACCCCTAGGAGAGGGGGAGACGCCGGAGAGTTTGGTAGGGAAGGATTAGGATTTTAGTGGTGGTGGGAGGAGATCGCTGGAGGTGGGGTGGGAGGTGGGAGGTGGGAGACGCCATTACCCCCGATTTGTTGGAGGATTGTGTTAATTATACAGAGCCCGATACAGTTGGGAATTATCTTAAAATGTTCAGGGGAAGGAATCCTCCTTGCGAAGCCGAAGACAATCCGCATGTGGAACACATCGTCATCGAAGACTGGTTCAGGGGCTACTGAGGGAGTCTTGGATTATGGGGTCCTCGGATGTCCGGACTATTGGATATGGGCCGGACTGATGGGCCGTGAAGATAAAAGTAGAAGACTTTCCCTCGTGTCTGGGTAGGACTCCTATATGCGTGGAAGGCAAGCTTGGTATCCGGATATGTTATTTCCTTCCCTTACAAACCAACTTTGTACAACCCTAGGCCTCTCCGGGGTGTATATAAACCGGAGGGGATAGTCCGTAGAGATCATGAGAATTCTCATAGGCTAGACAACCAGGGTTTAGCCATTACGATCTCGAGGTAGATCAACTCTTGTAACCCCTATACTCATTGAATACAATTAAGAAGGACGTAGGGTTTTACCTCCTTTAAGAGGGCCCGACCTGGGCAAAAATTGAGTCCCCATCATCCCATGTTACTATCGATCCTCAAACACACAGTTCGGGACACCCTACCCGAGGTCTGCTGGTTTTGACACCGACAATAGTGCGTAGTGCCAGTTGCTGCTTTTTGCTTGTTGTTTACTTCGCGAAAAATCAATACTAATCTTGGACTTGATGCCTATATAATGATCATTGCCTGGATACCGTCATAATTATTTTAAGTTCTATTAATTGCCCAATAGTAATTTGTTTACCCACTATATGCTATTTTTCTCGAGAGAAGCCACTTGTGAAATCTATGACCCCTAGTTCTATTCTTTATCATATTTGCCTTCGAGATCTATTATTCCAAAAACCCAAAAATACCTTGCTGCAATTTTTTATTACTTATTTTATTTCACGTTTTATCGAGATCTATTTATCCAATCTACCACAATTTTGTCCCGTCAACTTGCTAATTTCCTACGCCGTTACCCGTAAGAGGGATTAACAACCCCTCATAAGCGTCGGGTTGCAAGTATTTGTTCTTTATATGTAGGTACCATTTACATAGTGTTTCTTGGTTGTCCTACTAGATTGATACCTTGGTTTCATCACTGAGGGAAATACCTACCATAGCTGTGCTGCATCATCCCTTCCTCTTTGGGGAAATACCGACGTAGTTCAAGCCGCATCAAGTACTGGTACATTTACGCCTCCTTTGGTTCAACAGTCTTCCTTGATGCGAAGAAGGCAGTTGTCTCAGCTTGCAGGCGGCACTTGCGAATGACTTACCGTGGTCTTCGCCAATGGTGTGCTCCATCGAACACACTTCCTTGCCAAAGCCACAATGTTTGAGATATCTCCGACGTCACCACAATAGGGAAGGAAGTCAAATAGTTACTACCTCCATTTTTTGTATATAAGGCCACTATCAAAATTACAATTTGTAGAAGGCCACTAACACTAATCAAGGCAATATTGATCAGGTTTGCCTCGTACTAGCAACCAAGGACATTAATATACCCTTGCATACATGTGGAAGTGAGAAGGTTGGTATGCATGGCGCTGCATTAATCAAGCAATGAGGAGTGAGATGGTTAGCTCTTTGGTCTTTGGAGAAAAAAATACGCATTAATTGACACAGCAAATGAGGATCTGTATCGATCAACCCTGCGAAGGAAAACCTTGCCTTCGTTTTTTAAGTAGTACGTACTTGTATCCTATTTGGGTTTAGGCCTTGCATTGCCATACTTTACCACACAGTTTTGCCAAGCTTGCCTAAAGTCTTTCAAAATGAAAAGGAGGTACACTTGCACACAGCTATCGCGGTCGCATCGCACCCTCACACAGTCACTGCTGCACGCGGGAAACCCAACCAAGGGAACGCACCCTCACTAACATATGCTATCGCATGTGATGAAACCAAACTCAGACATCCTACCGCTGACACATAATTTTCATTCATACAGTATGTTTATCCAACCGCATGTTGGGGAAGATCCATGCGGCCCAGGCAGTGGTTTGTTGGGGAAGAAGAAGAGGTGAGGAAGAAGGGTTAGGAGACGTAGGATATTCATCCAACCACCTGAAATGGTCGACTGACCTAAATGATGAAAGGCAGGCGACTTGCATAAATATATGTTTTTACACATCAAAAGATCCCTAAAAACAACAACATAAGGAAAAACTATCACTACTCACGGAACGGGACTGCCTCGTCGTCTTTGGCTGTCGGCACGAACCAGCCATCACTGTCGATGTGTGTCTCCGCACCATGGTTGTCCTCGGCCTCTAGCTACTTGTTCATGAGGACATGCAGGCACTCTGCATGTACACGAGCACTGCCAAGTTCATGTCCATGATGTTTGGTTCGGCCTGCAGGAGGGCCTTGATGGCAGCGGCATCCACGCACTCCATGTCGAGTTGAGCCTCCGTCGGCCGGTTTAAGTCCGGGACGTCTGATTCCGCCTGCAGGAGGGCCTCGATGGTAGCGGCATCCACGCGCTCTACATCAAGTTGAGCCTCCGCCACCCGGTTCACATCCATGACATCCAGTTCCGGCTGTAGGAGGCCCCCAATTCCAGCGGCATCCGCGCGCTCCACATCAAGTTGAGCCTCCGCCTCCCGGTCCTCCTTTAGGATCACCAGGTTGAACCACTTGTCCCCTTGCAACATGGGGGACCCGGATGCCGGCACGAAGTCGACGTCCATCGTCTCATATGCATCGGGGGCCTTCTGCGCCATGACCTCCATCGTGAACATTGGATCGGCTTCCTCCTCCTTGGAGCTTGGCTCCAGTGAACTTGGGGATTGGCCTGCCACAAAGCGAGCTTGGGAATGGAGGTATGTGGCACCGATCACCTCCGCGATTTCCGCGTGGTGCTCCGACGTCAGCATCTTGTAGTACGTGATCTTGCGACACACCATGGCTTTCTGGCGAACTAGGGGACGAAGGATGCAGGCTAGGGGATCGAAAGGTGGGGGAATGGGCTAGAGAGGAGGTGTGGTTTTGGGGTAGTGGTGATCAGCCGCACTACAAAAAAACCACTTGCATGAAGATACGTGTTTGTCACAATAGGTCATGTTTTCTGTCATGCATGTACATCCATGATGATTTTATGACAGAGTCGAGATAATCGTACCTGTGCTGTCGTAGAAGTGTTCCATGACATTACCAAAATTATCATCACCGAAGTGTCCACTTCCTAGACGATAAATCACGCGTCTTAGAAGTGCTTTCGTCAAGGGTAACCGACATGTGGCATCCACCATAATGGGCCGTGTTAAGCTATCGGGTTCCGGTTTGGATCCGATAACTTGTTAACAGCCCAGACCAATGGGGATTTTCAACATGTAAATTTCTCATTCGCTGGCAAATCCACGTGTCGGGCCGTTGTTCAGACAGTTATCATCCAGCAAATGGACGGGGTGCACCTATGATACGTCGACGCATGTCTCGGCCCAACATTGGCCCATTTAGGTTAAAAGGCCGGGCCTGTCAAAATAAGAGGGCCGACCCATTAGCAGCCTACTTCAGTCAGGCCCATTCACAAGCACCACCCATACAAGTTACATATAATCAGACCATCAAAGGCCCATTCTAGATTTGACAATTACCAGCCCATCGTCGGTTTTAGCCCGTTAACGGCCCGCTATGTCTTTTGGCCCAATTATGGCTTGAGCTTCTTTTAGCCTTTTAGCATCCCATTGTCAGCTCCTTCCCGTTAATGGCCCAGAACGTCTTTCGGCCTTTTCTCGGCCCATTTTGCAGTTGGACCAACTTCTAGCCCATTGTGACTTTAGGCCTGTCCTCGCCCCATTCGATAAATGGGTCAATTCCAAGCCCATTTTGTCTTTTGGCCTGTTAACGGCCCGCACAACAGTTGGGGCTTTGACTGTACAACCTAATTTTGGGTCCATTAGGGGCCCACGTTCCGCAGGGCAAAATTTCAGCCCGATGCGACTTTCAGCCTGTGAAAAGCCTAGTTTGCAAATTGGGCATCCTCAGGCCCATAACACTTTCGGCCTCTTACCGGCCCGTAAAGTAAAAGGGCCGAGACAAAATTGACATTTATTTTGGCCTGCTAGAGGCCTGCGGGCCATATCCATTTATACGGCCCTATCAAGCTTTCGGCCTGTTAACGGCCTGCTAAGAGCCGTTGTTACGGTGGGCCACATCATTTGGGATCCACTAAATATTATTTTGACCAGCCCAATTAAGGCCCACTTTGACAACACATGTTTGTTCATTTGTATGGCGTCCAAGAAATGTTTGGGCATGTTGGCCCCCGTTTCAATGATATAGCATATTCAAAGAATTATCCTACTCTATACTATTGCCTCTAAAAAACATACACTATACAATAAAAAGTCGAAGGCATAGAAACATAGAATAATCGTACACTATACAATAAAGAAATTACAGCCGATTATACCCACTTGGCATTATAGTTCGGCACTAGTGATAATAAAGCGTACACAAATAGAAAATTACATACACTGGGTAAATAAAGCTCATACATCATGGACATGCATCAACAGAACTTACAATCCGAATGATAATCTCTTCAGAAAATAGGATTGGCCAGATTCACATAGCACAAATTTTAGTCTGCAAAATCTTCAATTCCTTTGTGGTTACCTCATTGTTTCATTTCATTTTTTGACTCCTGCATCTAATACCCGCAAGTCCAGTCTCAACTTGTTGATTGCATGTTGAGAATCATGTAAATGTTGTCTTGCCAACTCTAGTTGATGCTCGAGAACATCAGCACATTCCAATTCCAATCCATATCATTTGGTAATGGCCATGCCACACTGATCGCAGATCTTTGTGTTGGTGTCACTTCATCCTGAAATGTTTCTGTAAGTACACATGACTAGGGCAAAAATATACTTACAACAGTGTAGCGAGCAAGACAGACTATTTTGTACATGGCAAAACAAGACTAACAATAATGTTACACATCATGAAGCACAAGCAGGTGATATTTTAAAAATTATAAAAATGGTAGTTTGTGCAGCCTGCATACAAAAATCTCTCTTAGCTCACCAAAGGAGCATGGTGTTGGGGCCAAATCCAAAACACAGACATGATACAAATTTAGACAACATGTTGTGTATAACTAAGCAAGCAGTTGGCCATTATGTAGCTCAATTAAAGTCTTAGGGAGCATAATGAACAACAGAGGGATTCATACAAACCTACTATAGAAAGCAAAACTATGCAATCATTAGCCTAGTATAAACTAGATTGTGAGCCTCATGCGGTAATAGTTGGTTAATAGACTTCAAAGCTTCAGGCACACTTCGCCTGAGTAATTAAATGGTAAGGCCTTTAATTATATCAACTAATAGTTACACAAGTACCAAACATCAGGCATCGTTGTTTGGGCATCTCATTAACTGAGGACAAATAAAGCAATTGAAAAGAGCAATTTAACTATACCTGAAACAAACAAGCAATTGAAATGTTGAGTTGGAAGCATGCATACATGCACGCATCAATAACATACATGGCCTAACAACATTTACTATATAAAGGAACAAGTAATGTAATATTTTTTTTCCCTTATGAAGTATCTCGACCAGTATGTAATTGATAGCGGCTTGAAGCTACGTCGGTATTTCCCCAAAGAGGGAGGGATGATGTAGCACAACGACGGTAGGTATTTCCCTCAGTGATGAAACCAATGTCATCGAACTAGTAGGAGAACCAATCAACACAACGTAAACATCACCTGGACACAAATAACAAATACTCGCAACCCGATGTGTAAAAGGGGTTTTCAATCCCTTTCGGGTATGGCGCCCAAGATAGGCAAAACGGACGTGAATAAATTGTAGTAGATTGATAGATCAAACGCCAAATAAAATAAATAAGAATAAATTGCAGCAAGGTATTTTTGGGTTTAGTAGATCTGAAAATAAAGGCAAAGGAAAATAGATCGCAAAGGCAAATAATATGAAGAAGAGATCTGGGGGCCGTAGGTTTCACTAGTGGCTTCTCTCGAGAAAAATAGTAAACGGCGGGTAAACAAATTACTGTTGGGCTATTGATAGAACTTCAAATACTGATGACGATATCCAGGCAATGATCATTACATAGGAATCACATCCAAGATTAGTAGACTGACTCCTGCCTGCATCTACTACTATTACTCCACACACCGACCGCTATCCAGCATGCATCTAGTGTATTAAGTTCATGGAGAAACGAAGTAATGCAATAAGAACGATGACATGAAGTAGACAAGATCTATTTATGTAGAAATAGACCCCATCATTTTATCCTTAGTAGCAACGATGCATACGTGTCGATTCCCCTTCTATCACTGGGATCAAGCACCGTAAGATCGAACCCACTACAAAGCACATGTTCCCATTGCAAGATAAATTGATCAAGTTGGCCAAACAGAATGCAAATATCAAAGAAGAAGGAGGGGATGCCACTCGGGGCATCCCCAAGCTTAGTTGCTTGCTCTCCTTTGGATAAAAGCTTCGTATGCCGGGGTATCCCCAAGCATAGGCTCTTCTTACTCCTTATTACTTCATCCATCATAAGATAACCCAAAACTTTGAAACTTCCATCACACAAAACTCAACAAAAGCCTTCGTGAGATCCGTTAGTATAAGAAAACTAATCACTACTATAAGTGTTGTAGCAAACCAATCCATACTTTGTTGTTGCATTATATCTATTGTATTCCAACTTTTCTATGGCAAAAACTCATTAAAGAAAACCATAGAATCATCCAAGCAAGCACACAACACAAAGAAAACATAATCTGTCAAAAACAAAACAGTCTATAGCAATCTGGAAATATTGAATACTTCTGTAACTCCAAAAACTCTAGAAACTTAGGATAGCCTGGGAAATTTGTGTATTAATCTACTGCAAAAGGAATGGATATTTTATCACTCTCCAGTTAAAAATGAAAATTATTTTCGCGAGCGCCAAAGTTTCTATTTTTTAGCAAGATCAAACAACTATCACCCAAGAAAATCCTAAAGGATTTACTTGGCACAAACACTAATTAAAACACAAAACTCACAATCATAACAGTAGCATAATTTTGCTAACACTCAAGAACGTAAAGAAAAAAGCAAAAATAAATTTTATTCATTGGGTTGCCTTCCAATGAGCGCTATAGTTTAACGCCCTTAGCTCGGCACAAAGCAAGGATCTAAGTTTTGTCATCTTTGGTTCGAGATCCATAAGATGCCCTCATAATTGATTCCTATGGTGGCCTAATTATTGTTCTAGGTAAGTGTTCCATAACCTTCCTCAAAGGAAATTGGAACTTAATATTCCCTTCTTTCATATCAATCACGGCACCGATGGTGCGTAAAAATGGTCTACCAAGAATAATTGGACAAGAGGGATTGCAATCAATATCAAGAACAATAAAATCTATGGTCACATAATTCCTATTTGCAAGAATAAGAACATCATTAATTCTTCCCATAGGCTTTTTAATAGTAGAATCCGCCAGGTGCAAATTGAAAGAGCATTCTTCAATATCGGTAAGACCAAGCACATCACATAGAGACTTCGGAATTGTAGAAACACTAGCACCCAAGTCACACAAAGCAAAACAGTCATAATTTTTAATCTTGACTTTGATAGTAGGTTCCCATACATCATGCAATTTTCTAGGAATTGAAACTTCTAATTCCAATTTTTCGTCTAAATCTTTCATCATAGCATCAACAATATGTTTAGTAAAAGCTTTATTTTGTTCATAAGCATGGGGTGAATTTATTATGGACTAAAAAAAGAAATACAATCAATCAAAGATGAACTATCATAATTAAAGTCTTTGTAATCAAAAGAGTGGGCACATCACTAGGTAAAGTTTTGACCTCTTCAAACCCACTTTTATCAATTTTCTCAGCAAGATTTCAACCTTCGAATTATCGGGACGCCTTCCAGCTAAAGTTGACTCTTGTCCAATCCCTTTTTCATCAATCTTAACTTTACCAAGGAATCAATAGAAGAAACACCAATCATTTTAAGATCTTCATCACTTTTACGAAAGTAATCACTAGAAAATGCTTTTTCTAAAAATTCTATTTGAGCTCTAAGCATAGCGGTTCTTTTCTTAATTTCATCCATAGAAACATAGCGAGCTTTAATTTATTCCTCAACTTTAGGCACAAAAATTTTCATCTTGAGATTTTCCACATCATGAGAAATTCTATCAACACTTCTAGACAAATCATCAATCTTATTCAACTTTGGAAGTGTTGAAAACTTTTTGCGTATTGATAAATTCTTTAATATTGCTCTCAAGATAAGAGGTGTTCCTATTATTATTATAAGAAGGATTTCCATAGGACTTACCATAATTATTATAGGAATTACTAGGAAAAGGCCTAGGATTAAAATTACCTCTATAAGCATTGTTATTGAAATTATTTCAAGAGATAAAATTCACATCTACGGCATCACTATTTTGCTCAATCAAAGTAGACAAAGGCATATCATTGAAATCAACAGGAGCACTTTTACTAGCAACCAATTTCTTAAGAGCATCAACTTTTTCACTCAAAGAAGAAATTTCTTCAACTGAATTAACTTTTTTACTAGTAGGAGCTCTTTCGGTATGCCATTGTGAATAATTCGCCATGATATTATCAAGCAATTTGGTGGCTTCACCCAAAGTAATTTCCATAAAATTACCACCCGCGGCAGAATCTAAAAGATTACGAGAAACAAAATTCAATCTCGCATAATTTTTTTGTATGATCATCCAAAGATTTAACCCATGAGTTGGGCAATTCCTTAGCATCATTTTCATCCTTTCCCAAGATTGTGCAACATGCTCATGTTCAAGTTGCTTGAAATTCATGATCTGGGTTCTAAGGGAAATAATTTTTGCGAGCAGAAAATACTTAGTGAGAAAAGCATCTTTGCACTTATTCCAACAATCAATACTATTTCGAGGCAAATAAGTAAACCAATTTTTTGCAGAATCACGCAAAGAAAACGGAAATAATTGCGTCTTCACAATATCATTGTCCACATATTTGTTCTTTTGCATATCACATAATTCCACGAAGGAATTAAGATGGGACGCGCATCCTCATTAGGAGTAACAGAAAATTGATCTTTCATAACAAGATTCAGCAAAGCAGTATTAATATCACAAGATTTTGCACTATTGGCGGGAGCAATCGGAGTGCCAATAAAATTATTGTTGTTCAAATTTGAGAAATCACACAACTTGGTGTTCTCTTGAGCCATGATGACTACACAACAAGATTGCACTAAAAAACAGGTCCGGCAAGAAAACGGCGAACGAAAAAGAGGGCGAGTAAAACAGCAAATTTTTGTGAAGTGGGAGAGAGGAAAACGAGAGGCAAATGGCAAATAATGTAAATTGCAAGGAGATGAGATTTGTGATTAGGAACCTGGTATATGTAGATGATCCTCCCAGCAACGGCACCAGAAATTCCTTTTGATAGCGGCTTGAACCTGGTATATGTAGATGATCCTCCCAACACCTGCACAAAAATAACAAATACTCGCCCGACGTGTAAAAGGGGTTGTCAATCCCTTTCGGGTACGGCGCCCAAGATAGGCAAAACGGACGTGAATAAATTGTAGTAGATTGATAGATCAAACGCCAAATAAAATAAATAAGAATAAATTGAAGCAAGGTATTTTTGTATTTTTAGGTTTAGTAGGTCTGAAAATAAAGGCAATGGAAAATAGATCGCAAAGGAAAATAATACGAAGAAGAGACACGGGGGCCGTAGGTTTCACTAGTGGCTTCTCTCGAGAAAAATAGCAAACGGCAGGTAAACAAATTACTGTTGGGCAATTGATAGAACTTCAAATACTCATGAAGATATCTAGGCAATGATCATTACATAGGCATCACGTCCAAGATTAGTAGACCGACTCCTGCCTGCATCTACTACTATTACTCCACACATTGACCGCTATCCAGCATGCATCTAGTGTATTAAGTTCATGGAGAAACGAAGTAATGCAATAAGAACAATGACATGATGTAGACAAGATCTATTTATGTAGAAATAGACCCCATCATTTTATCCTTAGTAGCAACGATGCATACGTGTCGGTTCCCCTTCTGTCACTGGGATCAAGCACCGTAAGATCAAACCCACTACCAAGCACCTCTTCCCATTGCAAGATAAATAGATCAAGTTGGCCAAACAAAACGCAAATATCAGAGAAGAAATATGAGGCTATAAGCAATCATGCATATAAGATATCAAAGAAACTCAAATAACTTTCATGAATAAAAAGAGATAGATCTGATCATAAACTCAAAGTTCATCGGATCCCAACAAACACACCGCAAAAGAGTTACATCATTTGGATCTCCAAGAGATGATTGTATTGAGAATCAAGCGAGAGAGAGGAAGCCATCTAGCTACTAACTACGGACCCCAAGGTCTACAAATAACTACGCATGCATCATCGGAGAGTCACCAATGGAAGTGGTGAAGCCCTCCGTGATGGTGTCTAGATTGGATCTGGTGGTTCTGGACTCTGCGGCTGGAATTGATTTTCGTAGACTCCCCTAGGGTTTATGGAATATTGGGGTATTTATAGAGTAAAGAGGCAGTCTAGGGGCACCCGAGGTGGGCACAACCCATCAGGCCGTGCCCTGGTGGGTTGTGCTCCCCTCGGAGCAGCCCCCAGGTGCTTCTTCGGCCCATTGGTTGTCCTCTGGTCAAAAAAATATCCACAAAAAGTTTCCTATGTTTGGACTCCGTTTGATATTGATTATCTGCGATGTAAAAAACATGCAAAAAAAAACAGCAACTGGTACTTGGCACTATGTCAATAGGATATAAAATGAGTATAAAATGATTATAAAATATCCAAGATTTATAATATAACAGCATGGAACAATCGAAAATTATAGATACGTTGGAGGCGTATCAGTATTCAATACCCTAGTAATGATAGTGAGGCTAATCATGTGAATATGCGTTTGGTTATGACATCGACAACTCTACCATGGCAGGAAGCAGTTTCACATTGTTCACTACTATAAGATGTTTTAGATATTTAAAAGTAGACTACATCCATAATGAGTGAACAGACGCATTAAAATGTGTATACATACATCGGATTTACAAAAAAGTTAGAACATCATATAGTAGTGAGTGGAGGGGGTTTTAATCAACGGCCCAATGACTGGGTTACACGTGAAGAACCATACGCAAGCACAATGTCAGACAAATAGGATATCTTGGTAATTGTAATACAGTGTGACTTGCCTTAACTGGTTGAACAAGCTCAGCGCTGCTCCTCCTTCTCTTGCAAGGCTCCTTCCTAACATCTTGTACATGGAAATCCTCAATCTTATCTTCATTGCACCCCCTTTACAAGGTGACCCAAACTAGTTACTGGTTTCCTTGGAAGATAAATATGCATACTTTCAAGGCTATGAACAACACAAAAGGATGATATTATAACAAAACACAACCACATAATGAAACATGCCACATCTCTTGCACACAATGAAATGATCATTTACTATGTGTGCACTATGTAAAAACTAGGCTGATACGTCTCCAACGTATCTATAATTTTTGATTGTTCCATGTTGTTATATTATCAATCTTGGATGTTTAATAATTATTTTATATCATTTTTTGGTACTAACCTATTGACATAGTGCCAAGTGTCAGTTGCTGTTTTTCCATGTTTTTTAAATCCCAGAAAATCAATATCAAACGGAGTCCAAATGCCACGAAATTTTACGGAGAATATTTATGGGCCAGAAGGAACACAAGGGCCCTGGCTGCGCCTGGAGGGGTGCCCCGAGGGGAGCACAACCCACCAGGGCATGCCAGGAGGCCAAAGCGCACCCTGGTGGGTTGTGTCCACCTCAGGTGCCCCTCGGACCACCTCTTGGCTCTACAAATACCCCAAATATTCCCGAAACCCTAGGGGAGTCGACGAAAAATTCATCCAGCCGCCGTAAAGTCCAGAACCACCAGTTCCAATCTAGAAACCATCTCGGATGGGGTTCAACACCACCATTGCTGCCTCTCCGATGATGCGTGGCTAGTTCTTTGTAGACCTTCGGGTCCGTAGTTAGTAGCAAGATGGCTTCATCTCTCTCTCTCTCTCTCTCTCTCTCTCTCTCTCTCTCTCTTGATTCTCAATACAATGGTCTCTTGGAGATCCATATAATGTAACTCTTCTGCGGTGTGTTTGCTGGGATCGATGAACTTTGAGTTTATGATTAGATTTATATTTTTATATCCATGGAAGTATTTGAGTTTCTTTTATCTCTTTTATGCATGATTGCTTATAGCCTCATATTTCTTCTCCAATATTTTGGCTTTGTTTGGCCAACTTGATCTATTTATCTTGCAATGGGAAGATGTGCTTTGTAGTGGGTCCAATCTTACGGTGCTTGATCCCAGTGACAGAAGGGGAACCGGCCCATATGTATCGTTGCTACTAAGGATAAAACGATGGGGTCTATCTCTACATAGATAGATTTTTTCTACATAATGTCATCATTCTTATTGCGTTACTCTGTTTCTCCATGAACTTAATACACTAGATGCATGCTGGATAGCGTTCGATGTGTGGAGTAATAGTAGTAGATGCAGGCAGGAGTCGGTCTACTAATCTTGGACGTGATGCCTATATAATAATCATTGCCTGGATATCATCATGAGTATTTTAAGTTCTATCAATTTCCCAACAGTAATTTGTTCACCCACCGTTTGCTATTTTTCTTGAGAGAGGCCACT
>NC_041384.1:361253622-361276593 GCF_002162155.2 Triticum dicoccoides | reverse complement strand
TTTGCGATCTACTTTTATTTTCAAATCTATTAATCCAAAAACCTAAAAATACTTTGCTGCACTTTATATTATTTGCGATCTATTACAACTTTCTCCCGTGACGCACCAATTTCTCGCATCGTTACCCGAAAGGGATTGACAACCCCTTTAACACATCGGGTTGCGAGTATTTGTTATTTGTGTGCAGGGGCTTTTTACGTTGTGTTGCTTGGTTATCCTGCTGGTTCGATAACCTTGGTTTCATATCTGAGGGAAATACCTACCGCCGCTGTGATGCATCATCCCTTCCTCTTTGGGGAAATACCGACGTAGCTTCAAGAAACATCAAAAGGAATTTCTTGCGCTGTTACCGGGTAGGATCTTCAACATATACCTGGTTCCTAATCACAAATATCATCTCCTCACAATTTACATTATTTGCCATTTCCCTCTCATTTTCCTCTCCCCCACTTCACAAAAATTTGCCTTTTTTATTTGCCTTCTTTTTTGTTTGCCTTTTTCTCGTTTGATCTTTTTGCTTGTGTTGCCATGTGCCCTCTATTTGCTCGCATCTTCGCTAGCTAAAAAATTATTGATAGGGATCCTCATCCACTTGCTAATCGTTTTAAGAGATGCAATTATCATGAACCAATTGCTAGTGATTTGAGTGCACTACATTATCCCTATGAAGTTTTGCTTGAGATTCATGAATCTGAAAATTGTGATGAAGAAGATTCATGATAGCTCCTTGAATGAAAAGCATGATTGCAATGATTTTACTATAAATTCTACTAATGTCAGTTGTGCTAATAATATGCAAAACCTCAAGCTTGGGGATGCTAGTTTTGCTATGTCCACTACTTATTGTAATGATCATGACTGGGGTGATTCTTCTTATGATTTTGAAAATTTATTTAAGCCTCGTGATGAATATGTTATTTGCAATAATATTGAAAATGGGTTTGGAAGAGCATCAACTTTAGGTAAAAATAATCCCACATATTTGGAGAGTGTTCAATCTTATGAAATTTTTGATAATGGTGGGTTTGGAGAGGTCATGACTTTAATTGATGTTAATCCCACTATCTTGGAAGATTATAAAACTTTTATGCATGTGGATCATGAAGAGAAAATTTTATATGGTAGCTATATAATTGAATTTGATTATGATCCTACATATAATTATTATGAGAGAGGAAAATATGGTTGTATAAATTTTAATGTTATTAAATTTCCTCTCACTATGTTGAGATTGTCAATGTTTTATTCCTCTCCTTTGCATATGCTAGATATTTCTTGTCTTGAAAATTTGTTTTCCTATAAAATTCCTATGCATATGAAGTATGTTATACTTAAATGTGTTTCTCACATGTTTCATGATGCTCTCTTTGTGTCTCAATTATTATCTTTCGTGTGAGCATCGTTGAAATCTTATGCCTAGCTAAGGGCGTAAAACTATAGCGCTTGTTGGGAGGCAACCTAATGAATGAAATTTATTTTTGCTTTTTTCTTCATGTTTTGATTGTTAGAATAATTATGCTACTGTTATGATTGTGTTTTTTATGTTTTAATTACTGTTTGTTCCAAGTAAAGCCTTTAGAATCTTCTTGGGTGATAGTTGTTTGATCTTCCTGAAAAAACAGAAACTTTTGCGCTGAGGAAAATAATTCTCATATTTTACCAGAGAGCGATAAAATAGCCACTCCACTTGCAGTAGATCAATATACAAATTTCTCAGGTCTTCGTAATTTTTTAGAATTTTTGGTGTTACAGAAGTATTCGAAATAGTAAGATTGCTACACACTGTTCTGTTTTGACAGATTCTGTTTTCTTTGTGTTGTGTGCTTATTTTGATGGCTCTATGGTTTTATTTGATGAGTTTTTTCAATACAAAAGTTGGAATATAGTAGATATAATGCAAGAACAAAATATGAATTGGTTTGATACAACACTTATAGTAGTGATTTATTATTTTCTTGTACTAACGGATCCCATGAAGGTTTTGTTGAGTTTTGTGTGATTGAAGTTTTCAAGTTTTGGGTTATCTTGCGATGGATGAAGGAATAAGGAGTAGAAGAGCCTAATCTTGGGGATGCCCCGGCATCCCAAGATATTATCCAAAAATGAGCAACCAACTAAGCTTGGGAATGCCCCCGAGTGGCATCCCCTCTTTCTTCTAACAACCATCGGTATTTTACTCAAAGCTATATTTTTATTCATCACATACTATGTGTTTTGCTTGGAGCGTCTTGTATGATATGAGTTTTTTCTTGTTTTATTTTGTGTTTTAAGTCTTGATCCCTTGCTGGACACACCTATTTGAGAGAGCCAAAATCATGTCATGACTTGTTAGAATTGCTCTTTTTGCTTCACTTAAATTTTTATGAGCTATGGACTTCCTCTAGTGCTTCACTTATATCTTTTTAGCACGGTGTGCTTAGTATTTTTGAAGAAAGCTCTCTTGCTTCACTTAGATTTACTTGAGAGGTAGTAAAAATTTCATGAAATTATCTCTCGCTTCACTCAAATTATTTTGAGAGAAAGAAAAATTATGCTCATGATCTTCACTTATATTTGTTTGAGCTTATGAAAAGCAACACATGAAAATTAGCCCCAAAGTGATAGATATCCAATAGGGATATAATAAAAACTTTCATGAAGATCATTGGACAAAATAAACTTGATTCCTAGTAATAGTTTTGAGATATGATGCTGTGATATGTGAGTCATCTTGATGAGTAATTATGCTTTAGTAAGAATATTGGTGTTAAGGTTTGTGATTCCCTATACAAGCATGAAAGTCAATAGTTATGCAATGAAATTATATCCTACTTGTGGTGCATTATTCGGTGTTATTATGCTAAATGCTCTCTTATGAGATTATTCGTTTCTTGGTTGGTCGCTTCTCAATCTATTGGTAGCCTTCATTTTTCACTAAGTGTGATCACTACTTGTGCATCCAAAAACCTTTAAACCAGTTTTGCCACATGACTCCACTATATCTACCTATATGCGGTATTCTTTTGCCGTTCTAAGCAAATTTGCATGTGCCATCTCTAATTTTTAGAAATGAACTTCTCTTTTGTGTGTTCATTTCACTCGCGGACCAGTGAGGGGTGGCTAATATTTTCCATGCTAGATGTGTTATTCTCACGATGAGTGTTTATTCACTTCTCGTTACACAAGAGTAAGGCAAAGATATTAGGGATGCCCAGTCCTGAAATGAAAAAAAATAATTTACTTTATGTTGTCAAATAATAAATTCCTTGGGAAGTGTTGGTATGGAGGGCAACCGTGGATACGGCTAGCCATGGAAAGTGAAAGTATGGTGGAAAAAGGAATAACCTTTATTTTATGTTTGGGAACCGCCTATGATATATCTATCATGGAAAGTGTTGGGAACTCTAAGTCATATTTGTTGGTGGGATGGATACACCTCCTAAAATGTTTTTATCTCTAAGTTTTTCGCTTTGAGCTATGGCACCTCTACAAATCCCTACTTCCCTCTGCGAAGGGCCTTTCTTTTACTTCATGCAATTTTTATTTTTGAATTTGAGCCTCCATCTTCTATTATAAAAGCACCAATTAGGAGGCAATATGATCGTACTTGAGTATTGGATGTAGCTAATATGCGAGTGTGTTTCATGAATGGATCAATGATTGAGCATGATGGGCTAGGGATAACTTATTTTAGCATTGATATTTTGAAAGACATGGTTGCTTGTTGATATGCTTGAGTATTTAAATTATCATGTCAAAACTAGATTATTGCTTTGAACAATATAAGAGTCCAAATGTCCTTGCTATAAACAAAAGAATATGATATGACATGTTAGGCAGTATTCCACATCAAAAATCCTATTTTTATCACTTACCTACTCGAGGACGAGTAGGAGTTAAGCTTGGGGATGCTGATACATCTTCAATGTATCAATAATTTTTTATTGTTCCATGCTGTTATATTATCAATCCTGGATGTTTTATAATCATTTTATACCATTTTTTGGTACTAATCTATTGACATAGAGATGAGTGCCAGTTGCTGTTTTTCCATGTTTTTTACACCGCAGAAAATCAATATCAAACGGAGTCCAAATGCCATGAAATTTTATGGAGAATTTTTATGGGCCAAAAGGAACATAACGGGCCTTGGCTGCACCTAGGGGGTGCCTCGAGGGTAGCACAACCCACCAGGGCGCGCTAGGAGGCCCAGGCGCGCCCAGGTGGGTTGTGCCCACCTCGGGTGCCCCCGGACCGCCTCTTTGCTCAATAAATACCCCAATATTCCCAAAACCCTAGGGGAGTCGACGAAATATTCATCCGGCCGCCGCAGAGTCCAAAACCACCAGATCCAATCTAGACACCATCTCGGATGGGGTTCACCACCTCCTTTGGTGCCTCTCCGATGATGCGTGAGTAGTTCTTTGTAGACCTTCGGGTCCGTACTTAGTAGATAGATGGCTTCATCTCTCTCTCTTGATTCTCAATACAATGGCTTCTTGGAGATCCATATGATGTAACTCTTTTGCGATGTGTTTGTTGGGATCGATGAACTTTGAGTTTATGGTTAGATCTATCTTTTTATATCCATGAAAGTATTTGAGTTTCTTTGATCTCTTTTATGCATGATTGCTTATAGCCTCGTATTTCTTCTCCGATATTTGGGTTTTGTTTGACCAATGAGGGAGTCCTGGATTAGGGGGTCTTCGGATAGCCGGATTATATCCTTTGGCCAGACTGTTGGACTATGAAGATACAAGATTGAAGACTTCGTCTCGTGTCCGGATGGGACTTTACTTGGTGTGGAGGGAAAGCTAGGCAATACGGATATGTATATCTCCTCCTTTGTAACCGACCTTGTGTAACCCTAGCCCCCTCCGGTGTCTATATAAACCAGAGGGTTTTAGTCCATAGGACAACATACAATCATACCATAGGCTAGCTTCTAGGGTTTAGCCTCTCTGATCTCGTGGTAGATCAACTCTTGTAATACTCATATCATCAAGAACAATCAAGCAGGACGTAGGGTTTTACCTCCATCAAGAGGGCCCAAACCTGGGTAAACATCGTGTCCCCTGCCTCCTGTTACCATCCGCCTTAGACGCATAGTTCGGGAGCCCCTACCCGAGATCCACCTGTTTTGACACCGACATTGGTGCTTTTATTGAGAGTTCCACTATGTTGTCATCATAAGGAAGATGACTCGCCTCATTGTCAAGGACAACATCACCTCTGGGGGAGCCCTGGCTATAGGCCAAACTTTTCGACTAGGCGGCTTCGTCATGACCACCCGCTCGGTCGCTACGCCAATGATGACCTCTCGCGTCATCGAAAATAGCCTCCACGTCGGCTCAAAATTTGCCGAGAAGATGGATCCAATGGAGCTTTCCTCTTTGGACGAGCTCTTGGATCATATTGCCGCTCTAGGAGTCACTACGGACTACGATTGGATTGGGCTTAAAACCGACCAAAGGGAGATTAACTCTCCGCCAGTCACCCATCAGATAGCGGTGGTGGAGGAGCTATGCGGCGATTCTCCCTCTATTCTGAGGACGAACTATGTCCGGATTCCCGAGCTCTCCGAACAGGATACTCGCTCATGGGATGATGCCGCCCTAACCCTGAATCCAGAATCAGGCCGCATACCGAACCCGCAGGGCAACATCCCGGAGCCCGAACTTCCAAGATCGGAAACTCCCCTGCCCCGGGATCACAGATTGGCTCAAGGTCTGTACTTAAATCCACCCACCCACCCAGATACAAACTATCTTTCCCACATTAGGCAAGCGTCCCAAGAGACAGTACATCACTATTGGGCCAGATTCATCCTTGTAATGAACAAGGTCAAGGACTGTCGCGAGGAAGATGCAATTTCGTTCTTTTGCAACAATTGCACGGACAAGGGAGTCCTCAACGCCATAAGTCGCCGTGACATAGCGCACTTCGCTGACTTGGCGGACATAGTACGGAAATACTGTGCGATGGAAAGTGCCTGGAAAACCCAAACGCAATTTTGGGATAATCCGACTCTGACAAAACCCCCTGTCCGAACTAAAAGGGCGTACTCTCATAAGTCGCCCGACTCAATTACAAAGAAGCAAAACCCCACTACAGGGTGTGGAACTGTATTGGAGGGATGGCTCAACGGGCCCTGCAAAATCCATAGTACAGCGGATACCATATCAACACACAGCCTTAGGGCATGTTGGGTACTCCGGCAGGTGGCCAAAAGCGGTGAGGATCTTCTCACCCAAAATACCTCAGAGCACCTTCCCATGGATAACAACATAGTATTAGTGGTCTTCGAGACCTTTGCCTCAAATAATAGGCGTAAGCGAGCACTCCGCGGCCTTGCCGAAGTCTGCCACATGGCAGCAATAAATCCATGGAGCGACACGGCTATCACCTTCAACGCCAGTGACGAACCTAAATTCCGAACAGCCCGAGCACCAGCCGCTTTGGTCCTCAGTCCAATTGTGGATGGCTTTTGGCTCACTAAGGTGCTCATGGATGGCGGCAGCGGATTAAACCTCATTTATGTGGAAACTCTCCAAAAAATGGACATAGACAACAACCATATTGAGCAAAGCAGTATGACCTTCCGAGGAATCATCCCTGGTTGGGAAGCACGTTGCGTTGGGAAAATCACACTTGATGTGGTATTCGGCACTCCGGAGAATTACAGATCTGAAGAAATTACATTCCAAGTGGCCCCGTTCAGTAGCGGATACCACACCCTTCTAGGGCGGGAGGCATTCACGATTTTTCAAGCCATACACCATTACAGGTACATGAAGCTCAAAATGCCCGGACCCAAGGGAATTATCACTCTACCTAGTGATCCGTACATAGCACTCCGCGCCGTGAACAAAACAGCCGCACTAGCCCTCGAGGCATTATCCAAAGCCCTTGTGGCGGAGGAGTTAACCGCACTGCGCTCCACGGTGGACAGGGACGACGTGATACTATAAAAAAGATCCAAGTCCACCTCCTTTAAACCAGCGGACGAAATAGTTAAATTCCAAGTCCATCCAACGGACCCTACAAAAACAATATCCATTGGGGCACCGTTAGACCCCGTTGTAGACGCTGCACTACGGGAGTTTCTGCGCGGGAATTGGGATATATTCGCCTGGCATCCCTCAGACATGCCAGGAATCTCACGCAGATTGGCCGAGCATAGCCATAATATTCTAAAAGGATTCAAGCCGGTCAAGCAGACTCTTCCGCGTTTCTCTGAACCTAAGCGACAAGCCATGGGAGAGGAGCTGGCCAAGCTACTGGAAGCCGGATTCATTAAAGAAATAAAACATCCGGATTGGCTAGAAAACCTGGTGATGGTACCAAAGAAGGACAAATCCTGGCGCCTATGTGTCGACTTCAAAGACCTTAACAAGGCTTGCCTAAAGGATCCCTTCCCACTCCCCCGCATTGATCAAATCATCGACGCTACCGCAGGACACGAATCATTGTGCTTCCTCGACACATACTCCGGTTACCACCAGATTAAGATGGCAGAGTCTGATCAAGCCGCAACGGCATTTATAACACCATACGGCCCCTTCTGCTTTAACACAATGCCCTTTGGGCTCAAAAACACTGGCACAACATATCTACGCATGATCCAGACATGTCTGGAAAAGCAGATCGGTAAGACTGTGGAGGCATATGTAGACGATGTGGTCATTAAAACCAGACACGTCGACTCTTTAATAGACGAATTGAGGCTCACATTCACCAATCTCTGAACATACGACATTAAGCTCAATCTGGAAAAAATGCGTTTTCGGCGTTCCCACCGGAAAGCTCCTGGGCTTCATCGTCTCCAGTAGAGGCATTGAAGCAAATCCGGCTAAAATCCAAGCTTTGTCACAGTTGGCTATCCCAACTAACCTCAAGAAAATCTAATAATTGACTGGATGCGTGGTGGCTTTAAGCCGCTTTATTTCCCGATTAGGAGAAAAGGCACTTCCCCTTTATCGCCTTCTTTGGCGCACTGAACACTTCGAGTTGACGGACCCAGCCATGGCCGGACTGGAAGAAATCAAAGCCATCCTGGCCGCCAACCCAATCCTGGCCGTGCCAACTACTGGCGAACGAATGCTACTATATATAGCGACAACTCACCAAGTTGTAAGCGCAGTGCTCGTCATCGAACGAGAGATGGACGGACATAAATTCCCACTTCAAAAGCCGGTATATTATGTATCCACCGTCCTCACTCCATGCAAATCATGGTACCCACATTACCAAAATATAGCATACGCAGTATTTATGGCATCCCGGAAATGACAACACTACTTTCAAGAGTGTTCGATTACGGTGACATCCGGAGTACCACTCAATGACATAATAAACAACTATGATGCCACGGGCCGGATTGCCAAATGGGCCATCGAGCTCCTCCCGTACGACATAACATACAATCCATGACAAGCCATTAAGTCACAAGTACTGGGCAATTTCGTAGCCGAATGGACAGAAGCCGAACTCCCTAAAGAGTACGGCGCATACTCCAATTGGATCATGCACTTCGACGGCTCTAAAATGTTGTCTGGTCTAGGGGCTGGCATCGTCCTGACGTCCCCCACCGGAGACATGGTGCAATACGTGCTCCAAATACTATATACGGACTCCAATAACGCAGCGGAATATGAGGCCCTATTACACGGCCTCCGGATGGCAGTCTCCATGGGCATCCAACGCCTAGAGGTGCGTGGGGACTCGAACCTCACAATATCCCAAATAAATGGAGACTTCGATGCCAAGGATCCGAAAATGGTGGCATATCACAATGCTGTCCTCAAAATGTCAGCCCGGTTCGAGGGGCTGGAATTCCACCATGTGGCTTGGGAAAACAACTAGGCGGCGGACATCCTAGCCCGTATCGGCATTAAACGCGACCCTGTCTCACCAAACATCTTCCTGGGAAGACTGTTTAAACCATCCGTGGTATGGGAAGGGGACACCGACAAAAATAGTCCGGACCCGACCACAACCCCATATACCGAACACTCTGACACAATCGGAGGCTCTGCCACCGAAATAACACCTTCATCCCACGTGATAATGGTCGTCATCACCCCGTGGACAGAACCATTCCTGGCCTACCTAACTAGACAGGAATTACACGAGGACCAAAATGAGGCTCGCTGCATAGTGCGATGATCTAAAGCCTACAAGATCCATGAGGGAGAGCTTTATAAGAAAAGCACAACCGGAGTCCTTCAAAGGTGCATCTCCAAAGAGGAAGGGCAGAAGCTTTTGGCAGAAATCCATGCCGGACTCGGTGGCCACCACGCAGCAGCCCAGGCCCTTGTAAGCAAGGCCTTCCATACAGGTTTTTATTGGCCGACGGCCCAGGCAGATGCACATCACCTTGTTCAACATTGTGTCGGTTGCCAGCTTTTTGCAAATCAAAGCCACATGCCACCTACAGCCCTCCAAAAAATCCCCATTACTTGGCCCTTTGTGGTCTGAGGGCTCGATATGGTCGGATCCCTCAAAGGGGGAACCCATAAGAGAAAATACTTACTGGTCATGGTGGACAAATTCACCAAATGGATAGAAGCCAAACCTGTCAAAACGGCTGAATCCAGACCGGTGATAGACTTCATATCCGGGGTTGTACACCGTTATGGCGTCCCCCACAACATCATCACTGACAATGACACGAACTTTACAGCCAACGAGGTGAAACTTTGGTGCAGCAACATGGGCATCAAGCTCGATTATGCTTCTGTCTATCATCCGCAAGTCGAACGAGTGAATGGTCTTATCATAAGTGGCATTAAGCCCAGATTAGCCCGGTCCTGAAAGGAATCAGACACCCATTGGGTAGAGGAGCTCGACTCCGTACTATGGGGGATGCGGACCACGCCGGATCGCACTACCAGATACACACTGTTTTTATGGTGTACGGCGCTGAGGCGGTGCTGCCTTGCGACATAATTCATGACACACCTCGAGTGCGCATGTACGAAGAAAGAGAGGCTGAGCTTGATCAGCAAGACAGTTTGGATGCCCTGGAGGAGAAGCGCGACGTGGCAAAAGCCCATTCCGCATTCTATCAGCAACAAGCTCCAAGGTATCAAAGCAGAGAAGTGCAGGCCAAAACCTATAACATTGGTGAACTAGTTCTATGTCTGCCGGAGAAGAAAAAGAACAAGCTCAAGCCCAAATGGGAAGGTCCCTTCATTATCGACCAGGTTCTGACCGGTGGAGCGTACCAACTGCAGGATGCATCGAATAATCGACTCGAGCCAAACCCATGGAACGCAGCCAGACTGCGAAGATTCTACGCCTAGCGCCGGACTCTATGTTCGTCTCCTTACCTCCATGACCTTTTTTTACACAACTATTTTCTCTCTCTTTCTTTCTCTCTTTTCTCTTCAAAGCCCTAAATGGCTAAACTTGTGTCTTCGTTACACAATCTTGACGCGCTAACCGCGCTCAATATACCTAGGGGCTTCCTATACAGAAGCTTACTCTAATTATCTTTCTAGACGTTATGCCCCTCACATGTGTTATTCTTCTGCATGCACCTTTTTTCGCCATTATATGCATCGATATGACTTAAGTTTTGGCCAAGCTGGGTTGCCTGGCTCTTGTGTTTATGCCCTACGTTCTCGTTAATTCGGCTAGGGCATAAGGGGAGCACCTCTGCGATTGTTACTGTCAGGTCAGCCGGATGTGTACCTCAGACTGGGTGAAGCCAAAAGCTAGCATTCTTAAGGGAATATTCGGTCGGTGAATAAAAGATGACTTTCATTTAAATTACTACACGCCCCCAAATGTTTTTAGCCTACGTCTCGCAGTTCAGGCATGCACATTAGGGCATGCGTACCCAGGGAAAGGAACCCTTAACGGAACTATTCTCCGTGAAAGATGTTTCTTACTACCCATGTAATATAACATAGCTAGTTGGGTACTTGTATGTTCAAGCACTTATGACCCCTATGCCTGGTTTCCATGCAAACCCCGGTTTTTATATAACCGAGTGGGTATTCGGATACACTCCGGACTATCGGGTCCAGAGGTCGAAGCGAAAAGGTCCGCCATGACAAATGATTTACAATCCGGCTATGGACATTACATATGTCACTTGAAGTACACAGTCACTAAGATTGATTAAATTCTTCTTCTATAACATCCAACAGGCTGTCTAGCCTACAATCCTGTTGGGCATACTTTGCGGCTAATTCTACTTGATCATACACTAAGCTGACGGGGATCTCTTTCCCATCGGGCCCCACAGGTCCGACCTCGGCCACGTGGTTTGGTTCATCCTTGGTGTATCGTGTCTTCACCATAGCCCAGGCTTCCCGTGCACCTTGTCGGCAGGCTGATATCTTCCATAATCGGAAGCGACGCCGCGCTCCCTTGAGCTTCTCTATAAGCTCCCCCATGCCTCCTGGCGGGGACACGGATGGCCACAAGGCTTGGGCAATACTCTGCATCACCTGCCGAACTTGTTCGTGCAGTTGCGAGAGCTCTGGAAGAAGATCACCCGAGGACCCGGGCATCTCCTCCGCGGGACGACCCGTCAGCATACCTGCAAACATATCACTGTTAGCAGGCTTCTTCGCCGAACTCCTTTAAAAAGTTCATTCAAGCACTTACTAAAAATGCCGCGCTGAAGGCGTTTATTCTCCTTCACAGAGTCCGCAAGCTGGGCTCGGACATCCTTCAGTTCCACGCCCAGTTGGATATTGGCACCTTGGAGATCATTTTTCTCCTGCCTGACTCGCGTCAGCACGCGCTCGCCAGCATTTCGCTGTCGATCATCACGTGTCGTATCCACCTCCACGGCCTCCGGATTAACTCCGGGGCCACCTGCAACATCTATTGTTAGGTGTGCATACATGCCGCATACTACCTGGTACTGGTATTCTTTGCAATAGACAAAAGAGTTACCACGGGGACCCCTTTTGGACTCCTTCAATGCAGCAACAGTGGCTTCCAGCTGGGTGCTGCACTCGTCCAGCTCTTGAGACAGTTTGGAATTCTTCTCCGTAAGAACCTGCACAAATAATGATCCTTAAATCAGTTGCATCAACTGTTTCAAGTCTCAGGGGCTACTGATACATATAATCGTCAGATTTGCTTACCCGTACATCCCTTACATACTGGTCTGTGGCTCTGGCTAGACCATTTTGAGAAGCACGGAAGTACGCGTATCCAGAATTGAAGGCATCAAATGCCTCTGGTGAGAAGCAAGCGTCACGGAATACGACCCGACGCACCTATGATTCATGGCGCTCTCCACTTCTGAATTTGTAGCGGATAGTCTATCCGCATCCTTTGTAGGAGGAGCATCCGGTGTCCACCCCATGTCGGCTTCCGCCTCTATGTCCAGCCCTGGAGCCCGATTGGTGGAAGCGTGATCGACAGCCTCTCCGGACATATTCCGACGAGCATTTTTCTATTAAAGAAACATGGACGTCATTACATTTTGAGAAAGACGACAACCACGGAGTGGGGTTTGGTGTTATACCTCTGCGCCGGCGTCTCCGTCCTGACCGCCTTCCTTTTTGGCCTACCCGGCCTCGGTGCCTCTTGTTGGCGAGTTGCTGCGGCTTCGGCACGGCGTCCAGAATGCCTTCCCTGTAAAACACCATATGTGTACGGTAGGTGAAGTGTCTAAAAGGGGATCCTAGTTTTTGGAGTTGGGATTTTTGTTTTTCTTACGTGCGACGCAGGGAGCATTCCGGGATAGTCGGCCGTAATGGCCACCATGGCGTCATCATAGCTCAATTGATAGAACTGCCTGTCTATCAGCTCCACGAATATGTCCGGATCTTATTCGATTCCGGGACCGAGGGCCCGGCCAGGGTCCTCTGGTTGTGGAGATGTGCTGTTGACCTCCCTTACAGCTCTTCGCAGTTCCTGCCATAAAATGGCAAGGTGAGTACCTACGACAAAGAATGCGGGAAGAATGGGAGTAAGGGGATATAACTCACCCAGCTTGGAGGGTTGTACATGGAGAATCCATCCCGTGGCTTGATACATATAAACTCCTCTTCCTCTCCCTTGAATAACTCGGACATAATTTTTGCTAAAGCAGCAGCGGAGTCCGGTCCCTTACGCCCGCAACGGGTGGCATCATCTGCCCCATTAAAACACCACAGGGGGTGCCCTTGATATTGAAGTGGCTGCACTCCCCGCATTATGCGTATTGACATAACCTCGATTACTGTCAATCCTGATTGAACCAGCGCTTTAATCTGGTTCATCAGGTAAAGGACTTCTCTGTTGTCTTCCTCCTGGGGGCTCCGTGGGCGCCAGCTTCGGCGTTTCTTTAGAGGAGCATTGTTGAACTCAGGAAGACCCCGCCGAACAGGGTCCAGAAGGGGGACGTCCTCCATATAAAACCATTCCGAAGGCCAGTCTTCGGACGTCTTCTCTGGAGTACCGGACAGGTATCCGGTTTCGGCGATGCGCCATATTTCGGCTCCGCCCACTTGATAAAGTGACCCCTTCTGTGTGCGGGGGACGAGGCAAAATAACCTTTTCCACACCTCGAAATGAGCCTCGCAGCCCAGGAATAACTTGCAAAGGGCAACGTAGCCGGCGATGTGTAAAATGGAAGCAGGGGTGAAATTATGCAGTTGGAGGCCATAAAACTCCAGGAGCCCGCGGAGGAACGGAAGAATTGGAAATCTGAGTCCCCTTAGTAAGTAAGGAACAAGGCACAGCCACTCCCCCGTAGAGGGGCTGGGGAAGCTCTCTGCTTGCTCCCCGCCATTATAGATGGCGAGCCCGGCTCGGACGGGAACCATATACGCTGGAGGGAGAAATCCCTGAGTCTGCAGTTCTACTAACCGACTATGTGGGACAGAACACCTCTCCCAATCATCGGGCTTAGGGATACGGGGGCGAGAGGAGGACCTGCGGTGGTCGGCCATGTTGGAGTGGATTTTTCCGAAGCGCGCTCCGATGGATTCTCGCTGTGGGAGGATGGTATGGATTGGATCTAAGAATCCCCATCCCTTTAATAGACAATTTATTTACCTGGCTAGGGGGCGAATGTAAAAACACCCTGACTCCTCGTATTCATTCGACGCGTGGAAGCTAGCCCTTATTGAGCACAGAAGCCAAGAAGTCCAACATTTATGGGGCCGGACACTACTTAACATACATTGAAAATTTGGAGAAGAACCCGCCTTGCAATGCCGAAGGCAATACTGCGTGCCGGACTTGACGTCATTGAAGCCTGGTTCAGGGGCTACTCAGGAGTCCTGGATTAGGGGGTCTCCGGACAGCCGGACTATATCCTTTGGCCGTACTGTTGGACTATGAAGATACAAGATTGAAGACTTCGTCTCGTGTCCGGATGGGACTTTAAATGGCATGGAGGGCAATCTAGGCAATACGGATATGTATATCTCCTCCTTTGTAACCGACCTTGTGTAACCCTAACCCCCTCCGGTGTCTATATAAACCGGAGGGTTTTAGTCTGTAGGACAACATACAATCATACCATAGGCTAGCTTCTAGGGTTTAGCCTCTCTGATCTCGTGGTAGATCAACTCTTGTAATACTCATATCATCAAGAACAATCAAGCAGGACGTAGGGTTTTACCTCCATCAAGAGGGCCCGAACCTGGGTAAACATCATGTCCCCTGCCTCCTGTTACCATCCGCCTTAGACGCATAGTTCGGGACCCCCTACCCAAGATCCGCCGGTTTTGACACCGACACCCAACTTGATATATTTATCTTGCAATGCGAAGAGGTGCTTTGTAGTGGGTTTGATCTTACGGTGCTTGATCCTAGTGGCGGAAGGGGAACCGACACGTATGTATCATTGCTACTAAGGATAAAACTATGGGGTCTATCTCTACATAGATGTATCTTTTCTACATCATGTCATCGTTCTTATTGCATTACTCCGTTTCTCCATGAACTTAATACACTAGATGCATGCTGGATAGCGGTCGATGTGTGGAGTAATAGTAGTAGATGCAGGCAGGAGTCGGTCTACTAATCTTGGACGTGATGCCAATATAACGATCATTGCCCGGATATCATCATGAGTATTTGAAGTTCTCTCAATTGCCCAACAGTAATTTGTTCACCCACCGTTTGCTATTTTTCTCGAGAGAAGCCACTAGTGAAACTTACGGCCCTGAGTCTCTCTCTCATATTATTTGACTTTGCGATCTACTTTTATTTGCTTTTATTTTCAGGTCTATTAGTCCAAAAAACCAAAAATACTTTGATGCACTTTATTTTATTTGCGATCTATTTATTCAATCATTACAACTTTCTGGCACTGCTACCTGAAAGGGATTGACAACCCCTTTAACACCTCGGGTTGCGAGTATTTGTTATTTGTGTGCAGGGGCTATTTACGTTGTGTTGCTTGGTTCTCCTACTGGTTCGATAACCTTGGTTTCATATCTGAGGGAAATACCTACCGCCTTGTGCAGTATCATCCCTTCCTCTTTGGGGAAATACCGACGTAGTTTCAAGTGACATCATAGGCATACCTTCGAACTGGATCTCTAGGTACTCTTAGAGAGCCTACTTTAGTGTACAACCAAACCTTTATGTCACCTATCAGTTATACAAGCCCCCACGACAACAGCCCTTAATTAGTGTTTAAATCATTGACAAGCTCTGTTAGGTCAAGAACAGCAAGTAATCAAAGCAAACAATCCTAGTATGGCTGGCTGACACAAACAAGCAATTGAACAGATGTGTGAGCAAATCTTACATATCAAGAAAAGAAGCATAGAAGGAGGCTTAAAGACCATCACTTGACTGGCCAGATTTAAGGGGCATTTAAACATCATGTGCAATGTATAAACTAACATAAATATTGCATATATCAGATTCTATAATGAAATGCACGTGTATTAGGTTATGCCATGTATGATGATACCTAAATTTACACTATAGCAGGTAGGAGTGATTCATTATTGCACACACAATTGAATTACAGGTTAAGGGCCAGTTCTATTCCGCCTTTTCAGAGCTTATTGTCAAATAAGCCATAAAAGATGTAAAGAAGTAATTTTTGAGTTATGGGCTTGGGCTTAACTTATTTCGCTTCGGAGGGGGGTGTTTCGGGTAGAAGCTCACTAAAAATTGAAGGGAAAGGGAATAGTGAAGTGACTCTGATGTCTGCCTATATTACACTCAAAATGCCACTGCTCACACCCGCGTCACACCTGACCCTCAAGTAAAAATAAACACGCAAGCGGTCATTGCCCTGCCCGCTTGCATCTCCTCTCCTCTTTCCCTCTACCTCGATTCCCTGCCTGCAGCGCTAGGGTTCCTCCAGTGAGCCGTCACCACTGGTCCCATCTGGGCTGGTCCTCGACGATGCTCTATCCAGCTAGGCTACATAGCCGGCGGGTAGGGCCAAATCTCCCCAGCTGCTCCTCCCTCTGGAGCCACCCCTCATTCTCATGGTCTCTAGAAACTGCTCCGCTGTGGTCCGTCCAACGCACTACTCCAGCGGGCGCTGCACAACTACGATCGATGCCACACTGTGGCAGAAGGCACCTCATTCCCCCTCCCCTCCTCCTAGGCCGTGGCCTTGAGGTGCTGTTTAAGGATGAGCTAACCCAACAAGGTGAGGATCTACTCTGATTTTTGCCAAATTTTCATTCTAATCTGCTATACAAGGAATTGCTATGAGCTGCTTCTGCTACTGCGATATGATGCATTGCTATGAGCTCCTCCTGCTGTTGCTATATGATGAATTGCTATGAGCTGCTGCTATATGATGAATTGCTATGAGCTGTTGCTGCTGCTATATGATGAGTTGCTATAAGCTGCTCCTCCTGCTGCTATATGATGAATTGCTATGAGTTGCTCGTGCTACTTCTATATGATGAATTGCTATGAGTTGCTAGTGGTATATGATGAATTGCACACTGCTGCTGCTACTGATGTATGATGAGTTGCTATGAGCTGCTACTACTATACAGTGCTTTCAGGTGGTGCTCCTATATGATAATAACCAGCCACTTGGACCATCAAATTTCGATAAATAATTGTTCTTCATTTAAATTTAGGTCATGCGTTCTTTGTTTAAATTAGGCAATGGATCTCTATGGAAGACATTGACCAAAGTAGATTGTGCCAAGTAGATGGTATCTTTGTATTTGCATTTTGAACATATATTGATGGTCTATTTTCCTATCATATTAATTACTGCACTGGGTTCAATTTGTGATGTTTGCAAGTCAAATTAATTTTCATATGGGCAGAAAAATGATAAAATATAATGCAATCTAGACTTTTCACTGATCATACCAGAGATGAGCTGCAAAGGCAGGCAATGAAAAGAAGTGGTTGTCTTATTACCTAGAGCTTATATTCAAAGGTGCTTATTTTCTTTGGATAAATCGAAATAATTGTCCCTAAGAAACTTGGCCAATAGAACTGGCATACAAATAACATGTCATGATGATTGCAATGGAGGCCCAGTTCTTTTGCCAGATTCTCCCAGAATCTGACCCCTACCCAGGTTCTCCCAGAATCTTTGAGCCCCATTTGTTTTACAATCCTATCTAGTTAGGGTCTAATTAGGTAGGATTGTAAAACAAAAGCAGGTCAAAGATTCTAAGAGAAGCTAGAGAGGGGCAGATTCTGGGAGAATCCTGTAAAAGAACATGGCCGGAGTGACCTACCATAGCACACTGTATAGGCTCACTGCTACCTCTCCTTTTTGCGATGTTCCATGAAATTGCCACATACATATTGTACTTATTGATTGTGTGACCCTATCTGCAAGTTGACACGGCTAATTCAGACATCTCTAGATCATAATACATTACATATCCCTTGCGCATATTTAAACCACCAATTAATGATTGTGTGCGTAGCATAAACTAGCCATGACTCTGTGTGCTGGACTAGCCGACACTCTAAGGGAGCCTAATGTAGTGCACTTGAATTCTTACATGCCACCTACAATTTTGTGTAATGTACTACCTCTGTTCCTAAATATATGTCTTTGTAGAGATTCCAGTATGGACCACATATAGATGTATATAGATACATTTTCCAGTGTAGATTTACTCATTTTGCTCTGTATGTAGCCTATAGTGGAATCTCTAGAAAGACTTATATTTAGGAATAGAGGGAGTATCATGTATGACATCTACATATCTAATTTAGCAGCCAATAGTAGAAATAATTGTCTGCACAAAGGGATTACTGGTCGAAAATCCTAGCAAAGTATGCTGGCATGCACACAACAATACAAGAGAGAGAGACACACTTACAAGATCATAGCAATGCCTCAGTGTAGGATCTTGCTTAGCCAAGCTGTTAGATCCAGAAGAAATATTGTCCTTGTAGTTTTTGCCAGTTGCATAATATATAACAGCGACCTGTTAGTATATTTGAAGTACATCGGGCAGGTGATGCTGGACGGGTTTAAAGGTGACAAGTACCTAGGCCTTGGCGGGTGCTTGTCATCTTGACAGACAGTGGGAATCATGTTAGAAACATCAAGGGTGATGACGTTAGGCTGGCTGTCGGGGTCTGGTAAGGAGATCTAGAATCTTCAAGTAGGGCGTTTGTGGAGTGGCTCTGGTAGGGTAGACTACGGTGTGGGCAAAGTGGATCTGAGGCCATGTTCGAGGGCGTCAGTAAAGCTACTCCGATGGTTGGGTTTAGGATAGTGTCGATGATGCGGATCTACGGCCATGGACGGGGCATCAGAAGCTGCTCCGGTAGGTTGGACGAGGATGTCACGAAGAGGATCTGAGGTCGTGGACTTATGCGTTGGCAAAGCGGCCCCGGTAGGGTTGAGAATGGTATAGGCGAAGCTACTCCGGTAGGGTTGCCGGTGGTGTCGATGAAGCCGCTCTGGTAGGGTTGAGGGAGGTGTCGGCGAAGAGGACCAGAGGTCGTCGACAGGGGTGTCGATGGGCCGGCTGCGTGGGGTGTGGAGGAAGTATCTCCGGTGGGTAGTATGAAGGAGCCGCTGCAGATGCGCTGCGGTTAACTAGGGTACCGACGAAGCAAATCTGGTGCCGTGGACAAGGCCGACACTGAATGAGCTGTGGTACAGTGGTGGATGAATAGTCTACTTATTTCTAGGGGAGGTGGGAGGGGTAGATGCAGCGACAGAAGCAGATCCGGCGAGGTGGACGCTGCTGGCAGTGAATGGGCTCCGGTACACTGGTGGATGAGCAGTCTAGGGTTTCGAGAGGGGAGGGGTAGAAAGACCGATGAAGTACGGACGGCATGATGTAAGATGCTCTGGTGCTCTGGAGTTAGTCCTTTTTGCGGGGAGGGGGAGAGGAAATGGGGGTGCCATGTGGTGGGGGGAATCGGAAGTTACCCAAGCAGCCACGACCTCTTGTGTAAATGAGGGCCGTACTGTAACTGTTGTTCTCCGTGCACCTAGGACAAAAGGGGAATTTCACATGCTAAAGACTAGGTGGCGAAAATTTTAGAAGGAGGCGGGAGATTTTGCCGCCTGCGGGATCATTCATATCCAGTTTCAACTAACTGTGGACAGTGCTAGCGGGAAGGTCATGCGAAACTATGTACACGGGGCACATGTCAGCAATTAATAACTTGTGTGAAGTCCAATCGATAACTTGAATGTTCACACGGGCACGACTAATCGTATGGGTGTAGAGGCGCGTTCACAAAAAGGGATCAAATGCTCAGCCTATGTATCTCTCATGCAAATAGATAATTTACTACCATTGGTAATTTACTTTAAACATAATGTATTGACGTGTTATTGTAGAGGCACACAAAAAGAAATGGATATTGTAGTCCCACATAAGAAATGGATATTGTAGTCCGCTACTTAAAAGTGTTACATCATATGATTACACAACCTCCATTTCATAAATTGCGTACCCGTTGAATTCATATATGAATATTACATATGTTACTTCATAATAGAACCTTAAATCATCCAAGAATAATGAATTTGAATGCAAGACTAACAATGGTGCATGTACATGATAGCTACATTGGTTGTTTGAAGAAACATCACTGTAACTTTGGCATGCACAATTGAAAAGGATTATTTAGATGAAAAATGTGATATTAGAGTGTCCAATCTTTATAGCATTGAATCAATATTGTATCTTTGGCCACAATACGAAGTGGATATTGATTTATGTTCATGTGATGCACATGCACGATCGCTAGATAGTGATACGTAAATGAATTGTGCAATCTCTCTCAGACACATACATATCTCATTTCTCCGTGGGCATCAGAATCACACACGCGCACTTCGTGTATTTATCTCCCTCCATCAAGGTTAGAGTCATCTTTCTACCCCGTTCCACAAGTCTCTCACACAGAAACACCCACTCTCTCTCTCTCTCTGTCGAACACGCGCACCCCTTTATTTCCGCCCACCCACCGCCACTAATGTCTCGAAGTATAATTATGTCCCTCACACATATGCCTAAGGTTAACTCGAGTCCCGGAACCATATGAATACATACAATGGGATTCCAGCAGACCCTACTAGGGAAAACGTTATACACAGAACTTTAGCAGTAGCGCTTGTTAAAAGAGCACGCTACTGCTAGATAGCAGTAGCGCGTGCAAAATAAGCGCGCTGCAGATGGACATATATCAGTAGCACGTCTCACCGAAAACTCGCTAGTACTAAAATTCCAATCACTTAGCCGATGGGCTACACATAGTAGTAGCGATCTTCCAAAAACCGCGCTACCGCTAATAAACTTATAGCAGCGCCTTTATGTGTAAATCGCTACTGCTAACGAAAAGAAAATGAAATGAAAAACGAATAGAGAAGTAAATGAAAATGAAAGAAATAGAAAAAGGAGAAAGGAAAAATATATAATGTAAAGAAAAATAAATGAAAAAGGGAAAAAATGATGAAGACGTAGCAGTAGCGCGCTCTCTGAAATGTGCTATAGCTAACTTAGCTGTAGTGCGTTTTCTGTAACGCGCTACCGTTACTTTTGACTTAACCAAAAACGGTTTCCCCCCGGCCACCACTTCTCCCCCAAATCGACCCCTCGCCCCACTTCGCCGCCGTCTCCCCCACTTCGCTGTCGCCCCCACTTCGCCGTAGTCTCCTGCCAGCATCGACGCCGCGCTCATCCTCACAGCCGCCGCCCGAGGCCGCCCAGCCTCACCGCCGCCGTCTCTCGGGCCGCCCTCGACCTCACCGTCGCCTCCCTCGATCTCACCGCCGCCGCCCTCGACCTCACCGCCCCCGAGCCCGCCAAGACCACCGTGTCCCAATCCTGAGCCCGCCCACCCTGCCCCTACCTCCATCGCCAAGCACCTCCCCGCCACCGTCTCTCCCCTCTCTGTAAGGCCCCCAACCCATACTTTTTAGTTAATAGATGTTAATTTTAAATAGTAGATAATGTTGATGTTTTTTAGTTAGGGTAATGATATATGATGTTAAGTAGTAGATAATGTAGATGTTAATTAGTTCAGTAGCGTTTAGTTATTGAATTGAGTTTCTTTAACTGGATGTTAATTAGGGCAGTAGGGTTTAGTTTAGAGCAAAGTTTAGTTCAGTGGTTAACTAAATATAATCTATATTTGGTTTCTGAATTGAGTTTGAGAGAGCATGTGATTTGTGTAGATTTTCTTGAAGTGTCAAATGCTAGGACATGCAAATTTGAAGTGGTCAGGATATATGCAAATTCCTCAATTGTGTTTGCCCATGTTTCGATTGTGCCCAAGTGGCCTTTTGTTGTTTCCAGGGAATGAAGCTGAGTGGCCTATGTTTTGCCGGAATGTTGATTCATTTCCGTTCTGGCAAATTTCAGGTTCTTGATTTGTCCACTTTTTAGCAAAGGTCAGGCCAAAATTTTCTGTGAATTTCGGCATGACTTGTGCTACAAACTAGGACATATCGAGTGCCCGGGATTTGCCGCACCAGGAAGGAGTAAACGTTCCTGCAAAACATAGGCCTTTTGTATGTCATTATTCATTTTATTAGGTCTAGAATTAATTTACTAAATTTAATCATAGGAAACATGGCTAGCAACGATGAAGGACAGGGTTCTGGTGATTGCGACGAAGTCTACCGGGCGGCAGAAGAATTTTTGAGCCTTGCCGACGATCAACCGGTGGCATCATTCTTGTAACACCCCGGATGTAACCTTCCCTATTTGTACTCCAACTCTTGCCGTTTCCGGCATTAAGTTATATTTACTTCCTCGGGTTCGGGTTTTTGTCTCCGGTGTTGTTATCGTTGTCATGCATCTCATATCATGTCATCATGTGCATTGCATTTGCATACGTGTTCGTCTCATGCATTCGAGCATTTTCCCCGTTGTCCGTTTTGCATTCCGGCGCTCCGTTCTCCTCCGGTGGTCATTTCTAGCTTTCTTTCGTGTGTGGGGATTAACATTTCCGGATTGGACCGAGACTTGCCAAGCGGCCTTGGTTTACCACCGGTAGACCGCCTGTCAAGTTTTGTATCATTTGGACTTCGTTTGATACTCCAACGGTTAACCGAGGGACCGAAAAGGCCTCGTGTGTGTTGCAGCCCAACACCCCTCCAATTTGGCCCAAACCCCACCAAACTCCGCTCCATGTCCTAGAGTGTTCGATCACGATCGCGTGGCCAAAAACCGCACCTCATTTGGACTCTCCTAGCTCCCTCTATGCCTATATATATCTCCCCCATTCGAATCACGCACGAAACCCTAGATTTTTCTCCTCCGTCGCCACCGGACACGTCCGGACGGACCGGACGGGTCCGCTCCACCCGCCCGCACCAGCCAGCAGCCGCCACGTGTCCCTTGCGGGACCGCTTTGCCGCCGCCGCCGCTGAGGCCCGCCGAGCCCAGCGCGGCCCCCCACGGCCCAGCTCCTCGCGCCGCCCGCGCCCTCCTCCTCCCGGCGCCGCGCCCGCGCCCGCCGCCTCCCTGCCGGCGCCACCCCGCCACCTGAGCCACCACTCCGGCCAGCCGCCCGCACTGACGATCGCCGGATCCGCCGCGCCTCGCCTCGGTTCCTCCGCCGCCACCCGCGCTCCTCGCCGCCGCCTGGGCG
>NC_041384.1:361250975-361253276 GCF_002162155.2 Triticum dicoccoides | reverse complement strand
GCTCGCCGGACTTCGCCGGCCGGGTCGCCGGCGCCGTCCCGCACCGCCCTCTGCCATCGGCCGTCGCCGGCCTCTTCAGCCCCGGGCCGGATCCGATCCGGGAGTGGGATCAGATCCACCCACTCCCCGATCCAAACGCCATCATCTCCGCCCGGATCTCCTCGTCCCGCATCACCCCGTCCAGTTTCTAGAGGGTATAATTTCACTAAGTCCCAGATATTTTTAGTTCATATGCCTCTGTTCGCGGCTCCGTAACTTTGCATCTGTAGCTCCGATGCATGCATATGGTATATAAAAATGTTCATCTCAGATAGTACATCATTTCATTCCATTGCATCATTTTTATTTGAGCTCATCTTGATCCGCGAAATGCTGTTAGAAGTGGGCTACTTGAGTTAATTGTCAGATCTGTTACTCCGTTTAGCACTTTTGTCATTTTTGCCATGATTAATGTGTGCATGATATGCCCGTGAGTTCTTCATGTGTTTTGTTAAGGGTTTTGTCATCTATACATAGGTGCAACCCATGTATTTTTAGGATTTGTGTGGTGACTTGTGCAAGCTTGCAAAGTGGTGCACTTGCTAATTCTGTTTTCAGGGACTTAGTGATTTCACTAAGTCTTGGGATTGTTTAGCTCATGATGCCATATGTTCTTGTTGTTTCCTAGTGATCCGTGCCTCTTTTGAGGATGATCAGTAAGGGAGTTTTGTTAACCTTGTAGTGCTCTATCCATCCATGTCTTTTTTTTGCAATTATGGAGCACCCTAGCTTGAGTCAATCGAGCTCTACTTTTGCTTCGTTGCGAATCTGGGCAGATCGTCAACTTGTTTGCGATTTTGCCGATGTTATTGTAGTTGATCCGTGCATGCTATGCCATTGTTCTTGCCATGTCTAGATTGTATTTTGTTCCTTATTTATGGGTGTATGCTTGTATTGCCATGACTTGCTCTGTAGTGAGTGCATCGAGCTCGTAAACATGCCTTCGTGAGTCTAAAAACTGATTATGTTTTTGCTATGTTCACGTGCTTGCAAATGTATTTTGTGATCCCTTTTGGATCAAGGTCACTAAGGGACTTTTGTTAAGCTTGTTGAGTAGCTCCATGCCATGTCTTTCTTTGTCATGTTCAGGTCCTGTAGCATGTTGTTTTGTTGCTCCGAAGAGGGCTATATGATCTGAAATTCCAGACAAGTGTTAATTTCACTAAGTCTGAGATCTGTTTTACCATTTGCGTTTTTTCCATGCTTGTTTGAAACTCCTAATGGATGAATTGGCCGTAGCTCAGTGCTAGACTTTTGTTAAGAATCTTGTGTGCATCCTTGCCATATATTTTGATGCCATGTTTGGTGGCTGAAGCATGTTCATCTCATTGCATTTAGATGCCTACTTGCTGTAAATCGCAGACTGGTGTCATTTTTGAATCGCTTGCCATTTCCAAACCGTAGCTCCGATTCCGGCGTTCTTTATATCGTTTTCAAGCAATTTCATCTCATCTTTCCAGTGGCACACTTGGAATTCCAAGTTGAGGCCAGGTTCACTGCATTTCCTGTCATATCTTGCATTTTGCATCCCGCATCGCATTCCGCATAGCATATCATCTTTGCGTTGTGTTGTTTGAGTTTGCAAGTGGTTGATTGTATCCTTGTTTCTTGTTTGTCTTGTTTGGGTAGAGCCGGGAGACGAGTTCGCTAATGAGGAGCCCGTTGAGTTTGCTTTTGAGGATCCAGTCAACTCTGACAACTGTGCAGGCAAGATGATCATACCCTCGAAATCACTACTATCTTTTCTATGCTAGTTTGCTTGCTCTTTTGCTATGCCATTGCTACGATGCCTACCACTTGATTGCAAGCCTCCCAAATTGCCATGTCAAACCTCTAACCCACCATTGTCCTAGCAAACCGTTGATTGGCTATGTTACCGCTTTGCTCAGCCCCTCTTATAGCGTTGCTAGTTGCAGGTGAAGATCGGAGGCCGTTCCTTGTTGGAACATCTTTTATTTACTTGTTGGTATATCATTATATTGCCATGTTATCTTAAATGCACCTATATACTTGGTAAAGGGTGGAAGGCTCGGCCTCTCGCCTAGTGTTTTGTTCCACTCTTGCCGCCTTAGTTTCCGTCATATCGGTGTTATGTTCCCGGATTTTTGCGTTCCTTAAGCGATTGGGTTATAATGGGAACCCCTTGATAGTTCGCCTTGATTAAAGCTTTTCCAGCAATGCCCAACATTGGTTTTACCATTTGCCACCTAGCCTTTCTTTCCCTTGGGTTCTGCAGACTCAAGGGTCATCTTTATTTTAACC
>NC_041384.1:361212153-361250575 GCF_002162155.2 Triticum dicoccoides | reverse complement strand
ACTCTGGGCTGGTCTACCCGTACCTAAGACAATCTGAGTGTGCCCTGAGAAAGAGATATGTGCAGCTCCTATCGGGATTTGTCGGCACATTCAGGCGGTGTTGCTGGTCTTGTTTTAACCTGTGGAAGTGTCTTGAGTTACCGAGATACCGAGTCTGATCGGAACGTCTTGGGAGGAGGTCTATTCCTTCGTTGATCGTGAGAGCTTGTCATGGGCTAAGTTGGGACTCCCCTGCAGGGACTTGAACTTTCGAAAGCCGTGCTCGCGGTTATGGGCAGATGGGAATTTGTTAATGTCCGGTTGTAGATAACTTGAACCTTAATTTAATTAAAATGAATCAACTGAGTGTGTTACCGTGATGGCCTCTTCTCGGTGGAGTCCGGGAAGTGGACACGGTGTTGGAGTAATGTTTGCGCAGGTTATTCTCTAGTTTCTCGCTCGTGCTTTGCCTCCTCTTCTCGCTCTCTTTTGCGAATAAGTTAGCCACCATACTTGCTAGTCGCTTGCTGCAGCTCCACTCATATTTTACCTTGCCTTACCTATAAGCTTAAATAGTCTTGATCGCGAGGGTGCGAGATTGCTGAGTCCCTGTGGCTCACAGATTACTATTCCACTAGATGCAGGGCCCGATGATTCCGCTCCAGGAGATGCGTATGAGCTCAAGTGGGAGTTCGACAAAGACTCTCAACGATACTATGTTTCCTTTCCCGATGATCAGTAGTGGTGCCCAGTTGGGGGTGATTGGGACCATGTCGCATGTTGGGTTCTCTTTTATTTTGGCGTCGTAGTCGGGCCATGAGTGTTTGGATGATGTAATGTTATTTATGTACTTGATTGACGTGGCGAGTGTAAGCCAACTATGTTATCTCCCCTTTTATTATTACATTACATGGGATGTTTGTGAAGATTGCCTAACTTGCGACATATGCCATCAATGCGATTATGTCTCCAAGTCGTGCCTCGACATGTGGGAGCTATAGTCGCATCGAGGGTGTTACAGGGCAGTAGGGTTTAGTTTAGAGCAAAGTTTAGTTCAGTAGTTAACTAAATATAATCTATATTTGGTTTCTGAATTGAGTTTGAGAGAGCATGTGATTTGTGTATATCTTCTTGAAGTGTCAAATGCTAGGACATGCAAATTTGAAGTGGTCAGGATATATGCAAATTCCTCAATTGTGCTTGCCCATGTTTCGATTATGCCCAAGTGGCCTTTTGTTGTTTCCAGGGAATGAAGCTGAGTGGCCTATGTTTTGCCGGAATGTTGATTCATTTCCGTTCTGGCAAATTTCAGGTTCTTGATTTATCCACTTTTTAGCAAAGGTCAGGCCGAAATTTTCCGTGAATTTCGGCATGACTTGTGCTACAAACTAGGACATATCGAGTGCCCGGGATTTGCCGCACCAGGAAGGAGTCAACGTTCCTGCAAAACATAGGCCTTTTGTATGTCATTATTCATTTTATTAGGTCTAGAATTAATTTACTAGATTTAATCATAGGAAACATGGCTAGCAACGATGAAGGACAGGATTCTGGTGATTGCGACGAAGTCTACCGGGCGGCAGACGAATTTTTTAGCCTTGCCGACGATCAACCGGTGGCATCGGGGACTGAGACTGACACGCAGACTAGTGCTGAGACTGAGACCGGCGCTGATACTCAGACCGGCATCGAGGACGGCACTGTGACTGATACCGGTGCTGCCTCGGGGAGCGGAGCCGGTGTAGAACCGAAAGCAAAGAGGCAACAGCTTCGTAACAAACTCAAGACTACTAGACTGGTGGTCACGGAGGTGGACGACTACAACTTTGAGACAAAGGCGCCCGAGGAAGCGCATCGATGCTACGGCAATCAAATATGCTACATCGTACGGACAACCGCCACCATCAACGATGAGAAACTAACGAAGAGAGAAAATTTGAGCAGCTCCCTCCTAAAGAAGTTTCACCAGATATTCTTGTTCCCGGGCCGGAATGAGAAGGATTAGGAAGATCCAGATGAGGACCCGACAATGAAGAAGATAAACAAACACGCCATGACCAAGTTTAGCAACACGTTGGCTGCTTGGAAAAATCGAGTGAAAGCAAAGATCATCGACAAGAAGGAACCCTACTCCGAGATTGTAAAGGATCATCCGACAATCACGGAAGAGCAGTTTCAAATATTCAAGGAGGCTTGTGAGGCCGAAGCTGTAAAAAAAAGTCTAAGTACATGAAGGGGCTTCAAGAGAGGAACATTGGGAGCCACCACCTCGGAAGCCGTGGTTACGGCAGAAAGAGGTCCAAATGGGCCAAGGAGGATGCGGAAGCCTCGAGTCTGGGCATCCCAGACCCCTTGGCGGATATCACCGTCAGGCAGGAGCGTGACGTCCTCAGGGACCGGCACCGTTGGGACCCAATGAAGAAGGTTTACGAGACAAAACCGGTCATTACGGAGTTCATGAGACTACTGGTAATTTTAGTTTCTGATCAATTTGACTGCACACGTTAGTCATATTTGTAAATGATCCTTGTGCCTTTTGTAGAGAGAGCAGCACCGATCGACATAAAGCGACTCGCCGTCTGAGGCATTGGCGAGGCCCAAGTGGGACACTCCATTCAACCGGGCGTTGAACATATTGAAACGACAACCGGTGGATACTCGACCGTCGTATGGACGCGTGGATGGTGTCGGAGACGGCGCCATGTGGAAGAAGTACTATCGTGAGACCACGGAGGAGAGAAAGGAAAGACAGAGGTTAACTGAAGAAAACATCGACAAGAAGGTTGAGATTGTGGTTGATTAGAAATCATCTCAGACAGTCGCAACAGTGGTAGCTGCCGCAAAACAGGTGGTTGCAGATTTGTCTACTTCCTTGGTGACGAGCGTTATCACTTGGACAAGGCAAAATCCAGAAAAAAATGCAGAGGACTTTCCCCTTGCTGACTTCTTGGGGAGCAGCTCGACTAGCGTTGCACCAGCACCGGCTCCCGCACCGGCTCCCGCACTGGACGTGCTTGGTGGTGCTTCGTCTTTGGCTGAGCTCGACGCCCTCACGGTATCTGTCACACTGGCCCCCTTTAATATAAATGTATAATCTCCCATTTTCGTTGCCTTTCGGATGTCTCACATCGTAGACTTTTCTTTGTAGGCCGACGAAACCCCGTGCACCATATTGTACACCATCGGTGACCAGAAGGTGGACGTGGGGAAGGCGATGATAATGGAGGCGAAGGAACCATTGTTCCACAGCCGGCCGTTCCCCCGAACGTCTTCAAGGTTTCCATGGCCAGTGTCAAACCGGGCCACGAGAATTTTCCTCCTCCAATACTAGTGGGGGATGACGACGAGACACCACCGCGGCTTGGTGATTGTTGCAATGGGTGGGTCCTGTTGTGGCCAAAGAGTCTGCTTCGTCTAGAGGCGGCCGGGAGCACACCCACGAGCACGCAGCCTCAGCAAGGTATGAACATCAACACCCCACCTACCCAATTAGCGTCAGGTGTCGGGTTGGGTGATAGCGGACGGGGTAAGGAGGAGGCTCCATTAGTCGCTGATGACGTCGCCATTGATGAGGATGAGGATGACGATGGTGCTAAACAGTATGTGTATACTGGCGCCTCCTCAGGATTTGAGCGTCATGAGTCGGTGCCTGAATTGCCGTCTCAACGTATTATGGACGACCTTTCGGTAGTAAAGAAGTCTAGGAAGAGAGCGAGGAAAGGCAAAAGAGCTGATTCTATGATCCAGCCACCTCAGCAGCCTCGGCTTCAGGACCGTATAGATACCCCTGATGCGGATAATTGGCATATCCCCGGTCAACCAATCCTACCTGCAACAGCGCTACAGGCTAGATTCGGCGATCTAAGGAGACTTCATGACGATGTGCTGCAGGTAGAGAAAGGCCTCATCGCCTCGAAAGATCCAGGATACCCACTCTATGTGGTTAACGTTCCGCGGCAAATGTCGTACGTCGACAGCTTCCCCACGGATAAGTTCTTCCTCCGATTCGATTACATATTCTACATGTTTCACGTGAAGAAGTTGGATTTTATGTTTGTCCGCCTTTATGCCTTGCACATGAACTACATCATCTGGGTTGAGCAGATATCTCATATCTGTGTTGCTGACCCGTACTAGATGCACGAGGGCTTCTTGGGAGTCTGCGCAAAGCACCGTGAATATGTGAGGGATTACATCGTCAGTTTCATGCTCGCCAATAAGGACAAGGAGGTGATTCTCGTGCCTTATCATCCCATGTAAGTCATCCACGCTGCTATCCTTCCTTTGATTTCAATCATTCATTTGTACGTTGGAGGCTAATTAATTTGAGGTGTACTTATTTTGCGCAGCGGCGGGCGCGCCGTCCTCATCATCCTCTACCCCCGATTCTCCCACGCTCTTTACTTGGACTCGTCGAAGAACATTCACAAAAAGGATTACACCCACATCAAGGATGTTCTCGACAATGCTATGTTTTACTACCAAGCAGGGGGTGGAGAGGTCAGGGACAAGAAGAGAAGGGGCGGCAGGGTCGCCTTCGGCCATAAGATCGACTTCTGCTGGATCCAGCAACCGAACGATTCTCTTAATGATAGATTCTATGTCCTACACCACATGCTGGAGTACAGACGGGATCACCAGAACCTTCGCATGTCACCTAGATCTGGCGATGCCTATATTCTGCAATGGGCAGAGGACATAGGAGATATCGAGGATCATCGACTTCGAGCTGAGTTCTATAACATCCAGCGCGAACTTGCCCAAATCATCATGAAGGAGGTCGTCGAAAAAACAGAGATGTTCTATGGAGAAGGACAAATGTCGCGGGAAGACGTCTGAACATGGATAGCCTCTCAGCGTCTCGACATGAAGCCTTTCACTAAGCTCGAGGACTATCTCCCTGACTTGGATGGATGGAACGACATGTTGGAGTGATTGTCGATATATGATGATGTGTCCATTTAGTCCATACTTTCTGTATGACAAAACTTTGAGTTATGCATAGTGGAACTTTATTTGTGATGTAATTAAACCGTCCTGCTCCTCGACTAGCGAAAATCACTCTAGTTAGGGCATTTTGGGGTACGATGAACTTTGTTATTTATGCTTATGATATGTTGTTTCTATTTTTCCCAAGTCTGTCTCTTTTTGTTGCTCAACTATATATGTTGCATATCATCGACTCATGTGACGATGCAGGTGCATAGATCATAGATGGCGAAGAAGTGCTACGCCCGGAGTATATATACGACAAGTGGCCGGAGTGTCAAGCCCAGGTGTACCGGTTTCCGGTTTCCGAGCGACAGGCAGTAGTTAGTTTAGGTTCACGCTAATGCGAGAGAGGGATACGAACTCATGTACTCAAAGTGATAGCTCTTCTTGCGTATATCATTGTTTAGATGGATGACGATGTATTTGCAAGTAATCGAGACTTGTATCGCTATTTTCGAGATGATGACGAGAGACCACTTTGTGTTGGATGATGATTATGATGATGAGATGATTTGATGAGACTAGTTGTATGTATATGATATGATTACATTTGTATGTGTATGATATGCTAAATATTATTGTGTAAAGCCTATTCAAATACAAAACAAATATGCAGGGAAAAAAACTAATAAACCTAGTAGTAGCGAGGGGGAAATATTTAGCAGTAGCGCCGCCTTACCAGTAGCGCTTCCCAGTAAATAGCGCTGCAGATAATATCAGCATCGCCCTTTTCTAAAGAGCGCTACAGCTATTCATGTATAGCAGTAGCGTGGGACAATAGGCACTACTGCTATATGTTAGCTGTAGTGCCTTATTAGTAGTGCCGGTCCCCGCGCTATTGAGGGGCCCAAAACCCGCGCTCCTGCTAGGCTTTTCCCTAGTAGTGAGAGCACCTATTGTTTTGAGATTTCTCTCTCTCTCTCTCACACACACACACACACATGTAGACATTGTTTCTCTCTTCATTTTTTCCGGCACTTGCATGCACACCGCTTGTTTATCTCCGTGATGCTTTAAGTATGCCTCGCACACATGCTATCTACTTATCCCTTAATATAGATATGTGTCACACAAAATCCTTATCACTATATATGAGTGTCACTACCCTCCCTCCCACACCGAGGGAGTCCTGGACTAAGGGGTCCTCGGGCGTCCGGCCTGTTATCCATGGGCCGAACTGATGGGCTATGAAGACATGAAGGCCGAAGACTGTACCTGTGTCCGGATTGGACTCTCCTTGGCGTGGAAGGCAAGCTTGGAGACCGACTATGAAGATTCCTTCTTATGTAACCGACTCTATGTAACCCTAGGTTCCCCTCCTGGTGTCCATATAAACTGGAGGGGTTAGTCCAGAAAGGATATATTCATTACCATAGTCATATAGGCTAGGCTTCTAGGATTTAGCCATTACGATCTCATGGTAGATCAACTCTTGTAATACTCATATTCATCAAGATCAATCAAGCAGGAAGTAGGGTATTACCTCCATAGAGAGGGCCCGAACCTGGGTAAAACATCATGTCCCCCGTCTCCTGTTACCGTCGATCCTAGACGCACAGTTCGGGACCGCCTACCCGAGATCCACCGGTTTTGACACCGACATTGGTGCTTTCATTGAGAGTTCCACGGTGCCGTCAACGGAAGGTTCGATGGCCCCTTCAATCATCTATATTGACGCTGTCCAAGGAGAAACTTTCCTCCCCGGAAAGATCTTCGTGTCCGGCGGCTTCGTACTATGGGCTAACTCGCTTGGTCACCTGGAGCAGTTCGATAGCTACGCCCCTGGCCACCAGGTCAGATTTGGGAGTCTGAACTATGCCGCGGTTATCCGTTGAGACTTGATCTTCAATGGATTTGGGACCGCGGCAATCGCTCCCCTTCACTCTGATGAATGTGACCTAAATCTGTCATCAGACCAGATTCAGGAGATGGCTCTTGTTGCTGCGATGGCCTTAGAACCAGAGCAGATCATGCCATTCGGTGCCATAGAGTCCGCGGTGCTGGAGCCGCACGCAGACTCGACAACCTGCAATATTTGCGCCAATGGAACTCCGTACTTGTCTCCGGCTATAAGTTCCGGACCATGTACGCTTGCGGACACCGAGCTAGATCGGTTGTCGATCTTCGAATTCAGCGCCGCAGACATTTTTCAGCACTCACCTTTGGGCGACGTGCTAAACTCTTTAAAGAATTTGTCCTTGGAGAAGGACTCACAGCTGAACTATGTTCGGTTCGAGCCAGAGGCTGATGATGGGAAATTTTTCTTCCCACCCACCACCCACTTCATAGCCACTGTCTATGACTTAACCGACGTGCTTTATTATGGCTTCGAGGACATCGAAGGTATGGACGACGATGCCGACAAGGAGCAAGGCCAAGACTCGCTGAGGGAGTCCCGGATTAGGGGGTCTCCGGACAGCCGGACTATATCCTTTGGCCGGACTATTGTACTATGAAGATACAAGATTGAAGACTTCGTCTCGTGTCCGGGTGGGACTCTACTTGGTGTGGAAGGCAAGCTAGGCAATACGGATATGTATATCTCCTCCTTTGTAACCGACCTTGTGTAACCCTAGCCCCCTCCGGTGTCTACATAAACCGGAGGGTTTTAGTCCGTAGGACAAGATACAATCATACCATACGCTAGCTTCTAGGGTTTAGCCTCTCTGATCTCGTGGTAGATCAACTCTTGTAATACTCATATCATCAAGAACAATCAATCAGGACGTAGGGTATTACCTCTATCAAGAGGGACCGAACCTGGGTAAACATCGTGTCCCATGCCTCCTATTACCATCCACCTTAGACGCACAGTTCGGGACCCCCTACCCGAGATCCGCCGGTTTTGACACCGACACCCACCATTTACTGGACGTTGGACGACCACCTATTGGTATGATGTGTACATGGTCGACACACCTACAAAAGCTAGCGACGATGACAAAGGAGATCCAGTTGCGAATAAACCTCCTGAGACACAGTCCAAGCGCCGGCTCCCTAAACGCCGCTCTAAGCCTCGTCGCTCAAATGATGACAACACTGGCACCGGAGAAAAAAGTACTCTAGGCGACGCCGAAAACAATGAAAACCCTGTCAAGGCTGCATCCGAACAGGAGGAATATGACAACGGGCAAGATAACCCTGATAAACAGGTCATGCCCAATGACCCAGATGATGGTAGTTATCGTCCAGTCTCCGAGGATGATGAGAGCCTCGGCAATGAGGACTTCATCATGCCCAAGGTACCCCTCGAGCAGGAGCGCTTCAAGCGCCAGCTAATAGCTACTGCAAGAAGCCTGAAGAAAAAGCAGCAACTGCTCGAAGTCAATCAAGACCTACTCATTGACAGATGGACCGATGTCCTGGAAGCCGAAGAAAATGGCCTCAAGCGTCCAGCCAAGAGTTACCCAAAGCACAGACTGCTACCTCAGTTCGATGAGGAGGCACCAGATCTCGTACCCCCCTCACGCAATGTGGACCGACCACCACGTGGTCGGGATAGTCCGGTGGACCGACCACCCCACGGTCGGGATAAAACGACAACTCAGGCCGAACAACAGCCCGTCCCATTGCCTGGAAAAAACAGGGACAGAACAGCTCGAGACCATACATACGACCTTCAGTAGGATCTAGACAGTAGAACAGAACACCCAAGATTAATTTATGGATCGCGAGGACGCTTCCCAACTCGGGATGACGGCTACCTATTCGGACGTGACAAACCTAGTCACACCCAGGCCGATAACCGCAGACGGACTTCATTGGAGGTGCGCCGTGACGCGGCCCGATATAGAGGCGCCGCACACCCTCTCTGCTTCACAGATGAGGTGCTGGGTCACGAATTCCCCGAGGGGTTCAAGCCCGTCAGTATTGAATCATACGATGGAACAACCGATCCCATAGTATGGATTGAGGACTTTATTCTCCACATCCACATGGCCCGTGGAGACGACCTCCACGCCATCAAATACCTCCCACTAAATCTCAAAGGGCCAGCCCGACACTAGCTAAATAGCCTTGCCAAAAACTCCATAGGCAGCTGGGAGGACTTGGAAGAAGCCTCCCTTGACAACTTCTGAGGCACTTATGTCCGGCCACTTGACGCTGATGACTTAAGTCACATAGTTCAACAACCTCGAGAGTCCGCCAGAAAATTCTGGACTAGGTTCCTAACCAAAAAGAACCAGATCATCGACTATCCGGATGCAGAAGCCCTAGCGGCCTTTAAGCATAGCATCCGTGACGAATGGCTCGCCCGTGACCTCGGCCAAGAAAAGCGGAGGTCCATGGCAGCCATCGCCCATTGCATACTTGCATGTTGCGAGGGCGGCCAGAAGTAGACCTAGCCTCCCTAATACAAGAGCAGGCGTTCCAGTCCAATCCGGCGCACGCCGCTTAGTCGCTGATGTCAAGAAGGCTTCTACTGATACCACGACGTCGAGTGCCCATAACTTATCCCGCGTAGTTGGTTAGTGTGTATAGGCCAGTGGCCAGACTCAGATCAAATACCAAGATCTGGTTAAGCGTGTTAATTGAATTAACCGCGGAGGTCGACCAAGGCCAGGGTGAGGGAGTCCTGGATTAGGGGGTCTCTAGACAACCAGACTATATCCTTTGGCCGAACTGTTGGACTATGAAGATACGAGATTGAAGACTTCGTCCCGTGTCCGGATGGGACTCTACTTGGCGTGGAAGGCAAGCTAGGCAATACGGATATGCATATCTCCTCCTTTGTAACCGACTTTGTGTAACCCTAGCCTCCTTCGGTGTCTATATAAACTGGAGGGTTTTAGTCCGTAGGACAACATACAATCATACCATAGGCTAGCTTCTAGGGTTTAGCCTCTCTGATCTCGTGGTAGATCAACTCTTGTAATACTCATATCATCAAGAACAATCAAGCAGGATGTAGGGTATTACCTCTATCAAGAGGGCCCGAACCTGGGTAAACATCGTGTCCCCTGCCTCCTGTTACCATCCGCCTTAGACGCACAGTTCGGGACCCCCTACCCGAGATCCGCCAGTTTTGACACCGGCATTGGTGCTTTCATTAAGAGTTCCTCTGTGTCATCACCATAAGGCTCGATGGCTCCTTCGATCAACGCTAGCGATGCGGTCCAGGGTGAGGCTTTCCTCCCCGGACAGATCTTCATATTCGGCGGCTTTGCACTCCGGGCCAATTCGTTTGGCCATCTGGAGCAGATTGAGAGCTACGCCCCTGGCCATCAGGTCAGATTCGAAATCTTTAACTACACGGCCGATATCCACGGACACTTAATCTTTGACGGATTCGAGACCATGCCGGACGCGCCGCGCAGTCACAACGAGTAAGACGTAACTCTGCTGTTGGACAGTGTTCGGGAGATCGCATCCGCAGCTACTCCGGCTTTTAATCTGGAGCAAGTCGCGCCATCCGAGAGCAGAGGGATGGACCCCACCTTGGAGGCCGCACTCTCAGCGGCAATAGAGCCGGATATTGACTTCGCCCCTTATGAGAGCCGTGTTGCTGAATGTCACATCCCTGGTCCTGTTATGCACTAGGCTAGACCTCATGTGAGCATCATGTTTTAATTCAAATGAAATTTGAATTGAGGAATTTTCAAAGCCTCAGAAACCTTCTAAAAATGATCAACATTAAAATCTCCTCAAAGATGTCCAAGAAAATGTTCCTCTTAGTCTCTGAAAATATTGCAAAGAGGTAAAACTCAAAACAATATTTTTTGGTATCTCAGAGTTAATTATTTTGGGCCTTTGAATTAAATAAATAGCTATTTGCATTGGATATATATTTGATATATAAATAATATATGTCCAATAATTACTGGAACATTTTATGTGGTTTGGTATATTTTAACTCTAGCCACATAACTATTTTCAGGATTTTATAAAATGGTTTAGTATTTTACTAAACTAAAACAACACAGAACAAAATAGATAAATAAAAACAGAAATGGAAAGAGAGAGAAGGACTACCTGGCGCTCACCTGGTAGCCCACCTGGCCCAGCAGCACGGCCCAGCCCATCTCCACTTCCCCCCCTGTCGCCTTCCTCCTCGCGCCAGTAGGCACAGGCGCGTGGCCGACGCACGCCGGCGCACGCCCCGGCCACCTCCTGCTTGCCGCTCCACCTCGACACCCCGGACGCCTCCATGCGTGCCACGCCACCCCCGTGGAACTCCCTCACTCTCCCGAACTCTCCCCCCCCTCCTCTGCTTCCTCTCTCCCTCACTCGCCGAACGGAGCCGCCGCCACCGACAAGCTCCCTCGCGGCCACCGCCACCCCTAGCCTCGCCGATGCGCTCAAAGGCTCCGCCTCGACCCCCTCTTCCTCCCCACCGATCCACGGCCCTCTGGAAGCCCTGGATGCTGCCAGCTTCGCCGTTCCCCTCCTCGGCCACCGCGGATCGCCGCCGTCAAATCCGCCCCCGTCCGGCCTCCCTCAAGCTCGCCGTCCACCTCTACAGGGTCTATGTGAGCTCTCCGTCCGTTTCCCCCTCTCTGTTTCGTCGTTCGCGCGCCGCAGCTAGGTTATCCACCGCGGCCGAGAGCTTCTCGCCGCCGGCCATGGCGTGGCCGTGGCCACAGCCACCGCAGCTCGCTCCCGAGCCCACCGTCGTGCTCACCGCAACCCCAGGAGGCCGCAGCGCCCTTCCGTTTCCCCTCTTGTGCACCGTAGCACCGTTCCCGCCAACGCCCGAGGTCCGGCAGCCGTTGAGCTCGACGCCGGCGAGGATTACGGCCGCCCTAGCTTCTCCCGTTTGCCCTGTTAGATGCGCGCGAGCCTGGGCATTCCGTAGATGCCCTCCGCCGGCCATTTGGTCGCCGGAGCAAGAAACCCGAAGGCCTCCGCCGCCTCGGCCTCGCCGGCGACTCAACGCCGGCGGGATTGAGTCGTTTGACCAGGGGTTTGACCTCCCCTGGGTCTATGACAGGTGGGCCCCCGCCGTCAGGTGATTAGTTTAAGCTAATCACCACCTAATCTAACCCCCTGACACTGACATGTGGGCCCTAGTGCCCTAATCTTTAATTAAACTAAACTAACCCCCCTGTCTAACCTGTGTCACTGACGTGTGGCCCCCACACGTCAGGTTTGACCCTGGGCGACCCAGTTGACCTGCTGACCTCAGCCTTACGCCATGCTGACGCAATATTCCTTTTCTGGAATTTAGTTCATTTTATAAATATTCAGGAAATTCCAGAAAATTGTAAAAACTTCTAAAAATCATAGAAATTCAACCGTAACTCCAAATTAAATGAATTATATATGAAAAATTATCAGAAAAAATCAAGGAATCCATATGTACCATTTTCATACATGTTAGAACAACTTATAGCTGCTGTTTAGCACAAATCAATTAAATGGCATTTGAATAATCACATATGGAGTTTGAATTTGAATCTTGTATTCAAACCAACTTCATTTAATCTGTTGCTAGTTGCATTAGCTCAAAACACATTCATATTGCCATGTCATGAGCATGCATCATATTGTGCATTGCATTGATTGTATTTCTTCTTTGTTGCCGGTATCTGTTCCCTCCCGGTAGACGATGTTCCGACGTTGTGATCGTTGACACTGATGAAGACTCAATGTTATCTTCAGAAGTGCCAGGCAAGCAAAACCCCCTTGTTCATTCCGATAAAATCCCACTCTCTCGCTCCTGCTCTCTTTTACTGCATTAGGACAACACCGATTCATCTGTTACTTGCTGCGGTAGCTGAACCCCTTTATCCTTGCATGACCTGTCATTGCCACAGTAAATAAATGAAACCCACTAGCATGAGTAAGAGTTGTTTGAGCCCTGTTGTGCCTACTCATTCATGCTTGTTTGTCATGCCTGCTACTGCTTAGAGTTGAGTCAGGTCTGATTCATCGGGGATGAATCAGAGGCGTGTGAACATGTCCTACTGTGTGTGAGCTAAGTGTGTGAACACGATTTGGTAAAGGTAGCGGTGAGAGGCCATGTAGGAGTACATGGTGGGTTGTCTCATTGCAGCCGTCCTCAGGAACTGAGTTCTGTGTTTGTGATCCATGATTCAGCTACTACCACGCATTGGGCCCGAAACCAATGGACCCTCTCGGCTTCTTAATCGCCCTTGTCCTCTGTCCAGGAGTTGCAAGTAGTTTCTGGTGTTTGTAGTATGCTGGAGGCCGTGCGCAGCGCTGACCGTAGGGGTGGGCTGTGATGCGGTAGGCACGTGGCCGGGTAAACCGGACGCCCGTTTGGTGTCACGGAACCCTGTTCACATAGTTTGGGGCTGTGAGCGAAACTTCGGCCGGATCTCCTCATGGATGGAACCCGAATAGGCGATAAACCTGGACTAGAGACTTGAGTGTTTAGGCAGGCCGTGGCCGACACCCACGTTGGGCTTCCGCTTGAAGGTTGCCGAGTACATGTCGTGTAAACGGCGGTAAGTGGTGAGAGCGTGTGTGAAGAAGTACACCCCTGCAGGGTTAACATCATCTATTCGAATAGCCGTGTCCGCGGTAAAGGACTTCTGGGTTGCTTATATCAGTTCATAGACAAGTGAAAGTGGATACCCTAAAATACGCAAGATAAGCGTGAGTGCTATGGATGGCGTTCTCGTAGGGAGACGGGAGCGGATCCATAGTGCTGTATTGATATGGTGAATATGTGGACTCGTGTGCACCACCTCAAAAGAGTTACTCGCAGTCGTAGTTTAGGATAGCCACCGAGTCAAAGCTGGCTTGCTGCAGTTAAACCCCACCACCCCTTTGTTGATAATGATGCATATGTAGATAGTTCTGATGTAAGTCTTGCTGGGTACACTTGTACTCACGTTTGCCTATTTTATGTTTTTGCAGAGAGACTTCGGTCTCACTAGTAGTTCCGCGTGGACTTCGACGTTTAGCTTGTTACCTTAGCTATGATCTTGTGCCTCGGCAGGATTGGTAGATAGTCAGGCTTCTCAGCCTTTTTCATTTATAGATGTCTGTACTCAGACATGTTAAGCTTCCGCATGTGCTTTGACTTGTATGCTCTGATTGTTGGGTCATAAGACCCATGTTTGTAATATCTCGCTCCTCGGAGCCTATTGAATATTTACTTGTGTCGTAGAGTCATGTTGTGATGCCATGTTGTATTTGCACATATCGAGCATATTGAGTGTATGTTATTGAAATGCTTGGTATGTGTGGGATCTGGCTATCTAGTTGTTTATCCTTAGTAGCCTCTCTTACCGGGAAATGTCTCCTAGTGTTTCCACTGAGCCATGGTAGCTTGCTGCTGCTTCGGAACACTTAGGCTGGCCGGCATGTGTCCTTCTTCGTTCCTGTGTCTGTCCCTTCGGGGAAATGTCACGCGATGAATACCGGAGTCCTGTTAGCCCGCTACAGCCCGGTTCACCGGAGTCCTGCTAGCCCAGTGCTATAGCCTGGATTCACTCGCTGATGACCGACACGTTCGATGTTGGGTCATGGATGCCTGTCCCTGTAAGTTTGTGCCACTTTGGGTTTACGACTAGCCATGTCAGCCCGGGCTCCTTATCATATGGATGCTAGCAACACTGTCATATACGTGTGCCAAAAGGCGCAAACGGTCCCGGGCAAAGGTAAGGCGACACCCGTGGGAATACCGTGCGTGAGGTCGCAAAGTGATATGAAGTGTTACATGCTAGATCGATGTGGCATTGAGTCGGGGTCCTGACAGCGTTGGTATCAGAGCTTGACTGCCTCTAGGATTACCAAGCCAAACTGGTCGAAGTTGAGTTTAGAAATTCTTTAGTTATGTAAGGGAATTGATTGTGGGATGGAATGTAAGGCTCTTTTTACTCCTTATACCTTATGCCTTCTGATCTGAGTCATCTTATCTTTCCTGCGGGGATTAAGAACTATGCTATCTCTTCTTTCTATCAGGATCACATGTTACTAATCCGTAGACTTATAGATTGTTGGACTTAAGCCTCGTTTCAGTTCCTACTACTTCTGTATGTTAATTATTGATCTCGAGACCTTGATATTGTGCTTCTGAGTGGTTATGCCACCATTTTTGTGAATGTCTCAAATCTTTTCTGAGCATTTACAGCCGTTATGTTGTCCGAGTCATCCCAGGTTTCTAAATAGTTTGAAGCAATTTGCAAATTCCTTCCTCCCGCTTCGATGTTCCTTTGGGCCAGATTAACCACACTAATCGGTGTGTTGAGGTAATTATTGCCTCGACATATATGTTGGAATTATTATTATGACCCTAAGTGCTTAGGGGATCATCTAGTGGTCTAGCCATGATTTGTGTCCTAGTGTGAAGATTCTGGCCTTTATTATCGAAAGCATCCTGTGATGCCATTTAGTTAGTAGGTATTCTATTCCTGGGTTCTTAAACCCGATATTCACCCTACTTACATCATGTTGATAGTGTTGCTAGTTCCTTTAGTATATTAGTAACCTTTGCGATAGTCCTCGAGGTCCGTGGTATATCGTTCTTCCAAATACCATGAACCATTATGGCAGAAGTTTGTTGGATCAAAAGATCACAACAGGCCCTCTATGAGTTCTCCATGCTATATTGTGACTCTGCCAGCTCAACCTTTCTGCATGGGTCATCCGGAAGAATTATGTTGAACTTTGTTCGGCATACCAACCCATGTATCCACAACTCAGAAAGTTATATGTTCCTTTGAGTTGTCCCTCTTTAGTTGTCTACTGACCTTCGTCTATCAATTGATAGTCAAGAGTATGCGTGCGTTCGTTTATCGATGCCTATTACTCTTGTGGTCCGTCAAGCCATTCTATCGCAGAATGACTAGGAGAAACAAACTCCAGTACCTCTTCCATATCCAGGATTGGGTCAAAGAAGTTGTGCTCCGCAGATCAAATTGCTAATCCAGCTTTTGTTCTGTTCTACCTTGGAGTATTACCATCTTTATATCGGGATTGTTATAGGAATTGCACACCATCCCATGAACTCTTGGTACAGTGATACTTCTTGCCATCACTGTTCATTCCTCGGCCCTCGTGTTGATGCAACCGGAATACCGACAAATGAATTGTGATGTGTGAAATCAATACTCCCAGCAACCTCGTTGCTTGGTAGTTAAAGGATAATAATTTCATTTTTAGCATGTTGGTTTTTGAATCATCCTTCTACGACTTATCGTGCTACCTAGTTCTTATTTCGGTGCACCCTTCGATTGATGAGTTAGGATCTTGTCAAGTCCTCACTCATTTGATTATATCGTCTTGCCCTCAAAAGCGAGATTGTTCTCGAGCTTAGTAACATACCGGTGGTTCGTGATTTTCTGAATGTCTTCTCGGAAGTATCACCAGGTCGTCACCTGACCGTTATGTTGAGCCCGTGATCAAGTTGGTTTCTTATGAACCACCTTCTTTCCAAGAATCGGTGTTAGATATCCCTGAGCTAGTTGGTTAAGCTGGACAACAATTTGGAGAGTTGGAAGATAAAAGCTTGTCTGACTTAGTTCGTTCCAAAGGGATATTCTTGTGTAGTGTGTGTTGAAGAAAGATGATATCTTCATCGATTGGTCCCTGTGATCAGTTGTTGGACCTATTGTCTTATCAATCCTTTGATTTGAGTGTGGGCCATCATCAAATCAAATCAGTACCAACGATGCTCGTAATGTTGTCTTATTCGTGGTTGATCCCTCGAGCATACACCATTACATCTTTGGTCTGACCAATGCTATCACCGTGTTCACTTAACTATGGAATTCCTTTTAAAAGGAAACCCGGATGAATTGTTGTTGAGCCCATTGACAACATCCTTATCTCCTCCATGATTTTGTTGAACATTAAGCTAGTGTTGGAAACTTTTGAAAGCATTTGTTCATGCTAGTTCATGAGGCATATGTTCGGATGTAAGAAGTGACTTCCTCCAGTTCATGTGCATTTGATGCAAGTTGCCGCCATGGATTCGAGAAAGTCAATGTTGTTTCCTTTGGAATCATCCCAAATCAGTCATGCACACGTGCGAAGAATTCTATGGTTTGAAGACTTGCAACCTTCAATCTATATGTACCCCTAGCACACCAAGCCACTGATTGATTTGTTCAAGGAGAAGGAGTTCCTTCATAAGAGCTAATCCGGACTTATGTAAGGACTTCGATACCCTTGTTGATGGTTCCCCCTCCTGAACTCGGTAGTGTTTTATTATAAGACTACTTTGTGGTCATGCTTGTCTTGGACAACGTGTTCACATGTTTGTAGCAGAACCAGCTCATGTTTTGGAGCTTGCTATCGTAGTTCATCTCCCGAGAATCCCGCAACGTCATCTCGTCGATTTGTGTTGCAAACTTCCGTTTTTCTTCCTAGACTCGATGAGTCTGGAATATCCTGACACCAACCAGATCTGAATCTCAGGCAGATATGATGGTTGGAATATTTTCCAAGAATTATAATATTGGTCGCGCGATAACCGGTAAAGTGGATGTCGTGGCCAACACACCCAGCCGGAAGACCTGTTATTATAATATCTTGATTGATGAAGTTGGCCACCTCCCCATAGGGATTTCGTAGGGTTTACTCCCTAGTTGCCGCTATGGATTTTTGTGTTCCCGAAGTCCGACCTTTTACTTGATGTTTTAGATATCAAACCATATCTATGAATGGGTTACACGAGAACATTAGAAGCGGAGTGCTAAATGTCTCTCGGTCGATCATCCAGATTTTATTTCCTTGGCCCCGCCAAGGGTGAAATCTGAGAAGGTGTTATCCTCCTTTGCATCTGCATCCTCCATCACCATTCATCATGGTAGTAAGTTGTGTTACCGGACCCTTGACACGGATGTTGGTAAAACCTTGATGATTATGGAATTGCTCAAGTTCTTGAGAGCACGCGCAAGTGCTAGGTTTGATTGTCGGTATTAACTGTATAGCGGTCTCAGTTTCCTCGGTTATGCTATAACCATTCCAATAGTGGGATAACTCTCTATTGTTGAGCCTCTCCCCAGTTACTAGAATCATTCCCATCATTCGCATTTTGTTCCCAGTTTGCACCGCCAATGTGCCATTCTACCATGGGTCTCTTCCATTTCCGGTGATAAGCAAATTCATCCATTGCGTTGTCTTCAACAAGGTAATGCACATCATCCAAGTCCGAGTATGCCATTCTACTGACCCCCTCCAAACGATCGCTTGAGAATTGCCTTAGGCTGGTATAAAGGTTTTCAATGATCTCTGAATCAAAGGTAATTCTTTTTGCCACTTGAGGAAATAATCTACGAATCACCCTCCTTCAGGATGTTTCGTCGTGGTATCATGGCAACTCAACTCCTCGCTACGTGGACAATCGTTTACCACCTTCTTAAGTGTGGAATTGTTGTCCACCTAGTGAACCTTCGTCATCCGTTTCTTTCCACCCCTCTTGATGTGTATCTCGTGTCTCAACCCGAGAGATGGTCCTATGTCTCATTCCGTGAGTTGTTCGATCTTCAAGAAGATCGACCCTTCTAGAGTCTCCTTCTTCCCTCCAAGTCATGTTGACAGGATTTCTCAGAGCAAGACTTCAAGACAATGATGGTGATCGAATCAACGTTCCTATGAAGTGCAACCTGGATCGTGAAGATTGTACTAGTTGCGTTCCCCCTTCACCTTACCCTACGCTCGAATCTCGGGACGAGATTTTTGTTTAGTGGGGGTGAGTTGTCACATCCCTGGTCCTGTTATGCACTAGGCTAGACCTCATGTGAGCATCATGTTTTAATTCAAATGAAATTTGAATTGAGGAATTTTCAAAGCCTCAGAAACCTTCTAAAAATGATCAACATTAAAATCTCCTCAAAGAAGTCCAAGAAAATGTTCCTCTTAGTCTCTGAAAATATTGCAAAGAGGTAAAACTCAAAACAATATTTTTGGTATCTCAGAGTTAATTATTTTGGGCCTTTGAATTAAATAAATAGCTATTTGCATTGGATATATATTTGATATATAAATAATATATGTCCAATAATTACTGGAACATTTTATGTGGTTTGGTATATTTTAACTCTAGCCACATAACTATTTTCAGGATTTTATAAAATGGTTTAGTATTTTACTAAACTAAAACAACACAGAACAAAATAGATAAATAAAAACAGAAATGGAAAGAGAGAGAAGGACTACCTGGCGCTCACCTGGTAGCCCACCTGGCCCAGCAGCATGGCCCAGCCCATCTCCACTTCCCCCCTGTCGCCTTCCTCCACGCGCCAGTAGGCACAGGCGCGTGGCCGACGCACGCCGGCGCACGCCCCGGCCACCTCCTGCTTGCCGCTCCACCTCGACACCCCGGACGCCTCCATGCGTGCCACGCCACCCCCCTGGAACTCCCTCACTCTCCCGAACTCTCCCCCCCCCTCCTCTGCTTCCTCTCTCCCTCACTCGCCGAACGGAGCCGCCGCCACCGACGAGCTCCCTCGCGGCCACCGCCACCCCCTAGCCTCGCCGATGCGCTCAAAGGCTCCGCCTCGACCCCCTCTTCCTCCCCACCGATCCACGGCCCTCCGGAAGCCCTGGATGCTGCCAGCTTCGCCGTTCCCCTCCTTGGCCACCGCGGATCGCCGCCATCAAATCCGCCCCCGTCCGGCCTCCCTCAAGCTCGCCGTCCACCTCTACAGGGTCTACGTGAGCTCTCCGTCCGTTTCCCCCTCTCTGTTTCGTCGTTCGCGCACCGTAGCTAGGTTATCCACCGCGGTCGAGAGCTTCTCGCCGCCGGCCATGGCGTGGCCGTGGCCACAGCCACCGCAGCTCGCTCCCGAGCCCACCGTCGTGCTCACCGCAACCCCAGGAGGCCGCAGCGCCCTTCCGTTTCCCCTCTTGTGCACCGTAGCGCCGTTCCCGCCAACGCCCGAGGTCCGTCAGCCGCTGAGCTCGACGCCGGCGAGGATTACGGCCGCCCTAGCTTCTCCCGTTTGCCCTGTTAGATGCGCGCGAGCCTGGGCATTCCGTACATGCCCTCCGCCGGCCATTTGGTCGCCGGAGCAAGAAACCCGAAGGCCTCCGCCGCCTCGGCCTCGCCGGCGACTCAACGCCGGCGGGATTGAGTCATTTGACCAGGGGTTTGACCTCCCCTGGGTCTATGACAGGTGGGCCCCCGCCGTCAGGTGATTAGTTTAAGCTAATCACCACCTAATCTAACCCCCTGACACTGACATGTGGGCCCTAGTGCCCTAATCTTTAATTAAACTAAACTAACCCCCCTGTCTAACCTGTGTCACTGACGTGTGGCCCCCACACGTCAGGTTTGACCCTGGGCGACCCAGTTGACCTGCTGACCTCAGCCTTACGCCATGCTGACGCAATATTCCTTTTCTGGAATTTAGTTCATTTTATAAATATTCAGGAAATTCCAGAAAATTGTAAAAACTTCTAAAAATCATAGAAATTCAACCGTAACTCCAAATTAAATGAATTATATATGAAAAATTATCAGAAAAATTCAAGGAATCCAGCTGTACCATTTTCATGCATGTTAGAACAACTTATAGCTGCTGTTTAGCACAAATCAATTAAATGGCATTTGAATAATCACATATGGAGTTTGAATTTGAATCTTGTATTCAAACCAACTTCATTTAATCTGTTGCTAGTTGCATTAGATCAAAACACATTCATATTGCCATGTCATGAGCATGCATCATATTGTGCATTGCATTGATTGTATTTCTTCTTTGTTGCTGGTATCTGTTCCCTCCCGGTAGACGATGTTCCGACGTTGTGATCGTTGACACTGATGAAGACTCAATGTTATCTTCAGAAGTGCCAGGCAAGCAAAACCCCCTTGTTCATTCCGATAAAATCCCACTCTCTCGCTCCTGCTCTCTTTTACTGCATTAGGACAACACCGATTCATCTGTTACTTGCTGCGGTAGCTGAACCCCTTTATCCTTGCATGACCTGTCATTGCCACAGTAAATAAATGAAACCCACTAGCATGAGTAGGAGTTGTTTGAGCCCTGTTGTGCCTACTCATTCATGCTTGTTTGTCATTCCTGCTACTGCTTAGAGTTGAGTCAGGTCTGATTCATCAGGGATGAATCAGAGGCGTGTGAACATGTCCTACTGTGTGTGAGCTAAGTGTGTGAACACGATTTGGTAAAGGTAGCGGTGAGAGGCCATGTAGGAGTACATGGTGGGTTGTCTCATTGCAGCCGTCCTCAGGAACTGAGTTCTGTGTTTGTGATCCATGATTCAGCTACTACCACGCATTGGGCCCGAAACCAATGGACCCTCTCGGCTTCTTAATCGCCCTTGTCCTCTGTCCAGGAGTTGCAAGTAGTTTCTGGTGTTTGTAGTATGCTGGAGGCCGTGCGTAGCGCTGACCGTAGGGGTGGGCTGTGATGCGGTAGGCACGTGGCCGGGTAAACCGGACGCCCGTTTGGTGTCACGGAACCCTGTTCACATAGTTTGGGGCTGTGAGCGAAACTCCGGCCGGATCTCCTCATGGATGGAACCCGAATAGGCGATAAACCTGGACTAGAGACGTGAGTGTTTAGGCAGGCCGTGGCCGACACCCACGTTGGGCTTCCGCTTGAAGGTTGCCGAGTACATGTCGTGTAAACGGCGGTAAGTGGTGAGAGCGTGTGTGAAGAAGTACACCCCTGCAGGGTTAACATCATCTATTCGAATAGCCGTGTCCGCGGTAAAGGACTTCTGGGTTGCTTATATTAGTTCATAGACAAGTGAAAGTGGATACCCTAAAATACGCAAGATAAGCGTGAGTGCTATGGATGGCGTTCTCGTAGGGAGACGGGAGCGGATCCATAGTGGTGTATTGATATGGTGAATATGTGGACTCGTGTGCACCACCTCAAAAGAGTTACTCGCAGTCGTAGTTTAGGATAGCCACCGAGTCAAAGCTGGCTTGCTGCAGTTAAACCCCACCACCCCTTTGTTGATAATGATGCATATGTAGATAGTTCTGATGTAAGTCTTGCTGGGTACACTTGTACTCACGTTTGCCTATTTTATGTTTTTGCAGAGAGACTTCGGTCTCGCTAGTAGTTCCGCGTGGACTTCGACGTTTAGCTTGTTACCTCAGCTACGATCTTGTGCCTCGGCAGGATTGGTAGATAGTCAGGCTTCTCAGCCTTTTTCATTTATAGATGTCTGTACTCAGACATGTTAAGCTTCCGCATGTGCTTTGACTTGTATGCTCTGATTGTTGGGTCATAAGACCCATGTTTGTAATATCTCGCTCCTCGGAGCCTATTGAATATTTACTTGTGTCGTAGAGTCATGTTGTGATGCCATGTTGTATTTGCACATATCGAGCATATTGAGTGTATGTTATTGAAATGCTTGGTATGTGTGGGATCTGGCTATCTAGTTGTTTATCCTTAGTAGCCTCTCTTACCGGGAAATGTCTCCTAGTGTTTCCACTGAGCCATGGTAGCTTGCTGCTGCTTCGGAACACTTAGGCTGGCCGGCATGTGTCCTTCTTCGTTCCTGTGTCTGTCCCTTCGGGGAAATGTCACGCGATGAATACCGGAGTCCTGTTAGCCCGCTACAGCCCGGTTCACCGGAGTCTTGCTAGCCCAGTGCTACAGCCTGGATTCACTCGCTGATGACCGACACGTTCGATGTTGGGTCATGGATGCCTGTCCCTGTAAGTTTGTGCCACTTTGGGTTTACGACTAGCCATGTCAGCCCGGGCTCCTTATCATATGGATGCTAGCGACACTGTCATATACGTGTGCCAAAAGGCGCAAACGGTCCCGGGCAAAGGTAAGGCGACACCCATGGGAATACCGTGCGTGAGGTCGCAAAGTGATATGAAGTGTTACATGCTAGATCGATGTGGCATTGAGTCGGGGTCCTGACACCGAACCACTGGATTCATCTTCGGCCACGGACTCCGAGCCGCTCGTATCCATGCCCGTCGAGTCCGACTAGGCGCCGATCATGGAGTTCACCTCCACGGATATCTTTCAGCACCCACCTTTTGGAGATGTGCTAAATTTATTAAGGTCTCTCTCCCTGTCAGGAGAACCTTGGCCGAACTATGTCCGGCTAGAATGGGATGCGGACGACGAAGAAATTCGCTGCCCACCCACCACCCACTTAGTAGCAACTGTCGACGACTTAACCGACATGCTTGACTTCGGCTCCGAGGACTTCGACGGTATGGACGACGAAGCCGGAGACGAACCGGAACCACCGCCCACAGGGCGCTAGACCACTACTTCATCACATGATGTGTACATGGTGGACACCCCCAACGAAGCCAATGGCGACGAGAAAGCGGAGGATGACCCCTCCAAGAAGCAACCCAAGCGCCGACGTCAGTGGTGCCGCCCTAAGTCCCGCCATAGCAAAAATAGCGATAACAATAGTCCACGCGACTCAGGAAAAGACGACAACTGCACCACCCCGGTGGCAAAAAACGATCCAGATGCAAACATCAAACATAGTACAGATCCGACGTCCGAACACGATGACGCCAGAGATAATCATCATCAATCCCCGTCTAGGGAAGAAAATAGTCCGGACGAAGATGCACCCATCATTCCGGAAACACACTTGGAGCAAGAGAACCTCCGCAGAAGGCTCACTGCCACAGCGAGAAGCCTGAAGAAATAGAAGCAAAGGCTCACGGTCGCACAAGATACGCTCAACAGCAAGTGGAACAAAGTAACAAAGTATGGTAGAAGATACCACCCAAATAGCTATCCAAAGCGCAAGCTATTACCAGAATTCGATGACGAGGCCTTAGAGCCCATACAGCCGATAAGTTATATAGCCAACCGTCCAGATCCACCACCCTGTGAACGCGATAGAGCGGCTAACAAAGTCATGCATAAGTCAGCACATGTTCTACGTGAGAACTTGCGTCAAAAATCCGGCGTGACCAGATCTATTTATGGATCTAGGAAGCGCGCTACGGTACACAAACAACACTGAAAACTACAACCGTTCGAACATTATGGCGCATCGCAATACAGGGGTGCCACACACCCACTATGGTTCACTGATGAGGTGCTGGATCACGAATTCCCAGAAGGATTCAAACCGGTGAACATAGAGGCGTACGACGGAACCACAGACCTTGGAGTCTGGATAGAGGACTTTATCCACCATATTCATATGGCTCGTGGAGACAATCTCCATGTCATTAAATACTTGCCCCTCAAGCTTAAAGGGCCAGCTAGGCACTGGCTGAAAAGCCTCCCCGAAAACTCAATTGGAAGTTGGGAGGAGCTCGAGGACGCTTTCCGGGCCAATTTTCAAGGGACTTATGTCTGACCTCTGGAAGCAGACGATTTAAGTCATATAATCCAACAATCCGGAGAGTCCGCCCGAAAGATTTGGAACAGGTTCCTCACCAAGAAGAACCAAATAGTCGATTGTCCGGACGTCGAAGCCTTAGCAGCTTTTAAACACAGCTTCCGAGACGAATGGCTCGCCAGACACCTCGGTCAAGAAAAACCAAGAACAATGGCAGCCCTAACAAGCCTCATGACCGGCTTTTGTGCGGCCGAGGATAGTTGGTTGGCACGTAGAAGCACGAGCGACCCAAGCACATCCGAAGTACGGGATGGCAATGGTAAATCACAGCGCAATAAAAACAAGCGTCGAAATAAAGAAGGTAGCCCAGATAATACGGCGGTAAACGCCGGATTCAGGGGCTCCCGACCAGGTCAGCCGAAAAAGCCTTTCAAAGGCAGCAGAGAAGGACAATCTGGCCTAAACAAAATTCTTGACAAATTCTGTCAGATTCACGGCACCCCGGTCAAACCTGCAAATCATACCCAAAGAGAATGTTGGGTCTTCAAGCAGGCCAGTAAGCTAAACACCGAACACAAAGGGGAAGAGACACCAAGCGAACACGAGGATGGTCCTCGCCAGCAAAACACCGGAGGACAGAAAAAGTTCCCACCGGAGGTTAAAACAGTAAACGTGATCCATGTGACAAGGAGGAGAAGCGATCATGCACTCCGATTCACACGCGCCAGAGAGCCCGTCACCCCTAGGTCCAACCCTGGTTGGCCTGCCCGATCACTTTTGATCGTAGGGATCATGATACACATATCCGACGTGAAAGACTGTCTGCCTTGGTGTTAGACCCAATAATAAATGGGTACCATTTTACAAGGGTCCTCATGGACGGTGGCAGTGATCTCAATCTGATATATCAGGACACAGTCCGAAAAATGGGGATAGACCCGACACAAATAAGCCATAGTAATACTACCTTCAAGCGAGTAATACCAGGCCAAGAGGCCCACTGTACGGGCTCTCTACTACTAGAGGTGGTATTCGGTTCTCCCGATAACTTCCGAAGTGAAATGTTAACTTTTCACATCGCTCCATTCCGAAGTGATTTTCAAGCACTACTCGAAAGGGTGGCTTTTGCTCGTTTTAACGCAATACTGCATTATGCCTTTCTCAAGCTCAAGATGCCCGGTCCACGAGGTGTCATTACAGTTAGCGGAAATACCAACCGTTCCTTACATATGGAAGAGGACGCGGCGGCTCTAACAGCCGCACACTAGACGGCCTCACCAACTAGAAAAAATGGCAGGTCGTCAAGACCACGAACACGGTTAGACGAGTCCGGCTTTCCATCATACATGTATAATATTGGTTTTCAAACCCTCATAAAACAATACCAGGGGCTTCCCGCGTGTAATCAGGGCCAGCCAGGCTCAACTAGGCTTCTCTGGAATTCTGATAAGTCATTCTTATTTTCGGTGCAGCAACTTTCATCTAAGTTCTCTCCTTTTTGCAGGTTACAGTCATGCTACACCCGTCCAGGACACGGCACAACGGATACACAAGTGCAGACGTGCAGCAGGGACCCGCCCAAAGGTTTCTTTTCAGATTAAGGCCCTGCGTCAACCTTTTTTACTATCTCTTGTTGCTCACATCCTTCGGATACTACACACAACCAAGAAGGATGCCGACGTTATTGGCTTGTGGCCACGCCAGGATTTCACACATACCTGGACACATGGGGTTTCTTATAAAGGGCATTGTTTAGCCCGATATATGTTATAAAGACCAAACACCTTAGGGAGTGTTCGGCGTCGCGAGTTTGGCCCTATATGCATCAGCTCTGAATCATGTCTTTGGTCAAATGTTGGGTTTGCCCGGCTCCCACGTTTTGGTACCTTACGTTCCGTTATATTGGCTAAGGTAGCACTGGGAGAACTACTGCGATTGTGCCCTAGTTCATCCGGATGAGCACCTCAGTAGACAAAGCCAAAAACTGACTGTCATGATATAGCGAGAGACTGGTCAACCACTCGATGACTAATCGGAATCTTTGGGATTCCTCCACATTAACGAAGGACCGTTTCTCGGTCATGTATGTACGTGCACCGTATTCAGACGAACGCAGAAGTACCGGGGCTATATAGTAGCCCCACTGTCAAACTCTTATGGCTAAGTGAAAGTGTTAAAGCAATATAGTCCGATTGCCTCGTTCGTTACGCTATCACCTCCTTAATGGACCAAGACGTTGGATCAAGTGTGGATATGCATCTTTTGCGAACACCCCCGCATTATATGTGTGGGGGCGGAAGCCGACGATTGCAAACTTTCAGGTTATATACATATATACATAAACTGCCGCACAGGAGGCACCATAGTACTTTCGGGCAAAAGTATAAATACACCCTTGATTAATTCAAAAAACATTGTTTGTACAATGGGACTACATGTCACTGGAAAATAATATTCTTCGAGCACTGAGCCTCTATCGAACGAGCGCCTTCAAGGACTTCTTCAAAGTAGTGCTCGGCAGCCACTCGGCCAGTGGCCGAACCCTGTGCCGCAATAGTGGTGGCCTCCATCTCCGCCCAGTATGTTTTGACATGGGCAAGGGCCATCCGCGCACCTTCTATGCATGCTGATCTCCTTACAGCATCTATGCATGGCACAACTTCAAGGAATTGTTGCACTAAGTTAATGTAACTACTCGGCCTTGGCCCTCCCGGCCACAGGTGATCCACAACGGACCTCATGGCAAGTCCGGACAACCTATGGAGCTCGCCCCAACCGGTCAATCGATCATTCAGCAGCATAGAATGGACTGGAGCGTGAAACTGTGACCAGAACAGCTTCTCCACTTCGGGACCTTTCTGATCCTTGAAGTACTCGGCTGCATCAGCAACACCTACAGCCAAATCCATGTACTCGTCCACAGAACTCCATAGCCGGTCGAGAGGAGCATACTTCGGATCTCTGAACTTAGTCTGCAACAAGAAGGGCTTCCCAGACACGATATTTGCAGCTTGATTCAGCTCCTCCTTCGTCACTCTAATTTTGGAGCGGGCTTCCTTGGCAGCCACCCGGGCCCTCTCTAGGTCCGTCGCTTTCGCCCGGTCTTCTTCTTCAAGAAGCCGGCAATGGTCAGCAGCATATTTTAACTCTACAACCATCTTGGCTATTTTTTCCTTGGTCTTGCAATGCGCCTTTAAAGTAGTCGCATTGCTACTCCTTGCTTGCTCATTGGCTCGGGTAAGATCCGCCCGGAGGGTCTCCATGGTGGCAACTCCATCTGCAGTCACAACATATTAAAGATATTGGCATCATGCTGCTCTTATTATGTGACTATCACTAGAAAAACCACTCACCCTGTGCCTCGTCAAGCCGCTTGTTGACAAGCACGATGTCGGCATCTGCCGCATCCAGCTGCCGCTTTAGTTCGGCAAACCCATCAGTCCGGCTAGCCACCGGATCTTCAACCACCTGCAGATAAAGGCGGTCTGGTTATTACCTGGGACTATGATCCTCTGTTTGCCGCCGTTCTCGACGACAACCAGAGTCTCAGGGGCTACTATCTACATGGGCATACCTAGCTTATGCGGTACTATTAAAGGTATACATTATTCCACGTACTTCGAAGCCTTTCAGAAGACTCATAAAAGCTTCGTGCAAACCACTTTCGGCGGATGATATCCTTTCAATTACCGTACCCATTAGTGTATGATGCGCTTTCGAGATGACAGCTTGCCCCAGAAGATTCTTCAGCGCATTCGACCACACACAATAAGGACCCTTGCTGTCGCTCTCCTCAGGAGCCGGATACTGGGGATGCCGGGCAGCAAAAGGGTTATCCTCTGGCGATATTGGATCCAGAGATACCCTTCGCGACGACACTTCAAGTTCGCCCGCTTCTTGAGCTGGGGAGTCCAGGGGAGGCGTTTTGCTCTCCATCATCTCCGGAAGAAGATCCCCCGAAGATGAACTCTGTCGAGGAGAGCTGCGATCCGGACTACAATTTACAAGCATCGGTTATTGTCTTCGGAAGTAAGGTAGGATATCTCCACTATTGAGTACTTTTTGATTACTTACTGCTCAGTAGAGGGCTGATCTCCACGTGGACATTGTGTGGCAAGAATGCCCTCCAAGGCAGGACCCTCTGGCGAAGATTTCTTCTCCCGTTTGGAAACCTTAGTTTTCGGATCGTCAGAAGTAGTCCTCTTCCTTCCCCGGGGAGAAAGAATGTTAGATTATTCCCCTTGGTTATCCTCCCTCGCGGAGGCGCCCGTTCCCTTGGTTGGAATAGGTAGCGATGGAGGCCCGCTTTCGCCCCCTTTATTCCCCCTTCGTCTTCTTTTGAGGGCACTAGACAAGGTGCTGGCTCGAGCATCTTTTCCAGCACCGGATTGTCCAAGCCTTCAGGAAGGGGGGCAAACACCGGATCATCTTCGCCTTTGTTATCCAGTCCTGGTTAAAGAGCGATTCTTCAGAATGATGTCATGATAAATAAAAGGACAGTGTGTTCGGCCATGGGATTACTTACTTGGGCAGCGGGGCGGTTGCAGCTCAGGCCCACGTCCTCGGTGGTGTCCGGACACTCTATGTGGGGTCGGAAGAACGATTTGTACATCTCCTCGTGCGTCATGCCGAAGAAATGCTGAATAGTGCGCGGTCCTTCCGGGTTGAATTTCCACATGCGGAGGGGCCGGCGTTTGCAAGGTTGGACTCGACGAACCAGCATAACTTGCATTACCGTAACCAGACTGAAATCTCCCTCGAAGAGATCCTGGATACGGCTTTGCAGTATTGGCACTTCCTTGGCTGGACCCCAGCTTAGCCCCCTGCTGATCCATGACATCAGTTGTGGTGGGGGGCTGAGCGAAAGGTGGGGGCAGCTACCCATTTGGCACTTCAGGGAGTTGTGACGTAAAACCACTCCCGTTGCCACAGTCCGGACATCTCTGGAAAAGAACCCTTTGGCCATGGAGCGTCAGCAATTTTGCTCATTAGAGCACCTCCGCACGTTGCGTACTGCCCCTCGACCATCTTCGGCTTCACATCGAAGGTCTTGAGCCACAGGCCGAAGTGAGGTGTAATGCGGAGGAAGGCCTCACATACGACGATAAATGATGAGATGTGAAGAAGGGAGTCCTGGGCCAGATCGTGAAAATCTAGCCCGTAGTAGAACATAAGACCCCTAACAAAGGGATCTAGAGCGAGGCCTAGTCCTCGGAGGAAGTGGGAGACGAACACAACACTCTCGTTGGGTTCGGGAGGAGGGACGACCTGTCCTCGGGCGGCCAGCCTATGCGAAATTTCGGCAGTCAGATATCTGGCCTCCCTCAACTTCTTAATGTCCTCCTCCGTGACGGAGGAAGGCATCCACCGGCCTTGAAGGATGGATCCGGACATGATTGAAGTTCCGAAGCACCTGACCTGAGCTTTGGGTGTTAGAACTCGAGGCGGGGGAAGGATTCGATTGAGCATAGGAGGGAAAAAGAAAAAGCCTTGTCCCTTTATAAAGGGGACGAATATCAGGCATCCTCCTCGTGGCCATTCGAGACTTACCTAAGATCTAGGAGTCATACCAACAGGAACGGTTGGGTTACCCATGTTTGTATTGATGAGAATCCCGTAATAAGGGGAACACGATCTCTTCTTTGACAAGACGTGTCAAGAAACCGCCTCGCGTCATGTGGGGAGCTAGTTAAAGAGAAACGGTTAAAATAATTACCGGGCCATGGCGTGATGTCATGCTGCCAAAACGCGTCAGCAGATTAGATTTGTGGAAATATTATTCTCTTTACAGTGGTATGTGGAACTTATTTTGCAAGGTCGGACACTATCCTTGTATTCAAACTCTTTCGTGGTGTATTCGGAGGGGGAACCCGCCTTGCAATGCCGAAGACAACACTGGACGCCGGACTCATCATCATTGAAGCCTGGTTCATGGGCTACTGAGGGAGTCCCGGATTAGGGGGTCTCCGGACAGCCGGACTATATCTTTGGCCGGACTGTTGGACTATGAAGATACAAGATTGAAGACTTCGTCTCGTGTTCGGGTGGGACTCTACTTGGCATGGAAGGCAAGCTAGGCAATACGGATATGTATATCTCCTCCTTTGTAACCGACCTTGTGTAACCCTAGCCCCCTTCGGTGTCTATATAAACCGGAGGGTTTTAGTCCGTAGGACAAGATACAATCATACCATACGCTAGCTTCTAGGGTTTAGCCTCTCTGATCTCGTGGTAGATCAACTCTTGTAATACTCATATCATCAAGAACAATCAATCAGGACGTAGGGTATTACCTCTATCAAGAGGGACCGAACCTGGGTAAACATCGTGTCCCATGCCTCCTATTACCATCCACCTTAGACGCACAGTTCGGGACCCCCTACCCGAGATCCACCGGTTTTGACACCGACACCCACCATTTACTGGACGTTGGACGGCCACCTATTGGTATGATGTGTACATGGTCGACACACCTACAAAAGCTAGCGACAATGACAAAGGAGATCCAGTTGCGAATAAACCTCCTGAGTCACAGTCCAAGCGCCGGCTCCCTAAACGCCGCTCTAAGCCTCGTCGCTCAAATGATGACAACACTGGCACCGGAGAAAAAAGTACTCCAGGCGACGCCGAAAACAATGAAAACCCTGTCAAGGCTGCATCCGAACAGGAGGAATATGACAACGGGAAAGATAACCCTGATAAATAGGTCATGCCCAATGACCCAGATGATGGTAGTTATCGTCCAGTCTCCGAGGATGATGAGAGCCTCGGCAATGAGGACTTCATCATGCCCAAGGTACCCCTCGAGCAGGAGCGCTTCAAGCGCCAGCTAATAGCTACTGCAAGAAGCCTGAAGAAAAAGCAGCAACAGCTCGAAGTCAATCAAGACCTACTCATTGACAAATGGACCGATGTCCTGGCAGCCGAAGAAAACAGCCTCAAGCGTCCAGCCAAGAGTTACCCAAAGCACAGACTGCTACCTCAGTTCGATGAGGAGGCACCAGATCTCGTACCCCCCTCACGCAATGTGGACCGACCACCACGTGGTCGGGATAGTCCGGTGGACCGACCACCCCACGGTCGGGATAAAACGACAACTCAGGCCGAACAACAGCCCGGCCCATCGCCTGGCAAAAACAGGGACAGAACAGCTCGGGACCATACATACAACTTTCGGTAGGATCTAGACAGTAGAATAGAACACCCAAGATCAATTTATGGATCGCGAGGACGCTTCCCAACTCGGGATGACGACTACCTATTCGGACGTGACAAACCTAGTCACACCCAGGCCGATAACCGCAGACGGACTTCATTGGAGGTGCGCCGTGACGCGGCCCGATATAGAGGCGCCGCACACCCTCTCTGCTTCACAGATGAGGTGCTGGGTCACGAATTCCCCGAGGGGTTCAAGCCCGTCAGTATTGAATCATACGATGGAACAACCGATCCCATAGTACGGATTGAGGACTTTATTCTCCACATCCACATGGCCCGTGGAGACGACCTCCACGCCATCAAATACCTCCCACTAAATCTCAAAGGGCCAGCCCGACACTAGCTAAATAGCCTTGCCAAAAACTCCATCGGCAGCTGGGAGGACTTGGAAGAAGCCTCCCTTGACAACTTCCGAGGCACTTATGTCCGGCCACTTGACGCTGATGACTTAAGTCACATAGTTCAACAACCTCGAGAGTCCGCCAGAAAATTCCGGACTAGGTTCCTAACCAAAAAGAACCAGATCGTCGACTGTCCGGATGCCGAAGCCCTAGCGGCCTTTAAGCATAGCATCCGTGACGAATGGCTCGCCCGCGACCTCGGCCAAGAAAAGCGGAGGTCCATGGCAGCCCTCGCGGCACTTAGGACCCGCTTTTGCGTGGGAGAGGATTGTTGGCTGGCTCGCAGTACAAACACAGCCAACGAAGCAGGCCCCTCCGAGGCCAAAAACAGCACCAGCAAGCTCCGGCGCAACAGACACAAATGCCGAAGCAATGGCGATAACACTGATGGCACTACAGTTCACGCCAGATTCAGTGACTCCAAGTCAGGCCAACAAAAGAAGCCCTATAAAAGGAACGGCGGAGGACCATCCAGCTTGGACCGCATACTCGATCGTCTGTGCCAGATACATGGCACCCCAGACAAACCAGCCAACCATACTAAAAGAGATTGCTGGGTCTTTACGCAAGCCAGCAAGGTAAATAGCGGAAACAAGGGAAATCACAGAGCTAGGAAGAAGACAAGGAGCCCCGGCAGCCGAACACTGGGGGGCAGAAGAAATTCCCGCCTCAAGTCAAAATGGTGAACATGATATATGCTACACACATCCCTAAAAGGGATCGCAAGCACGCACTCAGGGACGTTTATGCGGTAGAGCCAGTCGCCCCAAAATTCAACCCACGGTCATCATTCCCGATCACCTTTGATCGTCGTGATCATCCAACTAGCATCCGTCATGGCGGTTCAGCCGCATTGGTACTTGACCAAATCATCGACGGATTTCACATGACACGAGTCCTAATGGACGGTGGTAGCAGCCTCAACCTGCTCTATCAGGATATAGTACGCAAAATGGGCATTAATCCCTCATGAATCAAGCCCACAATAACTACCTTTAAAGGATTTATACCAGGCGTAGAGGCCCATTGTACGGGCTCTATCATGCTGGAGGTGGTATTTGGTTCCCCGGATAACTTCCGAAGCGAAGAGCTAATCTTCGATATCGTCCCCTTCGCAGCGGCTACCATGCACTTCTCGAACGAACTGCTTCTGCTAGATTCAACGCGGTGACACGTTATGCTTATCTCAAGCTCAAGATGCCTGGTCCACACAGCGTCATTACAGTAAATAGAAACACAGAATGTTCCCTCCGTACAGAGGAGCATACCGCAGCCCTAGCAGCAGAAGTACAGAGCGGCCTTCTCAAGCGGCACCATAATCGGGCCGCTGAGCCCATGGACATCATTAAGAAGGGCCGGACTACACTGCAATAGGGCAGCTCGGTTCGTCAAGAGCTGAATTAGTAAATTCGGCCTCCGTCCCATCCCCAATGAGGAAAGGGCATCCGTACCACGTGTACATAACTACGCACTCAAAACCCCATGGGTACTGATGGAGGCATAACTCGCTGGTGATCCACAGTGCGGCTTGACCGATCCTGGGATTCGCACCCCTTTATATTTTCTTTTTATTATGGTTTTTTTCTCTTTTCGAGGTCTATGCGGACCACCTGTTTGCAGAACACACCATGGAGGCATGGAGTGCTGGCATACAAGAAAATCCCCAAGTGGTCTCTATTAAACGATTGCCATACTTGTTTTACATACTCGCACGCAGCTCGCCCTTGGTTGCAGCATGTTAAATAGCTTTACTTGCTTATCGAATTACTTGCACAAAGTACTCCTCAACGTACTAATTACATCACAATGGTGAATAAATGGTGGCGTCAGCTTATTACTTAATTTTCCTCTTTCGTCTCCTTTATATAGATTACTTATTGCACACGTACACCATGGTACGTATTATGGAGCCAGGGGCTTCATTACACCCCGCATTACAGTAATAAAAGTCCGAACACTTTTCCAGTATAGTTCGGCACCCCGAACTTATAGCATTATATGCATCGGGTCCGAATCATGTCTTTGGTCAATAGTTGGGTTGCCCGGCTCCTATGCTTACTACCTTACGTTCCGCTATATCGGCTAGGGTAGTAAAGGGAGAACTACTGTGATTGTGTCCCGGTTCTTCCGGATGAGCACCTCAGTAGAGAAATCCGAAAAATGACTGTCATGATGCGGCGAGAGCCGATCAGCTGTTCAAGAGGTTCCAAATTGTTAGAGATTTTTTTTCCGCTTCTTGTGAAGAATCGATTCCTCCGATTAGGTGTGTACAATGCCCCTAGTTCGGCCTTCCAAATATTAGGGGCTTCGCCCACTTTCTTAATTGTCAAACTCCTATGGCTAAGTGAGGGCGGTAAAGGCCGCATAGTCTGATTGCCTTGTTCGTTGCGCTTGACACCTCCTTTAAGGACCAGAATGTGGAGTAAAGAGTGTTTAGATTTATCCAGAACACCCTCGTACTATCTACATGGGGGCAGAAGCTGATGACTGGTCAACCCTCAGATTTCATAAACGGTCGCACAGGAGGCAAAAATATAAATCACAAGCATTATAATACATAACATCATTGTTCCATATTACAGGACAAGATAATACAATTGTTCTCATGGGAATATGACATCCATCGAACACTGCTCTGCCACAAGGCAGGACCCCTCCAGGACGGCATCAAAATAGAGCTCGGGTCGATGATGCTCCTTGCCCTCCGGCGGCCCCTCGGTCAACAGCTTCTTGGCATCCAGCTTTGCCCAATGCGCCTTGACTGGGGCAAATGCCATATGCGCACCTTCAATACAGACCGACCGCTTCACGGCTTTGATCCGCGGACAGGCACTTACAAGCCGTTTAACAAGTCCAAAGTAGCTTCTAGGTATAGGCTCGGCAGGCCACAACCGGACTATTAGATCCTTCATGGCTAGCTCTGCCGACCTGTGCAGCTCGACCAACTGCTTTAGCTGGTCGCTGAAGGGCAACGGATGTTCGGGTCCAAGATATTGGGACCAGAATAGCTTCTCCATAGATGTCCCTTCTACGGCTCTATAATGCTCGACAGCATCTGATATACTGCGCGGCAGATCCGTAAACGCCCCTGGAAAACCCAAATTCGGATAAGTACAAGGAACGTTTCTTCTACATACTTGCTTTGCATGGTGAAAGAATTACCCGCCGCAATCTCTTGATCGCCTGAATTTCCTGGAGGGTGTTCTGGGCTTCGGCTCGTGCATCCTGTGCACTCTGGCGGGCCTTCGCCAGTTCAGACTCTTGCGCCTTACAATCGCGCTCCAAGGACTCAAATCTCTCGATCGCGCCTGAAGCTGTTGCTGCAGCTCGCCAACCCGGGCCTCGTGCTTCTCGCGCGCGGCGCGTTCCTTGGCCTCTTTGTCCTCGACCTCGGCTAACGCCTTCTTGAGGGCTGCCACCTCAGCCGTGGCCCCTAATAAAGTTTATGACACCTCAGTCCGGACGGACTATTCATTTTTTTCTTAAAATGTACCCGCAGGTTACTGCATCCCTTGGCTATCCTCCAGCTGCTTCTTCACGAGGCCGAGCTCTTCCTCAGCCCGCTCCAGTTTCCGCTTCAGTCCGGAGACCTCCGCAGCATGAGAGGTGGCAGCCTGCAGCGATACCTGCTTATTCACACAGACAACTTATGTTAGACTCCTGCGATATTTTTTTCTCGATCCTCTATTCGGCTTTTTCTTCCCGAACACCAAAACAGAGCATAAGGGTCTACTGTGTATACTATGATATTCTTCCAACAAACGCATTACTTACCTCAAAGCCCGATAGAAGGCTAGTGCATGCTTCGGTCAGAATGCTTTTTACGAACTGGACCTTCTCTATTACCGTGCCCATAACGGCGCGGTGTTCATCCACAATAGAGGCGCCTCGTAGCGCCTCCAGCTGATTATCCCGTGCCTCTGGTTGGATAGAGGTCACCGCGGAACAGGCACATTCCCTCCTTTTGGGGAATGCCGTTTGCTGGACTCCGCAGCCACATAGATCTATGAAATGGTATCCGGCTCAGGTCCAAAGGGAACTCGGCCCCCGTCACTGGTCCAGATAGGGGCTTTTCCCCCCATGCATCCGGCGACTGAGGAATCGTCCTTGGGCGCCACGGAATGAGCAGGTGGCAGAGGCATGCTAGCCATCTCCTTTGAGTCTAGCGACCCCTCTATCGAGCATCGCGGGGAGCCATCGTGTGCTGGACTGCAATAACAATGTTTAAGGTATATCAATATTACAAACTGGGAAGGCCAGGCGTTTTAGGATTCTGGAACTTACGAGGCGGCCCGGGCTTGGTTCGGCGAGGTCGCTCCGGACTGCTATCAACATCCCACACGGAGTTATCCACGATGGAGCCTCTAACCCTCTTAGGCGCTTTCGCCTATAGATTTGTGGGGGCCGCTCTCTTCTTCCTCCCAACTTCAGGTGGGGAGTCGCTTTCTTCTTCCTCTTCGTTGTCATCGTTAGCGGACGAAGAGGAATTCTCGTCTTCCGACATCACGTCCGGAGCGCCTTTTTGGCGAGGGCCCTTCTTGTCCCCTCTGGCCGCTTTCTTGGCCGTCTTCTCTGGCACCTCATAAGGTGCTGGAAAAAGCATTTTCATCAGTAATGGGAATTCTTGGTCTTCAGGCAGCGGAGCCAGACAGTTAATCCTCTCCTCTATCTTGATCTAGGCCTGAAAACATGGGTAGGAAAGCTTAGGCTTTTTCTCAAAATATGCTACTAAAGGGTACGCCTTGAAAACATTAAAATAACTTACCGGGTTAGACTGGCGTTTTATGCTAAGCCCGCGATCTTTGGTCGTGGGTGGTGGCGTCTCGCCGGCCTTAAAGAGCACTTTCCAGATTTCTTCGTGTGTCGTGCCGAAGAGCTCTAGTAGGGTCTGGTGCTTGGCCAAATCGCACTCCCACAGATAGCAAGTCCGGCGTTGGCACGGAAGGACCCTACGAATGAGCATGACCTGGACCACATTGACAAGCTTGATCTTCCTATCTATCATGTTCTGGACGCACGTCTCGAGCCCAGTCATCTCGTCCGAGGGACCCCAGGTTAGGCCCCTCTCTTACCAGGAGGTGAGCCGCATCGGGATTCTGGATCGGAATTCGGGGGCCGCCACCCAGTTGGCGTCACGCGGCTCGGTGATATAGAACCAACCCGACTGCCACCCTTCCATCGTCTCTGCAAATGAGCCTTCGGGCCAGGTAACATTGGGCATCTTGCCCACCATGGCGCCTCGGCACTCTGCTTGTTGGCCGCTCACCACCTTCGGCTTCACATTGAAGGTCTTCAGCCATAGGCCAAAATGAGGCGTGATGCGGAGAAAGGCCTCGCACATGACAATGAATGCCGTGATGTTGAGGATGAAGTTGGGGGCTAGGTCATGGAAGTCTAGCCCATAGTAAAACATCAGTCCATGGACGAAGGGGTGAAGAGGGAAGCCCAGCCCGCGGACGAAATGTATGAGAAACACAACCCTCTCATGGGGCTCTAGAGTAGGTACGATCTGTCCCTTGGCCGGGAGTCCGTGAGCGATCTCCTTGGCCAGATATCCGGCCTCCCGGAGCGCCTTGATATCCCTCTTCTTGACGGAGGAGGCCATCCACTTACCACCAGCTCCGGATCCGGACACCTTTGGAGTGCTTTCTCGGACGAGGGAAAAGCTAAAAGCTTGGGCGCTGGAGCTCAGGGACGGAAGGACTGAGGAGCAGGTGAGGTGTGGGTGAAGAAAGTGAATCCTTATCCCCTTAGAAAGACCATCAATATCAAGCGTCTCCCCACTCACCTTAAACGCGCCTATTCCCAAGGGCCGTGCAAACGGAATGGTTGGGTCACCCACGCCCGTATTGATGAGAATCCCGTAATAAGGGGACATGATCTCTACCTCGACAAGACATGCCAATGGCAACTGCGTCTCGAGACGTGGAGCGGCAGACGAAAAATGGTTCGAAATTATGACCGGACATACGTGATGTCATATTGTAAAAAGCTGTCAGCAGATTAGACTTGTGTAAAAATATATTCTCTCTACTCATTTCCGGGCACTCGTAGGCTCGGCGTTGGCCGCTTCATTGTCCCGATGACCCCCTTCAGGACAGCACTCCAAGCGGCAGCCTTCCTTGTCGAAGACCTTGAAGAACATCATGGAGGCACCGTCGTACTCAAAATGGATGGCGAGGGCGCCTTCCGCATGGCAGACTTGAGCAACCTCGCCCTAGCCATGGGGCATGAAGATCTTGCCTGGGGAGACGGCTTCAACCTCCGCTCTAGTCGCCGGGGCGTCGCAGTCGGCGTGCTACAGCCAAAGCTCGAGGGGGCCCCTCGGCGGCATCTCGGTGGAGAAGAACTGCGGAAAGCGAATCCAAGTACGTGGAGGCATCGCCGCCCACCTCACGAGTTCGCGCGAGGAGTCCGCGGCGTTGGCTCCTGGGGCGACGGCGTGCGTCACCATGGCGTGGCGACCACGGCCACGGCGTGGGCGGCGTCGCTCGCTGCGCCTCCCTCTGGAGCCCTCGGCTTGGGCGTATAGAGGCAGCGGATACCCGGGAGGTGGCCGCTCGTAGCAAGGCCTCGACACCTCCGGCCTCACGACTACATCGCGGCGGTGGGCCAGCCTCTTCTTCGGCAGAAGTGGCCCGGGCTCGTCGCGCGCG
>NC_041384.1:361204429-361211942 GCF_002162155.2 Triticum dicoccoides | reverse complement strand
TGAGTGTCGCTGCTAGCAATGAAGCAAGGGATAAGGACCGAGCGGAGCATGAAGGGATGAGTGACGGGGGCTCCGCCCCTCCTCATTTATAGCGGGAGAAGGCCAACTGACGATCCCCACGATCTTAGGTAATGATGATTTTACTCTGAATGCAACAGGGACTCGTCAAGTCGGGCAGTTGCCAAGGCAACATGGGGAAGCAGAGACGCCCAAGTCCCATCAACTGCCATGCGTCAACCGAGGCCGCAGGCTGAGGGGGCCCGCGGCGCTCCACACTGGCCCCTTGGCTTCGCCTCGAAGCCAAGTCCGAGCGCGCCTTGGGCCCGGGGGCTACTGTCGGCGTCCTGGGAACGGGGGTCCCCAAACTTGCTTGCCTGTGGCCCATGACGTGGATCCACCAGCGGCCCCGTACTGCCCATCTTCACCAGCAAACACTCAAGACCCTCGCTAGGCGGACGACACAAGACCTCCTCGGGGGCGGCCTCACCTGGCTGGCTTGCGAGCGGCGGAGAGATTAAGGCAAGGGGCACCTCGCGAGGTTCCTGTGACGCAAGCCATGATGACCGGGGCCAGGCGAGCGCCAGGGCGTACAATGTCCTTTTTCCTCTTTGGTGCTAAAGAGGCAAGCGCACGCGAGGAGTCCCGAGGCATCAAGCAAAGTTTTCCATATTTGTGCAACGATACTAAGACCAGCGGGATGACAGGACGGAGGTCACCGTGGAGCCCAGGACGACGTCACCACTAGAACCTTTGGTAGGCGAAGGCCACCTTTTGTCAGGATAGCTTGTACTAGCTGTCCCCCTTTGAATTGGCCGTTGTGGGATCCCTCCCCTCGCCTAATATTTGGTAAGAGGACCAGGGCCTCAATAAATAGGACTAGCCATCACCATAGGTGAGAGAGAGAGATCCATTCCACCCTCATACGCACAAGCTCATCAAGCTCAAGAACACCTCTCCTTATTTATAGCCTCAAATAAAGGTTAGAAAAGGCCGTATTTCCAGGAAATAATTTCCTGCATGAATCTATAAACGCATGCAAGACCCTTTCCTTTCCTTCTCGTCCTCCTCCGGATCATCAGCTGTGTTGACAATGCCGGTGCCAATGCTAGAGCTTCGCAACAGGTGCCTCCCTAAGCCATGTAGCACACTGAGGCACCAGCGAGTACCACCTCCTCGACGCCAACATTAGTATTTGGGCCATGCACATGCAGCTGCTCCCGTAGTATTTTACCCGCATGTTCGACTATAGTACCACACCGATCTTGGACAAGACCATGGAGCTTGTGGCCAAGAAAAGTCTCTGCCTGGCCAATGCATGTCGAGGTGCCTGACCGTTGTGACATGCCACACGATGTTTACTAGCTCGCGCTCTGGATGAGCAGTAGGGTGCTACTCCCGATCATCAATGGTGCGATGGCAACGACGGCCGGGTGGGAGCTCGGGCGGGAGCCAGTGACCTACCCGGGGCACATAGCGCGACATGGGCTCAAGATTCCGTCTGCTTCCACCGTCCCGAGGATGTACAACTCAGCGACGAGGCTAGAATGCTGGATATGTATCGGCATGTGCTCGTGGGTGGGAGCAACCTACTCAACGGATACTAGTTTGCGAACATGATGTACTCGACGTAGTTGAGCCGGTGAGCCTGGAGGCGTTCCTACCGTTGTATGTTGACGCGTGGCTCAAAGGCGTGCGACCACATGCCAGCGTAGGTCGGCTATGGGGAAGTGGCATCGGTGTGGTTAGAGATGCCCAGCTGGCCGTTTTCGTGACGTTGTTCGCGAACTCACTTGTTCATGTTGAACCGGCCGATGGTGGCCTGGTCGTGGCGAGGGTGCTATAGCTGGACATTGGGGTGTTATGAGGCGTACATGTCCATCGAAGGAAACTATGGCAATTTTGCAAAAAGATACCCACACCCCTCTCCACATTTGCAAATAAGGCCTTCCCTTATTCATCCTTTTCTCCCACAAGATAAACTACTCATACAAATGCATCTTGATGTTCCATGCAACACACGGGCATCTTCCTAGTAAGAAACAAATCTTGAGTTTGGAACGAGTTCGTGCAGCAGTAGCACCACAAGGCTTGGCGCAGGAGTTACATTTCCCTCTCGAGGCCTAGGAGACTGAGCTTCAGTGGACCCGATAGGTGGCTGGTCCACATGTCATGATCCCGAACACAGATGGGCGGTGGGGCCAAGAGGGGTGATCCGCAGGTCGGGGGACGTGTGGTGTCATGGGTTCGAGTGGCGTCGTGGGAATCGCATGTGGCTATGGTAGAAACTTGATGTTCGCTGCATTTCAGTTGGCCCACATGTCATGCACACAAAGGCAGGGGCGGTGCGGCCGAGAGGGGTGAGGCGCATGTCGGGGGACGTGGTGCCGTGGGTTGGAGCGGCGTCATGGGAATCGCGAGTGGCAGTGTATGAAACGTGATGGTCGCCGTAGTTCAACTTCCATGGACAAGATGTCATGTCTACTGACATATGCATTGCATACCGATCACTGGTAGGAGTAGTAGAGAAAGCCAGGCGGATAAATAGTTCCTTATAGTCAAGCGGGCCTACGCTTCTACTTGTTCCAAAGACAAGCACACCATCGAAATAGTTCATCTATATCAATATACACAGAGAGGAAATATTCTTTTACAAGAGAGGAAATAGTTCATCCATCCATAATGCCCTGCTGCTTGTGGGAGACGGCTTCGGAGCAAACTCTTTGGACCTTACAGCTATTTAGAAACTCACACGGGCATCGAGGGCAGCATATTTTATCCGCTCGTACATCAAGGGATAATTCTCCCATCCAGACGACCTTAATGCCAACGTCTCATCACCCTTCTGAAGATTTGTACCAAGCACAAAATTTGCTATGTCTAATAGGGATGGTGTCTGTTTATCACAATCTTCTACATGAATTTTGATTCTGTTTTGTAGGTCAGCGATGCTTTTCAAATCAAGGTTGTACGGCGCCAGCTTCTTTTTGTCCCCTTTGATGGCTACCCCACGGAAGTATATATCCTCCTGAGAAAATAAATTGTGGAGCTCACCTGGTATGGAGGGCGCGTGTATGATGTGGTACACCAAAACATCATCTTCGAGGCATAGCTGAAGGACGGCGGCGCGTTGGATCTTCGCAATGGCACGCTCTGTGTACTCTACATTGAGACCGGTGACCGGCATCTCTACCTTTTGGAGGGAGTTGGATACATTGTTGATCCACTTCTGAACAACCCTTGATTGGTCGGTGACGGTGGCAACTATGCTCCACGAGCCTTCGACGAGGACATGTTGGATGCTAAAAACCTGCATCTGGATCTCTTTTGGCATTTGGAACCGCTGGACCGGAGGGCTATGGTTTGGAGAATTAGGATTATATGGCTAGTCTAACTGAATAAGATGATTATTTAAAGGTGCATGGAATTACTCCAGGAGTATGTGAAGAGGTTAAAACAATGTGAATGCAGTGGGGTTTGGATGCAAATGAAGATGAAGGAGAGGTGAAGAAGCCAAGGAAAATCGGTTCCCGATGAAGAAGTAAGTGGGAGAAGTGGCCTGCAGGCAGTTGAATAGACGGCTAGGTAGACTAAACGAAAAGGCTATGTGGGTAGACTAAGGAGTGGTACCTGTCCGTGTACGTGCCCATCCTTCTAGCGCTACATGTGCCAGTGGCTAGTTGAGGTCACTCTTTCAAATCACCGTGGCAAGACATTTTCTGATTCCGTTTTATTTTTGCACCCCTCCTGACAGGTGGGACCTATGCAAATAGATATAAAAAATGTGTTGTAGCTGGTTTGGATGGATATTGGTGCCTACGTGGGAGACACAACATTCTCTGGTTAAGGAATATGCGCTTATCCTAAAAAAAGAAAAAAAGAAACCTTCTTCGCGCTTCTGCATGGACAAGAATTTGGTTCTTCTCACAATATGGATTATACCTAGAGGATGAAGTGAACCCAGAGGCATGCTAGCACAGGAGACCTATTTCTGCTATACAGTATTGTCGGCGTCCTGGGAATGGGGGTACCCAAACTTGCCTGCCTGCGGCCCAGGGCGTGCCTGCACTAGCGGCCTGGTATAGCCCAACTTCATTAGCAACCACTCAAGACCCTCGCGAGAGGCCAAGCCTCGCGAGGCGGATGACACCAAGACCTCCCCTGGAGCGGCCTTGCTAGGCTGGCTCCTGAGGAGCGGAGAGGTCACCGCGGAGCCCATGGCGGCATCACCACCAGAGCCTTTGGCAGGCGAAGACCACCTTTTGTCCGTATAACTTGTACTGGTTGTCTCCCTTCGTGATTGGCCGTTGTGGGATCCCTTCCTGCCTAAACATTTGGAAAGAGGACTCGGTCCTCTATAAATAGGACTAGCCACCACCATAACAAGGGATAGATCATTCGGACCTCCCTCAAGCACACTAGCTCATCGAGCTCAAGAACACCTCTCCTCAGGAGGTCATTCATCCACTGTACTAGTTCATCCTCAGCCCCCGTGGCAATCCACCACACCAAAGTGGAGTAGGGTATTACACCACAACGATGGCCCGAACCAGTATAAACTCTCGTGTCTCTTGTTCCTTGGGTTCGGCAAGCTAGGCCTTGAGATCGCTGCGATAGCAAGCTAGGGAGACAGATCTTCATGCGCACCCTAGTGTTCAAACCTCAAGGTTTTGCCAGAACCCACAATCCGACATTTGGCGCGCCAGGTAGGGGTGCGCTGAAGCCTTTCTTCTATTGATTCGCGCTCCACTACTCCACCGCATCCATGTCCGACGTTCGCCGAGCCCGTGCTGAGCGTCGAGCCGCCCTCACCGCCCGCGTCTCTCAGAAGGCGCCTGTTGGTGAACCTCCCCACCGTTCTCCATCACCCGCTGCCAACGTCGCTACTGGCCTCGAAGCGAACGAGCAGCAAGCTTCATTGTTGCACCCCTCCGAGCGGCGGGACAGATGCACCGCCATCCCGTCGCTAACTCCGGCCGGCTCGTCGTCCCACGCTTGTTGCGTGCCCATGGATGCGCAAGCCGCGCTGCTCATGGCATGCGAACTCCTGCGTTACCGCCCGGTCGAAGATCTCTATGACGACAGGCTGGACCGCATTGCCGAGCTCGTCAGCACTCCCGGGGGCTCTCCTGTACCATCCCTCTTGCTGCCTCGCCCACCTCCAGTTGTGAGCGACGTGGATCATGGAGCGCCTCCATCGCCTCCGCATCAACACGATGCCCTCGCACCAAGGCGTGTGGCTCACGAAGCGCCTCAAACACCTCCACGTCAAGACGAAGCCCTAGCGCCAAGACGAGCGGTCTCGTAGCATGGCTCGCCATACCGGGCGCCCGTGCATGAAGAAGGAAGCTGCCAAGAAGCCCCGAGGCCGCAAGAAAACGCTCCTGCACTCCCAGCGCCACTGCGTCAAGACCGCGCGCCGCCTGCGGCGGCGGTGCGTGGATATCAGGATAAGGCTCCGCCACCGCGATGGGCTCGGGTGACCACAACAGGTTGCCGTGCCTTTACTCCTGAGGAGCGCATCATCGTCTGGCTAGGCAAGTTTAAGTTGGACCTGCCTCCGCGCTACGACGGCACCGCTGACCCCGCGGAGTTCTTGCAGCTTTACGAGCTGAGCATCGCGGTAGCCAACGGAGATGAGAGGGTCATGGCGAAGTGGTTTCCCATGGTCCACAAGGATGGTGCGTGCTCGTGGCTCCTAAACTTGCCCGCGGGATCGATCTCCTCCTGGGGAGAGATGCGCGAGCGCTTCGCCACCAACTTCCAGGGCACTCGCGAACGCCCGCCGTCCGCGGGCGACCTACGACGCATCAAGCAACAACCAGGGGAAACCCTGGAGAAGTACATTCAGTGCTTTAACAGTGTCCGCCTTAAGATCCCCAAGGTGACGGACGAGGCCATCATCTCCGCATTCTCCAAGGGTGTCTGCGACATCAAGATGAAGGAGGAGCTTGCCATCCATAGGAGCTATGCTCGGCCCTGGAGATGTTCAACATGGCAACCAAGTGCGTAAGGGTTGAGGAAGGGCGCCTTTCTCTCCTCAAGCTCCCAGCTGCTGACTAGGAGGACAAGAAGGCAAAGATCAAGGACGTGAAGCGCAAGGGGACTGGAGTGCTCGTGGCGGAGCTAGAGATGAAGCGCGACCGCGATAACCCCGAACCATCCAGGGCCAACCGCCCATTCTGCACCTTCCACAATGTTCACAGCCACAACACCAGCGACTGACAGGAGCTCAGGGCCATCCGAGATGGGCGCTTCGGTCGATGCCCCGAGCACAACGACCGAGGATACGACCGAGGTGGTGGACGAAGTGGAGGACACTGGGACGACCGCGACCCTCGCTAGGAGTGGTGTGACCGGCCTCGTGAGGACCATTGTCAAGACCAGCCTCGTGAGGGCCCCTGGAGGGAGCAGCCTCATGAGGACCGCCCTCAGGGCAACGCTGGCCTCCCTCCGCTGCTACCACCGGCCAGTAGAAGTGATGATCACCATCAGGACACGGGGGCTGAGGGCTTCTAGGAGCCACGCGCCATCGCCTGCATCTTGGGAGGTGCTCAAACCCCAACCTCTCAGTGTGTCTTCAAGCAGTTTGCTCGCGAGGTGAATGCGGCCCTTCCCAGGCTCGAGGCCACGCGCCCACTCAAGTGCGCCCTCCCGATGCTCTGCTCCCTTGTCATCAGCTACATTCAATTCACCAAGACCCTCATCGACGGTGGAGCAGGGCTCAATGTCCTGTCCGTCGAGACATTCGACAGCCTCCAGGTGCCATACGATCAGCTCCATCCTACGAAGCCTTTCTCAGGAGTGACCGACGGCTCCACCTCCCCTATAGGGTAGGTTCGCCTCCCTGTCACCTTCAGCCAGCGTGACAACTACCGCACCGAGCTCATCGACTTGGATGTCGCCCACATCCGCTTGCCCCAACAACAACAATGCACTTGTCCTCAACAACATCAACAACACTTACTTAATTTGGTAGGTTAGTTCGCAATGGCAATTGGCACCCTTCAAAACTAGGGATTTCTTTAGACATGAATGAAAACTGAAAATGTTGAAAAACATAGCATAGTAATCCTAAAATAGAGAAAAAAATACACTTCTTCTTCTTCCTCCTCTTCTTCTTCTTCCTCTTCTTCTTCTTATTCTTATTTTTTTTCATCTTTATTCTTTCTTCTTAACCTAAACTAAACCTAAAGTAAACTAAATGCAATCCAAAACTTAAAAAATAGAAACAAAACCTAAAGTAAACCTAAACTAAACCAAGCCTAAATTAAACTAAACCTAAACTAAATCTAAAAAACAGAAAGAAAAAAACAAGGTCTCACTGGAGCAGGGGACGCCGGAGTGGCGAGGCGGCCGCGGGGGTGGCAAAGAAGGGCACCGGGGCGGCCGGGGCGGAGGGGGCGCCGGAGCGGTGGGGCGGCCATGGTGGTGGAGGAGAGGGGCGCCGGGGTGGAGGAGGGGGTGCCGGAGCGGCGGGGCGGTCGCTGTGGTCGAGGAGAGGGGCGCCGGGGCG